>NC_037675.1:80847234-81185113 GCF_003255815.1 Theropithecus gelada | reverse complement strand
GAGGTAATGAAGTTAAAATGAAGCCTTAGGATGAGCCCTAATCCAATATGACTTTTGTCCCTCTAAAAAGAGGGGATTAGGGCACAGACATACACAGTGGGAGGAAGGCCATATAAAGACACTAGACGATAGTCATCTACAAGCCAAGGAGAGAGTTCTGAGAAGACACTAATTCTGCTGACACCTTTATTTCAGGCTTCTAGGCTCCAGAATTTCGAGGAAATAAATTTCTATTGTTTAAGCCACCTGGTCTGGGATATTTTGTAATGGCAGCCCTAATAAATGAATACATATGGCAGCCTTTCTACTCAGGATTTCCAGAAAACATCCTTTTTTTAAATAGACATCCTAGGTACAGAACAACTGTACACAGCAAAGAATTGGAAAACCCACATTAGATAATTCATTGATTTAATGAACAATGGCAGAGAAGTGTCCTACACAACAATACTGATGTTTATTCTACATCTGAAAGGGGGATAGTTCAAACCTTGCTCCTTAAGGTTAGCAGAAAAAATGAAGTTTTTTAAAAAATCTTATTTAAGTTGTAGGATACATGTGCAGAACGTGCAGGTTTGTTACATAGGTGTAAATGGGTACGATGGTGGTTTGCTGCATCTATTAACCCATCACCTAGGTATTAAGCCCCACGTGCATTAGCTGTTTATTCTGATGCTCTTCCTCCCCACACCGAAAAAAGAATTTTTAAACATACTTAAAAAAAAACAACACACTACTGAATTGTTCATTTCAGTTCCAGCAACTGAAACTGGCAGTTACATCCTGGGGGACTGTTATTTGTGTTAGAGACATGGTAAGCATATTCCCTTGGTGTTTCCTGCTGAGAGGCGGCCCTATAATAGCTCCACTTCTAGTTACTTAGGGAAAGGACATGGTAAGTGGGAAAAGCGTTAGCTGTTCAAATAAATAAGGCAATTATAAGAGCAAAACACTATTTTGGAAGGACCAAAATCATTGTTTAGCAGTTTTTAAGTATGCGTTCTTCATAGGGGCAATGTCTCCCACCAAAGGCAGGAAAGGTTGGTTTGGGCTGGGGGAGAATCTTAAATATTAAAATGGTTTGTGACCCTCCAAAATGCCACAGTTACATAAATGAATATATAGTATATCTTTGGAATTGAAACTTTTTTGGAAAAGGGCAATTGGGGAAAACTTATTTGAAAAAAACTCCTTAGGGTGGTGGTAATAGAGAGGTTGAGAAGACACTGCTAAAGCGTGTTCAACTGGAAATCGTTAATGATTTAACTGTAAGGGCCTTGCAGAATGGCCCAGTAGGGCTTTGGTCCCTAGTACTGAGTGAAAGCTGGTGACTTAATGAAAATCTAATGAGCTCCTTTCAAGAACTGAAAGCCTGGCAATAAAGTTTAAAGGCCATTGAACAAATGTATAAAAACAATGCATAACTTCAGTAGAAACCAAAACATACATTAACATAATATTAGTTGAATCTTTAACTCAAAGGAGACATCTTCATTTGCATGGGCCAAAAGAAAAAATGTAATTTTTTTTTTCTTCAAAAAAAGGAGTAGACTCTGAGGTTGAAAAGATTCTTACTGCCTTCCTCTCAGCTTCCTTGGTTTCCTCTCATACTATTAAGTTTCCCTCCCCTGTGGATTAGCTGACACCATACCCAGCCCCACTCTCCCACCCCTTCTCCACCTCCAATTCCATCCCAAGAATGGGCCTCTAATCCCCACTGCAGACCCCACACATCATCTTTCATTTTCTGACCCCCTTTTCCCACCTTTAACCCTCTCTATGCTCCACTTTGCCCAAAGATTTGTTTTCTGCTGATCTTTGATATGAGTACATATGAATACAGTGTTCTTCCTAGGCAACAGAACCACATTTTACCAGTAGCTCCTAGCAATGGTGCCCAGACTCAAAGGAGTTTAAAGGGGAAATGATCCAGCAGTATGTCGTAAGAATGGGCCTAGCTAGACATAGCACAACTGTGAATCCCAACTCCTCCACTTAGATTCAGAAGGTGACCTGAGATATGTGTGTGTGTGTGTGTGTGTGTATACACACTTCACTTAGTTTCTTCACTAAGTAACTAAATCAGTTAATCAACATCAGCTTCTTAATCAAAGTAATTCCAAGCCTGATAGTCACTCCTAATTTAAATAAATTTGGTATCTGCCTATGTGCTCTATTTGTTACGATTTACCCCGCATTAGAAGTGTTCTTTGTTGCTAACAACTCATTACTTCCATTTTATGGTACACATACTATTTCTAGTTACACCTGCCATGAGGCGTGATAAGGAAAAAATGTACTCATAAAGAGCTTAAACAATCATTCAAAGGTGATCTGTTTTCAGTGGCTGTGAATCTAGACAATCTGTGTGGGTCTTATATGAATTCAGTTCCTTCCTTTCTGTCCCTCAGACCTCACCATTACCACTTAGAGGTACAGCCAACTGAAACTCCCAAAGCAATTACAAACATCTCAGTCCCTCTTTGCCTGTTTTGGTAACCAATGTTTTCCTAGAGAACCCGGCATGCAACATTGGCCACACCTGCCATAGAACACTGTGTAGTATGGAAAGACTTCCTCTGCCAGAGGCCTTAATTTGCAAAAAGGTTTAGAATCAGGAATGCTACACTTAGACTTTTTAAAAACTACTCCTGTCCCTAACATCTAGAAAATCCAAACATTACAAACCAAGGATTTCGGATGATATGAGCAGCTTAAGATCATATCCTAAATTAATGGCAATTGGATTCAAAGATACTTTCAGAAAACCCAGGGCTTTCTTTAAGCACTTTTTTTTTGTTGTTGTTGTAGTTGTTTTGGTTTTTTCAGTCTGTGTTCTATTTCAGATGTAAGCAAATGCAGGATCTGATGCTGAACCTTGAAAGAAAAGACATACTTCTTTGATTGCTTTCCATGGCTTGTAAAACAGGTTTCATGTTGCAGATATACTCAGATTCAGAATAGAATTGCTATGAGTAGAACAAATCTGTGGACCTCTGCCTTTTAATAAAATGTTGTAGCCTTAGGCTAAATGTGTGTGTATTTCCCATAATCACAACCATTGTCCGTAATTACTTTTAATTACTTACAAGAAAGAGCAGTTAGTATGCCTGCAAAGAAACAGATATCTGGACTATCTAGAATCATGCCTACTAATAACATTTATCATTTAATAAACGCTGGCTACATTTAGGCTTTGTGCTGAGCTGTTAATTCATATTAATTTAGCACTCACAGTAACCAAGGGTATACACACTCATAGTGAATTATTTTTAACTGCCCACCATCCATGCTCCTTCAGGAAACAGTATTGCTTTAGGAAACTCTTCTGTGCATAGTTATGTTGGGAATGTTTATCAAGGTGCCTTCAATGTCATCTTCACATTTTTTCCCCTCACAATGATTGTCTAAAGCTCTCATGACTTTCAATGGCTACACTTAAAGTGTTGGCATATGATGGTTCCCCTATGTCAAATACCAATATTCTCTAAGTTATCCAAGGAAGAATTTTAAAAAAAATCTATGACCACCCACAAACCAAATAATTTTCACAGTGGTTGGGCTGCTAGATTTACTGTCAGTGGTATATGTCATCAAGGTGCTTTTTCATTCATTCATTACTTTAATGAATCTTTTTCAAATATCTATGTGTCAAGCACGTTAACAGTTATAAGGGATAAAGCTATAGATAAGACACAGTTCCTCTGCTCTGGAAATTCACAGTCTCTGATGAGACAGGCAAGTAAACAGGCAAACTTGACATAGTAAACCGAATGCTCTGTCAAGAGGAAGCGTTAATGTGCGAAGGGAGGAGACAGCAAGAAAGCAGAGAGCGTGTGGGAAATGAGTCCTGAGGGACAGGCAGTGGTGAGATGGGGAAGAAGTGAGGACAGTGGGCTGGAGAAGAAGGGCATTTCAGGTGAAACAGTATTTGCAAAGGTTTAGAGATCTAAAACATGGTTTATTTGTATACCCACTAGTAGTACAGGATGACTGGAGGGAAGGGATGGACTAGAATGAGAGTGTGACCACTACTTGAGCTATGTTGTTCTTGAAAACTTAGATAATGAGCATATATTTAATGTCGTGCCCTATCAGACTTCTCTCCTTCCCCCATTCCCTGCATCTCACCAGTGTCATCTGTCCCATTCCGTTGGAAGCTACTACACACGGTTTATAGAACGTAGTGCATGAGTATGACTGCAGTGCAATTTCACAGTGCATATTAAGCACCTTACCTTGCTTTCTCACGGGGAGAAAAATATTGCTCTGCCCCTATATATTAGCCAAGTCCTATATTAAAAACAATAATTCATACTACTACATGTTAAAATATGTATTTCATATTTTTAATCCACGTGTTGAAATTACTTTGTTCTGTGTTAGGACTCATAAAAGTAAAGATAGGTATTATAATAACTTTCAATAAAATATCTCTCTGGCAGGAGCCCTATATATTCCTTTCCTGGAAGATTTTTTATTGCATTTATGTTCTTTTTTCCCCCCCTAACAATGTTTATTGAAATTACCTTAGAATAAAGCTGGGACAGAAGAAAGCTCAGAACTCCGTCCACCCAAGTAAATTTATGGGTGTATTTACCTTCCAGTTCCCTAAGTTTCACAAATCTGACATATTTTCCTCCAGTGAGTTATTGCTTCTATAATCATTGGCTTATAATTATGTACTCAGAAGGGTTTTACCCTTTCTCGGCAATGGTTCTACACTGTTCTTCATTATTAATCCATGATTGGGCATGAGAAAAGTGTCTACTGCTGTGAGCTGTGATCAGAACTGCTCAAGACCGTTTCACTCTGTCCCCTCCTTACTGCCCAACTGCTTTTGTAACTTCAAATTCCACCCTTCAGCTCTTTATTTTACACTGGTAATAGGCTAATCATTTTGAGGGATAATCATTTTTCCCCACCCATCTCCTTGGGAGCACGGTTATTTGAGATTAAGTATGAGATAAAATAAGTCCTGCCACAGAACAGCTTTATGAAATTATAAATAACACACTCAAGAATGATGATCTCCTTTCTTCCAGTGAAAAAGGAAAAGGGAAAGGCCCATAAATATTCTGAAGCCCCACAGAAAACAGCCATACATCTCTGCAGCTGCTCCATGCTAAAAAGAATTAAATTCCTTTAAATCCTTGATGTTTTAGTTCTTTCCCCTCTATCCCTTCATTCCAAGATGGAGTTGGAGCTCTGAATATCTCCGATGAGAGAGGACCCATCTAGCTTCATTCTGAATGTTCATTCTCTATTTAAATACAAGTTGCCTGAGAGAGTTTTTCAATTAACTAATACCCATTGACTCTAAGCCTATAACCTTGAATGAGATTTGAAAAGTTTGACCATTTTTTCAAAGGTATCTATTAAGATTTTCTTTACTAAATTGTTGCCAACACACAGTCTCATCTTTGATCAGTGCTAACACCCAAACACACAACTGGATGATTTTTTTTTTCTTTGAGACAGGGTGTCTCTCAGTCACCTAGGCTGGAGTGTAGGGGCGTAATCATGGCTCACTTCAGACTCGACCTCCTTGGGCTTAAGTGATTGTCCTGCCTCAGTCTCCTGAGTATCTAGGACTACAGGTACATGCCACCACATCTGAATAATTTATTTATTTTTATTTTTTTGTAGAGACAGGGTCTTGCCATGTTGCCAAGGCTGGTCTCTAACTCCTGGGCTGAAGTGAGTCACCCACCTTGGCCTCCCAAAGTGCTGGGACTACAGGCATGAGCCACCATGTATGGTCAATGATTTTTATATTTAACCAAAAACAGAAAAAACACAGAGCTTGGGCAAGCTTGTTAGAAGCCATTATCTCCCTGTCTCTCTCATCCCTCTCACTGAATCCAAGCCCAATACAGAAACAACCTCAAAATGTGGTATGATTTTATGACTGTGATACCTATACTCTTATTTTATTCTGATTAAACCCATTTATAGTTACCCTTGAAAGTCACTGACATTGTTATGATAACATGAAACATAAATGACTTTAACTTGTCATACTCAAGTGTGAAAGATGGGGGCATCTCATGAAGCAGATCCTGAATGTTGGAGGTGAAGGGACAGAATTCTAGTCTTGTTAAGATACTATCTGAGGTGACCCTTGTATCCTATGTCTATGAGCTTAAGTATTTCGATTGGAACAACACCCTGTGAATTTTAAAACTGTCTTACCGCGTTTGTGTCATGGGTTCTTCCAGCTATAACTTTCCCCTCTTCCCTCTACCTACTCCTGAAGATAATCACTTGCCAAGATATGACTACATGCATAACTTACTTGCTCATATTTCCATGAAATGAGAAAGCTTTAAAGAGAATTGCCCTGAGCTAAAGATACTGCATTCCGTCTGACCAAAATTAGGTTATTGGAACAGAGCTCTCTAAAACTGAATTAATAAAAAAATTCCGGGCATATGATTTTATTTACATTTGCACTGACATTTACATTGTCTCATTCACTCACTAATTTCCTTGACAAGTGTTTATTAATTGCCTATAATGTGTCAATCACTGTGCTTGGGGCCAGGCTGACCTGGTCCTTGTCCTAATGGACTTTACAGACTACTGAGATTTAAGCCAAGTCAAACCAGAAAACACTGATTAGTTGCTAAATCATTAGCTATAAAATCTTAAAATTACTGTTGGGCTCATAAGCATCACCCAACAGTAACAATGATTACTCATTGTCACTAAAGACAGTAGACTACATAGGAATTCAAGCAAATAGTATCACCCACTCCTTAAAACCTCTACCCATCCTCAGTAGTCAGCATATTATTTTTCTTGTTTTCCACAATGCATATACTAGAGCAGGATGAAGAATGACACGACTTATAATAACTTTTGCTAACGAATTAGTCTTTAAGGAAATCCCTTTGCAGACTCAAGATTTAATTAACAGTAGAAAAACCAAGCTAAGCTTGGCCAAATTTTGTGCCGAGGATTGGGATCCTTTATTTCTATCCTTGAGGTCTTCTAGGATTATATAAATAAATGTGGTGCAGCAGCTTAAATTTTTTTCCCCACTTTTAAGATTTTTCATCTTTTTGCTTAAAAAGGGAAGGGTAGATCAAGAGAGAGGGGAGGGAGGAAGGAGAAGAGAGTGGGTGGAAAAGGGATTAATCTGTTGTTCAAGGCAGGCTGACAGAGAGAAGAGGAGTATTGAACCACAGAAGATTAACCAAACTTCAATGTACCTTCCCAAAAGCAGGAGGAATGTAATGCTACGTGGTGTTCCACTGATAAGCAAATCCCTCTAAATCCTTTCAATTTATTTCTTGGCCTGAAGAAATTACATATTATTTAGGAGACAGAAAAATAAAATAAATAAAACCATCCACCCAAACCACACCATCTTTTAAGAATCTAGATTGGATGCCTGTTGATTACATACACATAAAGACCTGGCTTGGATGGCTGCTCTTCTTTCTTATTGGTACTGTCCTCTCTAGGATTGCTAATGAGAAAGTCTTGGCTGTGTTTTCCACTGTTAGCTCTTTTGTTTACACCACAAATACTCATTTTGAGTATTTAGGGTCTAACCATTATAAGGGAAATTTAGCTGAAGCTCCAATAGACCATATCTACTTTTTTCCCTCCCTTTTTCCCTTCCTTTCTTCTTATTTTCCTCCCTCAAGCCTTCCCTCTAAGAAAGAGAAGCAAGCTCAAGAAGATGTAAACACAAGAAGAGAGTGCATGTTAGTGCTTCCCAAAACTTAGTATGTGGCACAGACAACTTATCCAGAACAATCAAATGCAACGAAGTGAATATAAAATACAACTTCTAGAAATACAAGGCTATCTTTTCCTTACTGCACTGAGGAAAAAAAAAAAAAGTATATCCCACTCAGCCATGTAATATAATGTTAGAAAAGTCAGAGACAGGTGTTAGAGCAACAGCAGAAGTTAAAGCAAGTTTTGGGTATTTGAAACTGGACTTAATAAAATAGGGAGTTACAAGTGATCTGCAGCCAGTGAGTCTGGGACAGAACGATGAAGGAAAAGAGAGTCAATTTAGGAACATGGTGTGAAGTCCCAGTAGAGGAAAAATGCAAAGGTCAGCTTTGGATTGAGAATTTATCCCCACTCATGCCTAGAAGAAAATACCAATCTCCCACAGAGAAATGTGGGAGGATGGGTTTCCATAAAGCTATATGATTTATATACAAAATCTCTAGTTAGGGAACGTCTTCAGGTGCTATTAAATTAAGAAGTTCAGAAACCCAGCCCCAGAAGTCACATCGTTATTCCCAGCCTGCAGTTAGTAGTAAATAGATAAACCCATCTTAGATATTGATTCAAAATAATTTACAAAAGCAAACACAACAGAACTTCTATGTGGAAAGAGACGAGATGAATCATTTCTCATTTCTGATGGACAGTGAGGCTAATCATTTTTCCCTGTTCTAGTTCATAAACAGCAACACTCATTTGCTGTCAAAATGGGTGTTAGAAATGTAGTAGGTGTAATCACAGGCATGAGATCCATGAGGTCATCCACAGGGCTTTTTGCTCACAAAGACCCTTTGCTAGGTTGTGTGCTCTCATCTTACCATCTTGAAATTCCCAATCATTCATCTTTGCACTTGTGCTTTGTAAGCGAAGTTCAGTGGAACAATGGGGCATGAAAGCAAGCAGAGGAGACACATGCAACGCGTGCGTCTACTTCCATTCCTTGCCACTCATCCTCATACAGTGTTCCTGGTGTCCCAATGGCACAGGATCCTGTGGACTCGCCACATATAGGAGTAATCTGAATCAAACAGCTTTATTTGAATTTATCCCCCAATATTTCTCCTTGGGAGGTTGGTATTGTCTTCTAGGCAAGAGTAACTAGGGTAAGTTCTCAGGCCAAAGCTGGCCTCCTTTGCTTTTCCTCTCTCCGGGCTCTATATCACATCCTCTGTATAATAGGTAAGGATGTTGTATCTAGTGGCTAAGTGGGAACACTGACAGCCCCAGGAGCTCATGCTCTCCCTTTGAACCAGAAGTTGCTTAGACAACAGAGAGAAGGCCATGGCATTCTAAGAAACACAATCAGGAGAACCTATCACATCCTTTCTTAAGTCTCTATGTCAACCAACCATTTACACTAAAGATAATGACATGAAAGGGAAAGATAGGATAACCCGGAGACCTCTTTTTTTTTTTTTTTTTTTTTTTTTTTTGAGACAGACTCTTACTCTGTTGCCCAGGCTGGAGTGCAGTGGTGCGATCTTGGCTCACTGCAACCTCCACCTCCCAGGTTCAAGTAATTCTCCTGCCTCAGCCTCCCGAGTAGCTGGGATTACAGGTGCCTGCCATCACGCCCTGCTAATTTTTTTTATTTTTAGTAGACACAGGGTTTCACCATGTTGGCCAGGCTGGTCTCGAACTTCTGACCTCATAATTTGCCTGCCTCGGCCTCCCAAAGTGCTGGGATTACAGGCATGAGCCCCGGCACCTGGCCAGAGACCTCTTCTTTCTGGTTCTACCAGATATATCAGTAGGCTGAAGTTAAAAAGTGTTGGCATGTGCGTGCATCAAGAAGTGAAACAAAAAGCAGTAAGTTACTTTTGGATAGGATTTCCACTCTTCCAGTAAGAACAAAAGACATATGCGTATATGGGCTATGACATACAAATTAAGTTATTTCAGTGATTCTGCATTTGAGCTGAATGCTCTTATATCTGGATTTAAAACTGACATTGCACATAATATAAACATGAATGCTAATATTCATGCTAGTTTACATTTTTATTTCCTTAAATGTCATTCAATAGTAAATAAGAAACATAAATATTGAAGAAAGGGAAAAGAAATTCTATTCTAGCACTTTTAACACTTTTTTTTCTTGATTTTTGGGCAAGGGACCCCTTAGTTTTATTTTGCATTGGTTTCCACAAATTATATAGCTAGCCCTGAGAACAGTTCTGAAAAATGATTTTGAACAGGCCAAAGGAGTGTGACATGGTTTCAGAAACTCAAATTATGACAAATAGATTATGTTCCTGAAACCGGGTCCCTCGTGCTTCCCACCCAGCCTCATGACTGTGGGTCTTAACTAGCTTTACTCTCTCAAAGGTACTAGGAGGAAACAGCACTCCTATTCCTATACTGGTGTGGCTCTTTTAATGCACATGCTCCCACCCTCACTCCCCTCTCTATCTGCCCAAACCCATTTAATAACACTCCAAACAATCTTCTCTAATAAGGGTGCAGCTTTTGTTTATTTCCACTTCTTTTCATTTCTGAGAATTCTGGGTTTTAATGCAAGCACTTTGAAAAAGAATGATGACCATATAATTTTCTGGAAAAAAAAATACAACATCTTTTTATACACAGAAGTGATGTGGTAGATGACAAAACCGGAACTCAGACCTGATCATAGGGAATCCAGAACCTTTGCTCGCATTGGCTTTAAGGCTAACTTCCCTCAAAGAACTTGGAAAGCCAGCTGATCTCAGGAAAAGTGGGCTGCCTTTCCACCCTAGCCCTTTAGGAAGAGAGAGCCAATAAGCCCAAACTCTGCTGAGTCAGTGGCATCTTTAAAAACTGTCAGAAAAATATTTTTAATTTACACTCTGCCTCTTTGAAAGAAATCAATATGTCATTTGCTGGGACTTTTAAAATCTAAGCATCTGTATTTAGTTTTTCTAGGTTTTTTTTTCCTGTAGTCTTCTAGGGAGCAAAGGAAAAAGTGTTTCATTTGTATACATATTGATTCAAACGCTTTGAGCAAAAAATAAACAACTAAATACAGCAGAGTAGCTTTAATGACAAACTTTTAGGGATCAAGGTCTCTAAGCAACACAGTCTCATTTGAGGTGATTGGAAGTAAACAAAAATCAATAAAACAGAATTACTGGGCAATAAACAAGAGAAGCCACATTTATAATTGAAGAGGCTTCTTTTCATGCATTCATTACTGAAGAATGCACTCAAGCCCTATTCTATTTTTACAGCAGCATAGATTTCCTCCCAGCTTGTAGTCTTTTTCTTGCTTTTTTTTCTGTTTCGAGAGGTGCTGTAAAAGAGTTTAACATATATCTGGAGGCTTCTATACTCCTACAGCTGCTCAGAGAACCCAAAAGACACAAGAAGTGCTTAGCACAGTAGACAGGAAGTGTCTCCTCAAACACTTCTCATCTCAGGTCTTTATATGTCCAGCAAAGTGCCAGGTGAGAAGTGTGGCATAACATGGACATAAGTAAGCCCTGATGGAGCTTGGTGCCTGCCTTTAAAGTGCTTTCAGTGTAGCAGGGAAGATGACTGTTGTAGACATTGTCAATATCTATTCCCCTCTTCCTCCTTGCTAGGGCTGGCAATGTGACCAGCCTAACCAAGCCTCCTTTACAACCAAAAGCGGCCATGTCATAGCTGTGGACAAAGAGCTAAACAAACAAATCCTCTAGAGGCTTTAGAAATGCTTGTTCTATTCTTGATAAAAGAAAAAGACTCAGCTGGTCTCACTGCTTTCCCTTCTTCCTTGGGTTTGCACAGGATATGTGGAGCTGCAGCAATCACCTTATACCCATAAGGTGGCAAGTTGGGGGGAAAGCCAAGAAAAGAACTGGGAAGCTGACTCAGATATTGTCAAATATTAAATCTGACAATTATAAAATTAAAATTTATTATCAAATAATTTATATATAATTTATTATAAATTGATTATAATTATAATATAATCATTATTAATTATAATGTATAAGTATAATTTATAATTATTAATTATAATATTTATGATAAAATGAAAATTTGGCTCCTATTATAGGAGCCAAATTGAGCAGTTTTGTGTTCTCTAAACTTCGAAATTCTTATTAAATAAGAAAATGTATCCTGTCTTCAGTCACTGCAGGTAGAGTTTTCTCTTACTAGAAGTTGGAGCCAATCATAACAGAGAGAGCAATAGAGGCCGGGCGCGGTGGCTCAAGCCTGTAATCCCAGCACTTTGGGAGGCCGAGACGGGCGGATCACGAGGTCAGGAGATCGAGACCATTCTGGCTAACACGGTGAAACCCCGTCTCCACTAAAAAATACAAAAAACTAGCCGGGCGTGGTGGCGGGCGCCTGTAGTCCCAACTACTCGGGAGGCTGAGGCCGGAGAATGGCGTGAACCCGGGAGGCGGAGCTTGCAGTGAGCTGAGATCCGGCTACTGCACTCCAGCCTGGGCGGCAGAGCGAGACTCTGTCTCAAAAAAAAAAGAGCAATAGAGAGAGGAACCACAAGCAGAGGATGCAAGGGCCCCACGGGATTGGTCTCCACCTTTGGGGCTCATTAGTCACCAGGTGACATTCTAGCAATACCCAGGAGTGGGACGTGGGTATCAACCTGATGAGGAAAGCTCCACTGTGATTACAATGCCCGCCACAGCTTGGATGTGTGTCCCCTCCAAATCTCATGTTGAAATATAATCCCTAATGTTGGAGGTGGGGCTGGTGGGAGGTGTTTGGGTCAGAGGGGTGGATCCCCCATGAATGGCTTGGTGCCCTCCCCATGGTAATGAGTTCAGGTGAGATCTGCTTGTTTAAAAGAGTCTGAGCGGGACGGGGCATGGTGGCTCATGCCTGTAATCCCAGTACTTTGGGAGGCCAAAGCAGGTGGATCATGAGGTCAGGAGTTCAAGACCAACCTGGCCAAGATGGTGAAACCCTACCTCTACTAAAAACACAAAAATTTAGCCAGGTGTGGTGGCATGCGTCTGTAATCCCAGATACTCGAGAGGCTGAGGAAGGAGAACCGCTTGAACTCGGGAGGTGGAGGTTGCAGTGAGCCGAGCTCGCACTACTGCACTCTAGCCTGGGTGACACAGCGAGACTCCGTCTCAAAATAAATAAATAAATAAATAAAAGCCTGGGCCAGACACAGTGGTTCACGCCTGTAATTCCAGAACTTTTGGAGGTGAAGGAGGGAGGATTACTTGAGCTCAGAAGTTTGAGACCAGCATGGGAAACATAATGAAATCCCATCTCAACAAAACAATTTTAAAAAATTAAAAATTAGATGTGGTGGTGCAGGCCCATAGTCCCAGCTACTCAGGAGGCTAAGGCAGTAGGATTGCTTGAGCACAGGAGTTTGAGGCTGCAGTGAGCCATGATCGTGCCACTGTCTCAAAAAATTAAATTAAAAAAAGGGTGGCACCTCTGCCTCCTGTCTCCCTTGCTCCCTCTCTCACCATGTGACATGCCTGCTCCCTGTTTGCCATTCACCATGAGTAAAAGCTTCTTGAGGCCTTGCCAGAAGCCAAGCAGATGCTGGCACTGCTTGTACAGCCTATAGACTCTGAGCCAAATAAACCTCTTTTCTTTATAAATTATTCAGTCTCAGATATTTCTTTCATAGTAACAGAACACAGACTAACACATAAGGGACAATATTTTCAATTAAATATCTTAGAAACATCAGCAGTCACCACATCCCATACGGAATTGATTATCTCCTCCCTCTGCTGCCTTCCTGGCCTCTGTCTATGGTGTCCTTACACTCTAGGAACAAGCCCAAACCCTCAGGGTCATCTTTAAATCTGTCAGAGGTGCTTAAACCAGAGCAACTCCATCTTGAATAGGAGCTGGGTAAAATGAGGCTGAGACCCACTGGGCTGCATTCCCAGATAGTTAAGGTATTCTAAGTCACAGGATGAGATAGGAGGTCAGCACAAGATCCAGGTCATAAAGACCTTGCTGATAAAACGGGTTGCAGTAAAGAAGCTAGCCAAGGCCGGGCGCGGTGGCTCAAGCCTGTAATCCCAGCACTTTGGGAGGCCGAGGCGGGTGGATCACAAGGTCAGGAGATCGAGACTATCCTGGCTAACATGGTGAAACCCCGTCTCTACTAAAAATACAAAAAACTAGCCGGGCGCGGTAGCGGGCGCCTGTAGTCCCAGCTACTTGGGAGGCTGAGGCGGGAGAATGGCGAGAACCCGGGGGGCGGAGCTTGCAGTGAGCCTAGATCGCGCCACTGCACTCCAGCCTGGGAGACACAGTGAGACTCCGTCTCAAAAAAAAAAAAAAAAAAAAAAAAAAGAAGCTAGCCAAAATTTACCAAAACCAAGATGGCGATTAGAGTGACCTCTTCTCCTCGTCACTGCTACACTCCCATTAGCAACATAACAGTTGAAAAATGCCATGGCTTGTTTAGCATATCATCAAGAGACAACAGTAGTTACCCTATAAGGTCTAAAAAGGAGAGGCATGAATAATCCACCCCTTGTTGAGCATATCATCAAGAGCCATAAAAATGAGCAACCAGCAGCCAATCTTTTCTTCCTTTACTTTCTTAATAAACTTGCTTTCACTGTGCACTATGAACTCACCCTAAATTCTTTCTTGTGTGTGATCCAAGAACCTTCTCTTGGGGTCTAAATAGGGACCTCTTTCCTGTAACAAATCCTCCTTGCTCCCCGTCATACCTCCAGGCACCAAGTCATGCAAAGCCATCTCTAAAATGTTACTCCCGTTTTCGTTCCTACTGCCCTGGTTGCTTATATGGATGAATCTTAAAATTCCCTACCCAGACTCCCCATTTACCCTTATCTCCTCCTCTTAATGAACTCTAGAAAGTACTTCCAGGGTAAAAATATAGTTTTCATGTTTCACTCTGTTGGTTCAAATTTATCTCACTATCAAAGGCTAGACTTAAACAAAATTAAAATTCAAGATCCTCTACCTCTGGACTCCAATGTAATTTTGTAGTATCATCTTCCATTACCATTTGTCCCTATAAATGCCTCCACATACTGACTATTAAATGTTTTCAATTCTCTGAACAAGTGTATTAAGTTTGTAACTTTATGTTTCGGCTTCCACTGCTCCTTACCCAACTCTATTTGCATTTCATTCCATTTATACCTGCTGAAATTGTATATATATTTTTTAAGGTCCAAGCCAAACACTTCTTTATGTAATGTTTTTCTGATCCCAAAGCTGAAAAATAAAATACTCCCTTTAGCATAGCAACTCAATAGTTTCTTGGAATCACACTGAACGTACTTAATATATATTGACTTATACTATTTTCCCTTCTATGTGATTGCTATTTGAAGGAGACAAGGGACAGAATCTAGAGGCAACTATATCAAGGGAAAAGTTTTGTGTTTTGAGTCAGAAAACATGATCTCAGTCCATTATGGTGAGAGCCCAAGGCAATCACAGACACTGCATCCTAGTTTTCTCTTCTGTTAATTTGAATCAGTGACGTTTACTTCATGCCATTGTTATGTGGTTTGAAATGGATATCAGTGAGTCAGAGATGTTACTCTTCTGTGATGTGTTCTTAATAGTGTTATTTATTATTGGTCTGAAATCACCCACAGGGTTACTGTACTCCTGGACCAGAGCCTAGGTGCATAGAAAAAGCTTGAATGGATAGCAGGTACTCAAGAAATGTCTGTTGATTTCAACAGAATTGGGTGAGACAGGTGATACGGTTTGGCTCTGTGTCCTGCCCACATCTCACCTTGAATTCTGATAATCCCCACATGTCATGGGAGGGAACCTGGTGGGAAGTAATTGAATCATGGGAGTAGGTTTTTCCCATGCTGTTCTTGTGATAGTGAATAAGTTTCATGAGATCCACTGGTTTTATAAAGGGGAGTTCCCCTAAACATGCTCTCTTGCCTGCCACCATGTAAGACATGCCTTTGCTCTTCTTCCATCTTCCACCATGATTGTGAGGCCTCCCCAGCTACGTGGAGCTGTGAAGTCCATTAAACCTCTTTCCTTTATAAATTATCCAGTCTCAGGTATGTCTTTATTAGCAGCATGAGAACAGACTAACACACCAGGAGTCATGTTCAAAGGATGGACATGCATGAGGTGGAAGAGAGGAAGTATTTCCCATCCTTGTGAAATTATGACTCATTCTGATTTTTGGAGGTATCAGGGGCAGAAATAGCTTTATAAGCTATTGTTTCAAGAATGAAGGTTTTCCATCAATGAATGAATAAATTTTTTTAAATGTGATATATATACACAATGGATAGAATAATATTCAGCCTTTAAAAAGCAGGAAATTCCATTACTTGGAACAACGTGGATGGAGCTAAAGGACACTATGCTAAGTGAAATAAGTCAGGCACAGAGAGACAAATACCATATGATCTCACCTATATGTAGAAATCTAAAAAGTCAAACTCATAGAAGTAGAGAGTGGAGTGGTGGTTATTAGAGGCTGAGGAAGGAAAGGTCGATGGGGAATGAGGAGATGTTGGTTAAAGAGTACGAAGTTTCAGACAGGAGAAATAGGTTCTGATCTATTACACAGCATGGTAACTAAAGTAAATAATGAATTGCCTATTTCAACATTATATATTTTAAAATTCATTCATGTAAAAAAATAAATTGTAAATGTTCTTGCTACAAAGAATTTAAGGTAATTAGTATGTTAATTATCCTGGGATGATCATTCCACAATGTACATAGGCATTGCAACATCACGTTGTACCTACATATACAATTATTGTTTGTCAGTTAAAACTTTAAAAAAAGAACAGGAGTTTCTCTGGAAGAGTACATTTGCTTTCAAGACAGAAAATGTCTCAATGGTCCATAAAAGTCCATAAGCAACTAATGTTTCAATTCTACAACCACGTACCAGAGAGATAAATTTCTTATTTGCAGGACTACAGGTTTAAAGTAAGTCAAATATCATGTAGATCTGAAAACTGGAGTGATTGAACATTCGGACCACTTTTTTTGCAAAGTGCCAAAATGGAGATTTGGGGTTTTGCTTCTCCTTCTTTCAAATAGCCTTAGCTGAGCAGCAGCTAGGAGGAACCTATGATTCTTTGGCCACACTAGCCTGTCTCACTTAAACCCTTAAGTGGAATTCTTTACATAAAGAAAAGTAAGAGTAGTGTAATCACTCTGAATAAATGCCTTGTAAAATGACTTCAGCAATTATGCTGTTTGTAAGTACCTCTGAGTCCATTAAGATAAACATCTATCTTAGAATATCCACATTAATGCACTAGACTGTTCTTTCTTACATAAATCTTAGCTGAACACTGTGCAGTTAACACAGTTTATCATCCCTTGCTCTTCTTCCCTTCGATGCACACATTAATGCATGCAGTGGGATAGGATTTAAATAGTGCTAGTCGTACAGCACACATTAACACACAAGGCAGTCTCTAAACACTTTTAAATGCAGAATAAATATACTTTAGGTTTTAAATACCTTCATAATCTGTATACCCAAGAATACATTGGACTGGTCTCTTAATTTCCCACGTAAGCAACATCTTATAGGCAAAAGCAATAAATGCTTACACATAAAACAGTTTTAATATGCTTCCAATTGCTCGGCACACATAGGTCCAAATGAAATCTAACTCCCTAGTTACCCCTCCATGAAACAAGTGTATCTCTATCTATATTTATATCATAAAATATATATATAGCCATATCTGTATTTTAAGCGTTGACCCAATTTCATTAACTTTTGTAGCCAAACTGGGAAAATGAGCAAGGATCCCTAGTACTTATTCAGATCCCTGGTTTCTTCCCTGCTGTGCTGAAGTGAAGACAGTCCATAAACAGTCTATAGCTTTAACACTCTTTTGTGGCTGTCACATTGGTTATAACAATGACACTAGCAAGGGTAATATAAAATTTAACAGTGAGTATTTAATAATCAGTGCAGAAGAAGAACTGATTAATTCGACCGTGGCCACAGCGCTGGAGCTGGGTTCTGGAAGTCTCCTCTGTCCCAAGCCTCATTCTGCCTCACTGTGGGGACAGAGGTGTGTCTTGCTGCAGGAACACAGGTGACCTGGAGGTAAAGGACACTTGGAGGTCTTGAGACAGTGGTTATTTACCACCTAGTAACAAAGTGTTTCTTAAGAGGCAGTTCAGCAGACGATATTCAGGAGACTAACAGGGTGCAATCAATTTGTCTGGGAATAAATTTCATTTCATTGAGAAAAATTCTGCTTAGTGATCTCAAAGGGTAGTCCCAACTATGCCAAGGTTGATGACTCACCAATCATTCATTCAACCTTTCTTTCTGGAGCTAATGCTTTGGGGAAAACCGAAAGCCATATGAAGTGGCCCAAATCCTCAAGAAGCTTACAATTAAGTAGCTAAGTGTTTGGCCTAAGTGTCCTTAAATGATAGTAAAAAGAAAACAGCTGCTCTGAGGAAAGAGAGGCAAATTCTGAGTGGGATGTCAGAGGAATTCATGGGGATGATGGTCTTTGGCTTTGATAGAATAATAAATAGGATATTAATAGTCAAAGGTGAGAGCAGATAGTCCAGGGAAATGGCACAAATTAATGCCTAGAGGCAGGAAAGTAAAAAGGAAGGAATGGGAATAAGAGACTCATTTGATTTAGTTAGAACATAGAGTAAGCATGAAGTCATCAGGTGGTGGGATGAACATGCATACACAGCCAGAGGCAAAGAGGACCGAGAGGAGGTGTAAGGGGCTCCAGGGAAACCCACCTTTGCTGCTTAACAAACAAATCAAATCAAATGTACACTAATGGTACACCAGTAAAGTGATCTTTTTATTCAAAGGGCAGCAAGTATTATTTGTTTAATCCTAGAAAGAATGTATGTCCCAGGTATTTAGAGCAACTGTTACGCCAAGCAAATTTTTACTGCTGGGAAATCTCAGCCAAATGAGGCCATTACTGTATACACTTCAGAGATGAACAGAATGCCTGTTTTCACCTCTTCTTAACTAACACTTTTATGAGAAGGTGAAAGCCTTACAAAGAATTCTTATCTGTGGGTAGCAATTCTGTTCTCTGTTTTGAAATTCATCCTGCAGAGTTTTTCTGTCTCGTAACTGAATGAAATGTTTAGCCTGTGCAACAGTTAATAAAGCCCCGCAGAGTGACTTTCAGCCCTGCTGGATGTGATTAAATGGTCAGGTTCACACCTATGCGTCTGTGTGTGCGTGTGCATGTAGGCACGTGTGTATGTGTGTGTGTGTGAGAATAACAAAAATGTAAAAATAATAAAGTTAATTTTAATAGCCCAATGAGTCCCAACTGGAACATACTTGTCAAAGTAAAAGTTACATAAAGGAAACTTAGCTTTAAACACCATTTGGACCATGCTGTGCTCGTTTGAACTTTACCTGTTAAAAAAAAAATAAAATAAAGCAACACAACAAAAAGTACCTACAAATGCAACTAAAGAAGAGATTTTCTGATTCTTTGGAGATCTGATGCTCTTGACTTCAAACTGCAGCCCATCTCCTTCAGTCCTATATGACACAGGGATAAACTTTCCTTGTTTTTGTTTTTTATTATACTTTAAGTTCTAGGGTACATATGTACAACGTACAGGTTTGTTACATATGTATACATGCGCCATGTTGGTTTGCTGCACCTGTTAACTCGTCATTTACATTAGATATATCTCCTAATGCTATACCTCCCCGCTCACCCCACCCCACAACAGGCCCCAGTGTGTGATGTTCCCCACTCTGTGTCCAAGTGATCTCATTGTTCAGTTCCCACCTATGAGTGAGAACATGTGGTGTTTGGTTTTCTGTCCTTGCGATAGTTTGCTCAGAATGATGGTTTCTAGCTTCATCCATGTCCCTACAAAGGACATGAATTCATCCTTTTTTATGGCTGCATAGTATTCCATGGTGTATATGTGCAACATTTTCTTAATCCAGTCTGCCATTGATGGACATTTGAGTTGGTTCCAAGTCTTTGCTATTGTGAATAGTGCTGCAATAAACAAACGTGTGAATGTGTCTTTATAGCAGCATGATTTATAAGCCTTTGGGTATATACCCAATAATGGGATGGCTGAGTCAAACAGTATTTTTTTTTATATATATATACTTTAAGTTCTAGGGTACATGTGCACAACGTGCAGGTTTGTTACATATGTATACTTGTGCCATGTTGGTGTGCTGTACCCATTAACTCATCATTTACATTAGTTATATCTCCTAATGCTATCCCTCCCCTCTCCCCCCACCCCACAACAGGCCCCAGTGTGTGATGTTCCCCTTCCTGTGTCCAAGTGATCTCATTGTTCAATTCCCTCCTATGAGTGAGAACCTGTGGTGTTTGGTTTTCTGTTCTTGAGATAGTTTGCTGAGAATGATGGTTTCCAGCTGCATCCATGTCCCTACAAAGGACATGAACTCAACCTTTTTTATGGCTGCATAGTATTCCATGGTATATATGTGCCACATTTTCTTAATCCAGTGTGTCATTGATGGACATTTGGGTTGGTTCCAAGTCTTTGCTATTGTGAATAGTGCCACAGTAAACATACGTGTGCATGTGTCTTTATAGCAGCATGATTTATAATCCTTTGGGTATATTCCCAGTAAGGGCATGGCTGGGTCAAATGGTATTTCCAGTTTTAGATCCTTGAGGAATCACCACACTGTCTTCCACAATGGTTCAACTAGTTTACAGTTGCACCAACAGTGTAAAAGTGTTCCTATTTCTCCACATCCTCTCCAGCACCTGTTGTTTCCTGAGTTTTCAATGATTGCCATTCTAACTGGTGTGAGATGGTATCTCATTGTGGTTTTGATTTGCATTTCTCTGATGGTGAGTGATGATGAGCATTTTTTCATGTCTCTGTTGGCTGCATAAATGTCTTCTTTTGAGAAGCGTCTGTTCATATCCGTCGCCCACTTTTTGATGGGGTTTTTTCTTCTAAATTTGTTTGAGTTCTTTGTAGGTTCTGGATATTAGCCCTTTGTCAGATGAGTACACTGCAAAAATTTTTCTCCCATTCTGTAGGTTGCCTGTTTACTCCGATGGTAGTTTCTTTTGCTGTGCAGAAGCTCTTTAGTTTAATTAGATCCCATTTGTCAATTGTGGCTTTTGTTGCCATTGCTTTTGGTGTTTTAGACATGAAGTCCTTGCCCATGCCTATGTCCTGAATGGTATTGCCTAGGTTTTCTTTTAGGGTTTTTATGGTTTTAGGTCTAATATTTAAGTCTCTAATCCATCTTGAATTAATTTTTGTATAAGGTGTAAGGAAGGGATCCAGTTTCAGCTTTCTACATATGGCTAGCCAGTTTTCCCAGCACCATTTATTAAATAGGGAATCCTTTCCCCATTTCTTGTTTTTGTCAGATTTATCAAAGATCAGATGGTTGTAGATGTGTGGTATTATTTCCAAGAGCTCTGTTCTGTTCCATTGGTCTATATCTCTGTTTTGGTACCAATAGCGTGCTGTTTTGGTTACTGTAGCCTTGTAGTAAGTTTGAAGTCAGGTAGCATGATGCCTCCAGCTTTGTTCTTTTGGCTTAGGATTGTCTTGACCATGTGGGCTCTTTTTTGTTTCCATATGAACTTTAGAGTAGTTTTTTCCAATTCTGTGAAGAAAGTCATTGTTAGCTTAATGGAGATGGCATTGAATCTATAAATTACCTTGCGCAGCATGGCCATTTTCACGATATTGATTGTTCCTATCCATGAGCATGGTATGTTCTTCCATTTCTTTGTGTCCTCTTTTATTTCACTGAGCAGTGGTTTGTAGTTCTCCTTGAAGAGGTCCTTTACATCCCTTGTAAGTTGGATTCCTAGGTATTTTATTCTCTTTGAAGCAATTGTGAATGGGAGTTCACTCATGATTTGTCTCTCTGTTTGTCTGTTATTGGTATATAAGAATGTTTGTGATTTTTGCACACTGATTTTGTATCCTGAGACTTTGCTGAAGTTGCTTATCAGCTTAAGGAGATTTTGGGCTGAGATAATGTGGTTTTCTAAATATACAATCATGTCATCTGCAAACAGGGACAATTTGACTTCCTCTTTTCCTAATTGAATACCCTTTATTTCTTTCTGCTGCCTGATTGCCCTGGCCAGAACTTCCAACACTATGTTGAATAGGAGAGAGAGAGGGTGTCCCTGCCTTGTGCCAGTTTTCAAAGGGAATGCTTCCAGTTTTTGCCCATTCAGTATGATACTGGCTGCGAGTTTGTCATAAATAGCTCTTATTATTTTGAGATACATTCCATCAATACCAAATTTATTGAGAGTTTTTAGCATGAAGGGCTGTTGAATTTTGTCAAAGGCCTTTTTTGCATCTATTGAGATAATCATGTGATTTTTGTCTTTGATTCTGTTAATATGCTGGATTACATTTATTGGTTTGCATATGTTGAATCAGCCTTGCATCCCAGGGATGAAGCCCACTTGATCATGGTGGATAAGCTTTTTGATGTGCTGCTGGATTCAGTTTGTCAGTATTTTATTGAGGATTTTTGCATCGATGTTCATCAGGGATATTGGTCAAAAATTCTCTTTTTTTATTGTGTCTCTGTCAGGCTTTGGTATGAGGATGATGTTGGCCTCATAAAATGAGTTAGGGAGGATTCCCTCTTTTTCTATTGATTGGAATAGTTTCAGAAGGAATGGTACCAGCTCCTCCTTGTACCTCTGGTAGAATTCGGCTGTGATTCGGTCTGGTCCTGGACTTTTTTTGGTTGGCAGGCTATTAATTATTGCCTCAATTTCAGAGCCTGTTATTGGTCTGTTCAGGGGTTCAACTTCTTCCTGGTTTAGTCTTGGGAGAGTGCATGTGTCCAGGAATTTATCCATTTCTTCTAGGTTTTCTGGTTTATTTGCGTAGAGGTGTTTATAGTATTCTCTGATGGTAGTTTGTATTTCTGTGGTCTCAGTGGTGATATCCCCTTTATCATTTTTTATTGCGTCGATTTGATTCTTCTCCCTTTTCTTCTTTATTAGTCTTGCTAGCAACCTATCAATTTTGTTGATCTTTTAAAAAACCAGCTCCTGTATTCATTGATTTCTTGAAGGGTTTTTTTTTTTTGTCTCTATCTCCTTCATGTCTGTTCTGATCTTAGTTATTTATTGCCTTCTGCTAGCTTTTAAATGTGTTTGCTCTTGCTTCTCTACTTCTTTTAACTGTGATGTTAGGGTGTTAATTTTAGATCTTTCCTGCTTTCTCTTGTGGGCATTTAGTGCTATAAATTTCCCTCTACACACTGCTTTAAATGTGTCCCAGAGATACTAGTATGTTGTATCTTTCTTCTCACTGGTTTCAAAGAACATCTTTATTTCTGCCTTCATTTCATTATGTACCCAGTAGTCATTCAGGAGCAGGTTGTTCAGTTTACATGTAGTTGAGCGATTTTGAGTGAGTTTCTTAATCCTGAGTTCCAGTTTGATTGCACTGTGGTCTGAGAGACAGTTTGTTATAATTTCTATTCTTTTATATTTGCTGAGGAGTGCTTTACTTCCAACTATGTGGTCAATTTTGGAATAAGTGTAATGTGGTGCTAAAAAGAATGTATATTCTATTGATTTGGGGTGGAGAGTTCTGTAGATGTCTGTTAGGTCCACTTGGTGCAGAGCTGAGTTCAATTCCTGGACATCCATGTTAACTTTCTGTCTCATTGATCTGTCTAGTGTTGACAGTGGGGTGTTAAAGTCTCCCATTATTATTGTGTGGGAATATACGTCTCTTTGTAAGTCTCTAAGGATTCGCTTTATGAATCTGGGTCCTCCTGTATTGGGTGCATATATTTTTAGGATAGTTAGCTCTTCTTGTTAAATTGATCCCTTTATCATTATGTAATGGCCTTCTTTGTCTCTTTTGATCTTTGTTGGTTTAAAATCTGTTTTATTAGAGACTAGGATTGCAACCCCTGCCTTTTTTTGTTTTCCATTTGCTTGGTAGATGTTCCCCCATCCCTTTATTTTGAGTGTATGTGTGTCTCTGCACATAACAAACAGAAAGGACATCCACCCCAAAACCCCATCTGAACGTCACCATCATCAAAGACCAAAGGTAGATAAAACCACAAAGATGGGGAAAAAACAGAGCAGAAAAGCTGAAAATTCTAAAAATCAGAGTGCCTCTCCCTCTGTAAAGGAACGCAGTTCCTCACCAGCAATGGAACAAAGCTGGATGGAGAATGACTTTGACGAGTTGAGAGAAGAAGGCTTCAGACGATCAAACTTCTCCGAGCTCAAGGAGGAAGTTCAAACCCATCGCAAAGAAGCTAAAAACCTTGAAAAAAAGATTAGACGAATGGCCAACTAGAATAACCAATGTAGAGAAGTCCTTAAATGACCTAATAGAGCCGAAGACCATAGCACGAGAACTACGTGACAAATGCACAAGCTTCAGTAACCAATTTGATCAACTGGAAGAAAGGGTATCAGTGACTGAAGATCAAATGAATGAAATGAAGCGAGAAGAGAAGTTTAGAGAAAAAAAGAGTAAAAAGAAATGAACAAAGCCTCCAAGAAATATGGGAGTATGTGAAAAGACTAAATCTATGTCTGATTGGTGTACCTGAAAGTGATGGGGAGAATGGAACCAAGTTGGAAAACACTCTGCAGGATATTATCCAGGAGAGCTTCCCCAACCTAGCAAGGCAGTCCAGCATTCAAATTCAGGAAATACAGAGAATCCCACAAAGATACTCCTTGAGAAGAGCAACTCCAAGAGACATAATTGTCAGATTCACCAAAGTTGAAATGAAGGAAAACACGTTAAGGGCAGCCAGAGAGAAAGGTCAGGTTACCCACAAAGGGAAGCCCATAAGACTAACAGCAGATCTCTCGGCAGGAACTCTACAAGCCAGAAGACAGTGGGAACCAATATTCAACATTCTTAAAGAAAAGAATTTTCAACCCAGAATTTCATATCCAGCCAAACTAAGTTTCATAAGTGAAGGAGAAATAAAATCCTTTACAGACATGCAAATGCTGAGAGATTTTGTCACCACCAGGCCTGCCCTATGAGAGTTCCTGAACAAAGCACTAAACATGGAAAGGAACAACCGGTACCAGCCACTGCAAAAACATGCCAAAATGTAAAGCCCATTGATTCTAGGAAGAAAGTGCATCAACTAACGAGCAAAATAACCAGCTAACATCATCATGACAGGATCAAATTCACACATAACAATATTAACCTTAAATGTAAATGGGCTAAATGCTCCAATTAAAAGACACAGACTGGCAAACTGGATAAAGAATCAAGACCCACCAGTGTGCTGTATTCAGGAGACCCACCAGTGTGCTGTATTCAGGAGACCCACCAGTGTGCTGTATTCAGGATAAAGCTTTCTTTTTAAAGGAGCCAAAAGAGCCTTCTAAAATCCAGTCTCAATCTTTGGAGGAAAAAATTTAAAAAAACACATGCAAAAATAAACCCAGTACCCTTTAAATCTAATTTAAAGAGATTTCTGAACAACTCAATTGCTTTCTTCAATATTCAGAGGTAAAAGGTAAAACCCCTTGGGAAAGACATTGACATTTCTAAACCTTGAAGCATCATCCAACCCAAAGAAGGAAAAAAGTAATCATGCTAAGGGCATAGAACTGAAGTCACGATTTCAATAACACGTTAATAACCATGGAGCACATCACGCTTTACATTTTTTTTTGTTTTTATTAGAGCTAAGGCTGGGATATTTAATATTCATAAACCAATTTATAGTTAGAAATGTTTTTGGCTGTTCAGTTTTTCAGCTAAAAGAGGATCCATTTCCATCTTTTACATAAGACAATATATTTGAAGGAGAGATGTTTCAGGGAGTATTTAACTGTATCCTTTTATTAAAAGGGAGAATAATATTTTCTCTCAGGAGACAAATTTCATGTGAAGTTTTAATTGCCGAGACTCACAGCACCCAATCAGACCATTTTTATTTTTATTTTTTGCATTACAAGGGCAGTGAGGAGATTACTTAAAGAGGCAAAATCAAAAAGGTCACAGAAAGAATGAAGAAGAGGAATTAGGATTCACTGTCCTCACAAAATGAGTGCTAAGGCTTAATCTGCAAAATCCTACAAAACACAGACAATGTATGACAAAGGAAGTTCTAAAAACATACATGATACTATTAGAATTTTACATAATAAAACATTCGGTTATATTACTATCACATTTTCATTAAAACTAATTACTCAGAGCCTGTTAAAGTGAGTAGCATTCAGATGAAAGGATTTTATTTGGAAATTTTAAGGTTTTGGAAATGCTCTTAATGGAGTTGAAGAAATGTCTGTTTTTTAGTCATTATCAACATTGTGAGATTCTAGGCAATAAAGCAATGGGAATCTGGAAATATACCATTTAGTCTTCAAAGGGACAGGAAAAGAGCAGGACTGAAAACCGAGACTCCATTGTAAATCAGCTCTCTCTTTTCTAAAAATGCTCACCTGATTCATAAAAAAGCAATCCGTAACATTTAAATGTATTTTCCCACTTAATAACAGTAATGACCTTCTGGGTCACACATTTCCTCCTAGTTAACGATCAGTTAGCTGAAAGGCTGGGTAACAAAGACCTGCAGCCTCGTCACTAGCTGCCAATTAACGTCCACTTTATCAGTCAGTGCTATTTAAATAGAACAAGACATATGCCAAGCTATCCACAGAGGGCCGGACACCAAAATCATATCATTAAAAACACACTTCCATCAAAGCAAAGCTCTCGGGACATTTATGCTATCACAGCAGTCATTTTTCTGAAAGATAGGCAGTGGCAATGTAACCCCTTTGTTCCAATGTTCAACAGAGGGACCTTACCTGAGAAGATAAATGTCCTTATCTCCTTGGTCTATGAGAAAGTGAACACTGGACTCCACACAGAGATTTAAGGGGGACACTTCAAGGAGTTTCTGCTGAATCCAGGTGCTATTCTACACGAGGCCAAAATCCATATCTCTGGGTCAAGGTAGACCACTTACTAGTGTGTCATAATGTAGGGGAGAACAAAACTCAGAAAAATTCAAATTCAGATGATTCCACCCTATGGGTTTCTCCTTCCAGGTTTAACTGAACTCAACTTCTTTCTTTTCTCTATGTTGTCAACTCATGTAAGTTAGTCTGACAGCTTCTTAGCACTCCTAGGTATCATTTCGGAGACTGTGGTTTTCGGACAATCGCTGATTTAAGATTTTACATCTATCATGCAAGAGAGGATGAAAATCATATACCAAATTTGTGTCATTCATTTGTTTAATGCACCTGAAGATTTCAATGCATACCAGATAAATATAACAAATACCATCCATCAACCATACACTAGTCCCATCCAATGGGTGAAATTGATCTAAAAATATTCAAGGGACTATAATAACCATACTTTTCATTTGCATGGATGTTTCATTCTCAGAATACTCTTTATATATAACACAGAGTCTCACCATGACTCATCCAAGGTCAGACTCTTAGTTGTGACAAAGACAGAACCAAGCTCAGGTCCCTTGACCTCTCTTGGTTTCCATCTACGATTTTACTCCATGACACTATAGGGGAAAAGTAATAGACTTCTGGTTAATGGACATAAATCTGGCTCATGCATACCACAGAGGAGAGAGAAGGGTATTTCACTTCTTCTAAATATTAGTCAACCTATAATGAAAGCTTCCAGAAGCTTTTTAAGTGACTTGTGTAAAATGCATCCTTCAAGGAAATAAAAACACACTTAATACTTCAAGCATTAGTGCAGCGTGCTTTCAAGGAACGGAGGAATTTTCAAGCTGTGGAAAGAGTCCAAAGTTTGTCAGCTACTAGTTGTTATGAATGAGGCAGGCTTGCTCTTCAGCAGTGAACATATCCTGCAATACTCTTCACGTACATCGAGACAGTTAAAAGAGAAATTGTACTGCTTCAAAGCATTTGAGGCGGCATAGAATAAATCTCCGTAGAACAGCCTTTCCTTTACCACCTCCCCATCCACAGAATAGACAAGGAAATACATTTTGATAAGTAGCCCCAGTAAAACAATAAGAATAATCTTGGACCTTTGCTATCAGCAATACAAGCACTTGACTATTAGCTTTGGTGGTGGCAGGAGTTGGTGGGGATTAGATTTATATGGAAAGCTGCTTCCACAACAGTAGGTTCGATTCGTATCCCGAGTCACACAAAATTCTAATGGATGTCAGACCTTACTGAACTTCACCGTGTCTCTGCTCCAGACTGAAAAAGAAAACCGGATCAAGTTCTTTCTCATAACCTCAGAATGTTTTAAGGTAGTAGCTCAGAGAGCTACTTCTCTGGGCCTGAGGCACAGAGAAGAAATGAGAACATGATGTGAATCCTGTTTACCTATATACTTTCATGAAGTATGAGCAAGGGAGTGAATGCTGAAATTAGTTACTATTTGTTGGTGACAGCTGTCAGCTTGTTATGTTTCTTTCTTGACTTACTGCAGTCCTCAGCGTATCACATAAATTTACCATGCATTTTGACATTACTCTTTTCCCGTATCATACTACCACTAATTTCTCTACCTCATACCTGTTCTTCACAAAATATATTCTTCTTTTCTTAGTTACAGACCAGCTACTTAAACTGGATCAACCAAACTGTAGTATATAGTTTGGCTAGTGATCAGGAATTAAATAGATAAGCAGAAAGACTCAATATTAAGAACCAGGAAAAATAACTCTTCAGCATCTCACAAGACAAAGCTATATTAATTCCTAAAATAATGGGGTTAATTTATAAAACAAAGTAGACCTTTATGTAGTTTTAAGGGTTTAGTTAATTTTAAAAAAATTTACCTTCTGAGCCAGAAGTTTCAATGCACTTGGATTTAAAGAAAGAGATACATCTTACATGTAAGTCAAGATAATGTCTGAGATTTGCTAAAAGAAATATTTTTTCCACAGAGTTTTTTGAAATGGTAGATGACAAAAACACAGTTCAGTTTTCTATATTTCCTCATTTGTTGGCAGTGAAATGACTCTTAGACATGCAAGATCCTGATTTGAGGTCTAGTAACTACAATGGTAGTTGAATGACAGTTTTCAAAGATAGAAAACTCACAGTGATGTATGCTAGAATTATTTGCATCAGCAACATCTTAACAAAATGTTTTCTGTTGATTAGAGAATTTATTTTAAGGAACTTTTCATCTTTTAAGTATTCTAATTTGATATTGTATTGAACCCATCTCAACATTCAAGGTAAAGATTTTTTCTTTTTTTCTTTCTTTTTTTTTTTTTTTGAGATGGAGTCTTGTTCTGTTGCCCAGGCTGGAGTGCAGTGGCACCATCTTGGCTCACTGCAAGCTCCAACTCCTGGGTTCACGCCATTCTCCTGCCTCAGCATTCCGAGTAGCTGGGACTACAGGCACCCGCCACCATGCCTGGCTAATTTATTTTTTGTATTTTTAGTAGAGATGGAGTTCACTATGCTAGCCAGGATGGTCTTGATCTCCTGACCTTGTGATCTGCCCGCCTTGGACTCCCAAAGTGCTGGGATTACAGGCATGAGCCACCACGCCTGGCGGGTAAAGATTTTATGATAAATAATAAAGACATATAAATTTGAAGCTGGTATATAAGCTAAGAGGCGTAGAGCTTGAGTATCTATCTCAAAATGAACAACAAGGACACAACAAACAAATAATTACCTCCTCAAAGTGTCTGTGAATTCCCCCAGCCCCAAAGGTTAGAGGTACTTGTGGAACATTAGGGATGTATTTTTGTTCTTTAGAAGTGAATGGGAGAGTAGAATTGTGGATCCTCTTATGAAAATGTTATAAGGAAAGATAACATTTAAATTACAGGGCAGGCTGGGCATGGTTGCTCACACATGTAATCCCAGCACTTTGGGAGACTGGGGCAGGAGAATTGCTTGAGCCCAGGAGGTGGAGGTTGCAGTAAGCTGAGATTGTGCCACTGCACTCCAGACTGGGCAACAGAGCAAGACTCCATCTCAAAAAATAAAATAAAATTACTGAGGAGCCTCAACTGGCCCAGTGAATGCGCATTGAACATGGTGTTGCATTATTAAGAAATGAGTTGATGGGATGGGAGTAGAGAAAGTCCCCAGGGAGCTAGTGACATAGGTCTAAGAAATACTCAGTGTCCTTAGAGAAAAGTTTTTTGATCATGTACAGTGGTGGAGGATGTGGCTGCAGAGATTAGGCAGTTTTAAACAAAACCCCTAAAGTCCAGACAAAAGAACCTGAGACTTCCAAAGATCTGGAGACAAAGTAAAGACTACACAGAAATAAGGATGAATTTATTTAAAGCAACCTCAGTAACAAATCAATAGCAACTGATTGCCGTTAATTCAGCATTTACTATGTGCCAAGCACTGTGCTAAGTAATTTGTGCACTCTATTCCATTTAATCCTGCCAACAGACTTAGTAAATATGTCACCATTTCTATTTTGCAGAAGAGACTGAGGTTCAGAGAGCTTGGTTACACAAAGGCAATGAGTGGCAAAGCTACAATTCTGACCGAAATCTGTCAGATTCCTAAGTCTTCCTCTTAACCACTATGTTATAAGAGAGGTAAAAGAAGCCCAAGAAGTGCCTAAAAGACGCTTTAAACCCTGAACAAATCTAAAAGTAACCTGAGCCTTTTGAGGCTCATTTCTAAAGTAATATCACTAAGTAAAAATGTATAAGAAATTGAATACATTTTTTAAACTATACAACCTGAAAATCTGTATAGACTGAGCGGTCCTGGGAGTCAATACTGCCATATTTTAAGCCTCCCCCCCTACCCTTATTTTTAAAAGGGGCTATATAGGAGGTTTAGAGGCTTAAAAAACCAGAAAAACAAAAAAAGCAAAATGCCATTCCATTACTTAATGTGAATAAAATAAGCTGAAGTTAAAACATTTTCCAGGTTTACCTAGTTTATTCCCTGATAGTCTGCTGCCGAGTAGTAGGGCCTCAAGCCAACGTCATGTTCCACGCTGCTCTTCTTCTTCTTCTTCTTCTTCTTCTTCTTCTTTTTTTTTTTTTTGAGACAGAGTCTCACTCTATTGCCCAGGCTGGAGTGCAGTGGCACAATCTCAGCTCACTGCAACCTCCGCCTCCTGGTTTCAAGTGATTCTCCTGCCTCAGCCTCCTGAGTAGCTGGGATTACAGGCGTGCACCACCATGCCTGGCTAATTTTTTGTATTTTTAGTAGAGACAGGGTTTCACCATGCTGGCCAGGCTGGTCTCGAACTCCTGACCTTGTGATTCGCCCACCTCGGCCTCCCAAAGCGCTGGGATGAACAGGCATGAGCCACCGCGCCCGGCCCATGCTGCCAATCTTATATCAATTCAGCCAAAGCCATCTGACACACTGACTACAGGCACGTGCTTACTGGTTAAGGGGCGTATGTGCCAAATTGAAGTGGGGCAGTCAGTAGAAAGGAGGTTTATGGAGAAGTTACAGTGTATAGAAAAGCCTAGATCTGGGATATGGTAGTTTTCGAGAGAAGTTCTCATTTTTTTTTTTTTTTTTCCCGTAAAATCTTGAGGTAGCTATAGTAAATAGTTAAACCACAAGTTTCCTGGGAGGAGAGATGTGCTTCTGAATTCTATCGACCTTGGTGTGGAGCCTGTTAAAGTTTTGTATTCTATATTGTCATTAAAATAAATATATTAAAATAATTTATGTATCTCAACATTTGCTATACTAACGGAGTAGACACTCCACCCACAAAATTCTTATTTTATTGGCTTTGGACCAGACAAGCTATTTTGCTTGGTGAAAAACATTGAATTTTCCAGTGTTTGTAAGCAAATAAATAACCTTCAAAATAAGAAATAGATAAAAAAAATTCACATCCATCCATCCATCTCTTCATCACTCTAAAAAGTAATTTTTGCCTTGTGATATACTTTTCCACTTCATCTTCTATATTACTTTAGGTTTACATGCCAGGTATTACTTTCAGCAAAGAAATCTTTTTTTTTAGAAAAATTCCAATACTTTGTTCAATTTCTTGCACTACGGTTTGAAATACATTTTCAGTCTCCCGTGGAATCTGCTCCTCAACTCAGATGGATTTTAGCTTTGCCTAAATCTCTGCCTATCCCAGGCTCCTTTTGTATTATGATTTGGAGCAAACCTTTTTAGAAAGACACTGTATCTATAGATGTTGCAAAGACAACTCAAATTCAAATCAGAAACAGAAACTGCCTTACAGTACATGTGCTTTTTCTATTTTGTACTTTAAAGAAGGAGACAAAATAGTTTGCATCTTTTATCTGGTTAAAGCTCATAAGAGGCTAATAAAAATTAGGATAAAGAACTAGCCATACTATTACTTATTATAGCCCCTGCCACAAGAGTCCATATACCACGTCTCCAAAGATTACTCTCTAGTCTCCTGCTTACATTGCCTTCCTAACAAGAACAACCTGGTAGGTGGAGGTGTGGGAAGGGAAAGAGAGAGAGAACGAGCCAGAAAGCAAGAGAACAAAAATGTAATTGCCTGCCTATCAGCCCCACTATCATAATTACTTTCAAACTCTGACATGGGTTGAATCAGATGAACAACCAACCAAATCAATTTTTGCAGTTGGTGAGCAGTGCATTCCTGGCTTATAAATTAAAATGTCACTGCTGGAGTACAAAATGATGCCACTCTTGGGCTCCCCAGTACATTGGGGAAAAAAAGACAAGCTCCTTCTTTCGTGCCCTTCATGCCTTTCCTGCTCCATCCCTTTTAGCCTCTAGCCACGTTCTCTGTCTTCTCAGTTACCTAACAGTGTGGTCCCAGCATCTATGTCAATGCAGAGGGTCCTTGGCACTGCATAGTTCTATAGAGAGCTCAGTCCTCTACATCAGAGAAGTGCATTAACTATGGGGTAATACAGAAGAGCACACACTGACAACCTCCAATATATAATTTCCAGGAGGTAAAGGATGAGATAACCATGCCCACGGGGGAGGGAACCTGAAGGAATGGAAGAAGAAATCCTGATTTTGGAGAGTTTTGTTATTTGACTGCCGTGTGATCACAGAGCCTTGTGGCCTCATTTAGGTAAATGAAGCATGGGTGACAAGTCATACTGGCCCATTGGAATCTTTACAACCTCAATTTGGTCAACATTTATTGAGAGCCCAGCCCTTGCCAGATACTATCTGCAGTAATGTAGGTACAAACCAACAATTCTACAGTCAAAGATTTCATAGTCTAGGAGGAAGAGAGAAACCAAATATAACTACAAAATGATGGATAAATGCTATTAGAGCAGAATAAATAAATCACCATAGTAACAGTGGAGAGAAGTAATTAACTCAGAGACAGCTGTAGTGGAAATGTAGCATTTTGATCTGGTCCTTGAAGGACGATGCCAACCTTTGTCTGCCATACTCCAACCTCATATTTCCTGCAATTTTGCTTATTTATCCACTCACATTCATCCCATCATTCATTCATTCATTCATTCCTTGTCTATTTATGAAGCACCTGCTTTGTGTTAGGCCCCATGCTAGGACGTGGGGCTACAATGATGCCATAGCACAACCAGTTCTAGGACAAGTTATGTGAGGGTATTGTCTGATCCTTACCAACTATCAAGTAGAGTCTGGAAATAATTTAATCTGTGCCTACGATAGATCTAGAACCAAGATACCCAAAATTAGACAGAATCTTCAGACGTAGCCTTTCTACTTCAGCTCATAACGTGAGAAACTTCTACAGAGTTGGCCAGAATGTCTGCTTAGTCTCTCAGTACTGTCTCCTCATTTATAGCCTCCCGTCCCTCTGCTCCCCCATTCTGACCTAGGGTAGTAAAATGAGCATCTAGAACTCTACCTCTGAAGTCCAGCAGATTGTAACCTTGGCTTACTCAATGAATTTCTACTGGATTCTGCTTCTGTTTGTTTGTTTGTTTGTTTGTTTCAGTTAGAGCCCAGTCCTTTAGAGTCCAGGCACCTGATTTCAGTTTTATCCATCTTATGCTGAATATCTTTCCCTATGAATAATTTAAGCTTTCTCTGGCACTAAGAATCACCCCCAACCCCACCCACAATCCATATCCTACTACCCTAACTTGAAATTAGATGACTACAAACAATAATGCCTATCTGAATTGATTCTGGGTTTAGTATATATGTGGAGGTTTTCCAGGATACCTAGAATTATCCCCAGAGTCAGAACCTCATTCAACTCTAGCATGAGTACTAAAATATATAAACATTAATCTCACTGTTTTTATGTAACAAATATCTTCTGGTGATATTTAATACAAAACAGTACTATGCACATTTGTATATAAAAGCCAGCTAAATGTAGCTGGTTGTGGCATTAATAGATCATAGAATTATGGTATGGTATAAATATATACCATAGTACCACCCCAGATCAGTACCATCTTGCTCTTTTATATATTTCTTCTTTACTAGTAAATCCAGGAGTAGAGAAGTAAAGTGTCTACGTCACCACTCCATTTAACAATTTCAGTGGTGGGAAAAGGAAACTAACTTGTTATACACACACACACACACACACACACACACACACACACACACACTATATATATATATATATATATATATATATATGTATCATACTTAATCCACTTCCTGTCCCTTTCAATTGTATGACATAATCTGTCCCTTCCAGAATTTCACTAATTGCTTATCTCACCTATTTGCCCCATGTGTCATATAAAAACAGAGAGAGCAAAGATTATCTAGTAAAATTTCAGCATCAATCATCTACTTAGCACTGCCTGAATGCAGTTGATAGACAGAAAATAATATCTAGAATAGGCATGGCACTATTTTTTCCATAAAAAATAATCTTTTGGGCAGATATTTCTACCAGATATCTCAGCAAGGCATATGTGAAGGCCAGTCCATGGAGAGACTGAATATGCTTTTTCAGAGTCTGGTAGTGAATGCGAAGGCAGTTTAATGGTCTGACAGTGGGTTTCTGAATATAATCCAATGTCCCAAGTCCTAGAACTAGTTTATTCATTGCTCTTCCCTCTTTTGTTCCTGGAGATCTTCTCAGACCCATAGGGAAATCTCAATGCATGAAAACACAAAGCTGTAAAGTATTTATTATATAGAAATGAGAGGGAAGTAAATTGCTTTTGGGTAAGCAAGGTCACCGTAAGCCTGGCAGAGTGCTGGATGATATTACCATTGACTTACTCTTTCTATTTCAGTTTTCAAGGGATGTTTCAGGTACAGGAAATGCTGAGCAAATATTGCATTGTCACTTCAGATCATAAACATCCACCTATGGGATTACAGACACTCAGCAAACCCCAGTCTATTGGGGAAAAGATCACAGTGATCAACACATAAACCAAACAACGAATCTTTTTGGTTAGCATTTTATAATTTTCCTCTACTTGAAAGACTTTCATCATAAATCACATAAAGTTATTCTGGGGTTTCTCTTTCCCTGATCCTCTAGAACACATTCCTGCCAGCGAAGAGTCTACTATGGTTCTCTTGTATCTACAGACCCAATGGTCCTCAGTTAAGAGTGGGACACATGGCCGGGCGCGGTGGCTCAAGCCTGTAATCCCAGCACTTTGGGAGGCCGAGGCGGGCGGATCACGAGGTCAGGAGATCGAGACCATCCTGGCTAACATGGTGAAACCCCGTCTCTACTAAAAATACAAAAAACTAGCCGGGCGTGGTGGCGGGCGCCTGTAGTCCCAGCTACTCGGAGGCTGAGGCAGGAGAATGGCCTGAACCTGGGAGGCGGAGCTTGCAGTGAGCCGAGATCGCGCCACTGCACTCCAGCCTGGGTGACACAGCGCGAGACTCCGTCTCAAAAAAAAAAAAAAAAAAAGAGTGGGACACATATAAAGTATTCATTAATTGGTTTATTCATTTATACTTTCATCAAATATTTATTGAGCAACTACTATATGTTAGGTCTGTAACCTACCAGTCAGCAAAGATAGAGGTTAAGAGAATAGATTCCAGATCCAGTCTGCCTGAGTTCTAATTCTAACTTCATCACCTATTAGCTGTGTAACCTTGGGTGGCTTACTTTTTTATTTCTCAGTGTTATCTGTTTAATAGGGACTGTTATGGGAATTAGGTGAGTTAATACATATAGTATGTTTAGAACAGTATAGGACATATGATAAGTACCACAACTGATGCTGGCTCATTTAATAATGATGGTATAGATGATGATGTCACTTATTAGGAAGAAAGGAACATTCATCAATTACACAAGTGTATCACTGACAATTTAAAGTACTGTAAAAGAGAAGTGCATGAGGTTATGACAGCATATAAGTGAAAATTTTGACATGGTCAGGGAACTCAGGGAAGATTTCTCTGAGTAAAAAAAAAAACCTGAGAGCTGAGAAATAAGAATAGTAATAGGCAAGAGTGGCAGGAAGAAAAGAGGATTTCATATAAACAGCACATGCCAAAGCCCTTTGTTGGAAGGCAGCAACATTTCCCATTAGCGAAATTAAAGTAAGGTCTGTAATATTGAAGCCCAGAGAATGGGCCCAGTAGGGCTGGGAGGAAGAAGGCAGAGCTAGTGAGGAATAAGATTACAGAGGCAGGAGACAGATTGTACTGAACCTTGTAGGCCATATTAAGGATTTTGTCTTCTCTAAGAGCAATGGGAAGCCATTGTAGTAATTTTTACACATGAGAATAAGAATTTGCATTAAAGTTCTGGCTGAAAGCTCATCAGGAAATAAACCAAAACACAAGTTAGCAAGTAGTGTGATAAATGCCATGGTGATCCAGGGGTCTCTGCAACCTACCATTGGTCTCATACCAATCCTGGTATGCTATTCTGCCTTATTTCTTGTTACTCCTCAGCTTGCAAACTCACTTCCAGCAAAGCCAGACTACTTGCAATTCCAAATGCACCATGTAGGTTCACCACTATATTCTATACATGTGGCAACCTCTGCCAGCAGCAGTGCCCTTCTTCTTCCTGCCTTCCTGTTAACCCCTACTGGTCCTTTGTAGCTTGACTTTAAGATGAGCCAATAACATGGTAAATACTCAAGAAATGTTTGACGCCAGCACAAATGAATTCATGTATATTCTAACATAAAGGTTTTAGACAGGCTCAGCTTTGCCAGGGCTAAGAAGATCTTTGTGAGATTACACATTCAAAACTATCAGTAAGGAAGCCAGCAAGCAGCTTCAACTTTTTAAATTGAGCCCAGTTCTCCAGAATGCAGTGATGACAAGGCTCCCTGGCCAGTGCTCATATGTAGCAGATTCAATGTGATTTCTCTTTATGTGAGAAGACTTGGCCCTTGCCGCCATCTGATCATGGAAATTCAGCTCAGCAGCAAGCTTTTTGGAAAAAACAATATAAGTATTTTTAGGGGTGTCAGATAACTCACTGATACATAAGATGCGGACAACCTTTGCCATGAATAATTAGCCACATGACATGAACTCATATTCAGCCACTAGACAGAGTGGCAGCCACTACCCTCAGAGAAAAACCCATTCCTAGAGGCTGAGAGGAAAATCATATCAAATAATGGCGTAAAGTGGATACCATATGAAACGTTTTATCTAAACAAAAGAATTAGATAAGCACACAGAGAAGTTACATTAAAATATTTGAAAGAAACATTAGAAACAGGTCAAGTATTCAACAATAGCGGACTGGTTAAACGAGAATAATCAAAGAACATGTTCCTAGATACAGGTATGCATTTATATGTTAAAAAATTGATTAGTTTTATATATGATGTTTAAAACCCATTTTTTCTACTTCATACTGGAAACATCTTCACATGTCAATGCACGTGTGCAGTTATGGTTGAAAGCAAACTGTATGAACATATAAGAACTGTTTTTTTAAATACTTGAAGTTTACGAAACTTTTTGAAAGAAAAAAGAATGTAAAAAGTAGTAGAAGATTCCTTCTACTTCCTTACTGGTCATGTTAAACATGTGGTCTCACACTGCCACAGAAGGTGAGTTCCCGGACAGAATAACTGCACACAGGGCTCTCATGTTTCATAAGCAGAGATTCATCCATATGGTCCATATTGAATGAGTACCATTTATTTATGTGGCACTATGTGATTTGCTAAAGATATTATAGTGAATGAGAGATAGGGTGATGAGGAAAGTAGCAAATAAGTGAGCAATCTATTACAATAGAGCACAGTGAAGGTATTACTGGGCACATGTCCACTGTATCTGTCCCCTACCAGTGTCACAGAAGTTACCGTAAATGAGATATTATCACACCGCAAAGGGTTATTGCAAGAGCCCATGAGCCAAACGAATGTAAAAGGTGCACTGTTGCACACTGAATACAGTAAATGTTCAGTGAAGAGCAGAAAAAGAAAAGAAAAATTGTTTTGTTGAAAGAGAATTGGAAGGATGTCTGAAGGTACTGTGAATCTAATTTTTGCATAAAGACAGAGTTTGTAATATTTGGATAGGCTAAAAGTCAATTGCTTCAGGGCGTTTCTACTTATTATACTCACCCATTGGTCTTTTTTCCTTCCTCCTACTGTGTAAATTAGCAACACTATCTGATAGCTGAGCTTCTTATCCAGCTAGAACTAATCTTGTATTTTATGCAAGTCTGCCTAAATGTCAGCAGGGCAAATCCTGGAAGTTCCATTCAATTTGACAAATAATAAAATGGAAACACTAAGAAGAATTAGATAAGACCATTTGTCTGAAATGACTTGTAGTTGTGTGGTGTGTATGAATGTGCATGCATGTCTATGTAAGTGTTGGAAGAAGATGTAGAAGAGGGCGAGACAAATTTAGAGCAGATTTAATTGTTTAAAAATCAGAATATTAGTACCACAAAGGAGAACAAAATAGTATAAGGGTTCAGATCACAGCATTCCAAAAATGTCAAAGAAAAGTTTTCCAGACTTGAATTAGCAGATACACTAGGGTAAACACTGCCTTGAGAACAGGTCTATATAGGTGAATGGTTTTGCATGTTTTTTTATCTTTTTTTTTTGACCTAGATAAAGTCACATAGCTAAATAGTACCCCCCAGCGCAGCCTGGCCATCAGCCTGCCATTCAGATTTCTCTGCATAACAGGAACATGGAAGTGTATAAGGAAATGCTCTATGACTGGCAGTTTCCTTGCTTAAAGTTCAGGATAAAAAATGAAGGAATAGAGTCTAGAAGAAAAGAAAGAACACAGCATGGTTTATTAGGTGACCTTAAATGTAGCTGCAGTGGATTCCCTCCCTAGACATGGCCCCCATGCTAGAGCACTGACTAAAGGCATCCAACAAGATAAAACAGCGTAACAGCTCCCTCATTCTCTTGGTTCTCCACTCCTTATCAGCTGAGCTAATATTTACAATGCAATTATTGCTCTGAATGATTAAACATTCTTCCCCTTTCATATAGCTGATTTTCTTTTCAAAGGCTGAGTCACTCTTTGGGGAAAATCTTTTTCTCAGTGGATTCCCCTTCCCCTCCCTCAGCTTTACTTGGATGAAAACAAAGATTATAAACACGGCTGCAATTGGTACTAAAGAAATAAGGTTGAAATGAGGGCAGATGTTCCCTGTTCAACAGTGTTTTGAGGACTGAGGATAAGATCATAACACCCCCCTCCACCAAAAGAAAAAAAAAAACAAAAAACACAGTAACCTAATAATTTATTTCTATAAGTAAAAAAGCTAAGTATCATTGGATAGGGTGAACTATTATTAAACAATGCCACATTTACAAAAGAGTTAATTTTTACTTTAGAAATAACATACCCTCCCTATGTGTAGCTAAATGTTATTTCTTCATTTTCAGAAAAAGCACAATAAAAGTTAAATAAATTGTTTAAAGCAAATGAACCCTTTACATGGAAATGAGGATTCAAAATTTACTTCCTCCAAACTGCCACTGCTATGGTCTGAATGTTTGTGCCCCGCCCCACCACCCAAATTTATATATTGAAAGCTAATCACCAATGTAATGGTGTCAGGAGGTGGAGTTTTTGGGAAGTGATTAGGTCATGATGGCACAGCCCTCATTAGTGGGATTAATTCTCTTGAAAATGTGGTCCCAGAGAGACCCCTTGTCCTTTCCATCATGTAAGGTCATAACTGGAAGGCACCATCTATGAACCAGGAAGCAAGCTCTCATCAGACATCAAATCTGCCAGGGTCTTGATGTCAGACTTCCCAGCCTACAGATCTGTGACAAATATATTTCTGTTGTTTATAATGTACCTAACTTTGTGGCATTTTGTTATAGCACCCTAAATGGACTAAGATAGCTATCTGCCTTTGAAACTCACTGTCATCGTGAATGGCATTAGTCAGTTTTATGCAACGTGTCTTTAAAAACAATTGACCCAGCAATCCCATTACTGGGTATATACCCAGAGGATTATAAATCATTCTGCTATAAAGACACATGCACACGTATGTATAAATCATTCTACTATACAGACATGTGCACATGTATGTCTATTGCAGCTCTATTCACAACAGCAAAGACTTGGAACCAACCCAAATGCACATCAGTTACAGACTGGATAAAGAAAATATGGCACGTATACACCAAGGAATACTATGCAGCCATAAAAAAAGAATGAGTTAATGTCCTTTGCAGGGACATGGATGAAGCGGGAAACCATCATTCTCAGTAAACTAACACAGGAACAGAAAACCAAACACTGCATGTTCTCACTCATAAGTGGGAGTTGAACAATGTGAACACAAGGACACAGGGAAGGGGGAATATCACACACCAGGACCTGTCAGAGGGTGGGAGCCTAGGGGAGGGATAGCATTAGGAGAAATACCTAATGTAGATGACAAGTTGATGGGTGCAGCAAACCACCATGGCACATGTATACCTATATAACAAACCTGCATGTTCTCTACATGTACCCCAGGACTTAAAGTATAATTTAAAACAAAAAATTGAAGAAAAGGAAAAACAGATGTTCATTTAACTCTCCATGAAAATGTTTGCATGATACTATCACTTTGCATCTCTCTTAAGTAATGGTGATAATGAGAAGATGAAAAATAGCCACTAGAACTTAGAGTTTTTCTTTGTGACAGGCTTTGCACTAAGCCAATAACCATGGGTTGCCACATTTAATCCTCACAACAATTCTACAAGGCCAGTTCTATTATTAGATCTTCCTTTTACAAACAAGAAAATAAGACTTAGAGAAGCCAAGCAAATTGATAAGAAAATAGATTTAATAAGTGATGGACATAGGAACTCGGTCTTGCTAACATCAAAGCATCAACATTTAAATCATTGGCAATTTTGCCTTTAAGAAAAGAAAAATCATTAAATTGAAAAAAAGAAGTGAAGCCAGGAAATTTCTGAAAGCTTTGGGTCATACCCACAGATTAGCCATTTTATAATACCTTTACCTTCTTTCTTCAGTTCAACATCTGCTTCGACACACTTTCTAACTACTCGAACATGCGAGTGCAGCAATTCATAAATTAGATTATGTGCAAAACTAATTCAATCACTTATTGGAAAGAGTTAATGCACTAATTTTCTTACAAGGAATATACTGGCACGACCTGGTTGATTTCGTAGTGCTAGCAATTTTTCTAATATTGTCTGATGAAGTCACCCAGACTGATTCCTCCGGAGAATGGTAGAAGTAAGAATTATAATATGCTGAGATACAGAACTCCTCAAAGGCAGTTTTGAAGCTTCCCCCTAACCTTGTTTCCAATATAAAATCAGCATTCCCCTAGACATCTTACACAAATTAATTCAGGATGCAAATTCTTGACTTCGTGAATTTATAGTCACCCAAGAGTGACTGCTACAAGTAAATGCTTATTGGGTGCAGGGTCAGGAATAAGCTAAAGTTTCTCTCAAGTTTATGGCTTCAAAGGCACAAAAAAGTTTGATAGATAAGCCGTCCTCTTCCTTTTAATTCTGGCCTTTACCCAGAACACACGAAAAGTTAAAGATTTTCCTTTTGTATATGAGTAGATTTAGCTTCTTAATACACATAATCAAAATATAAAATATTTGATTCAAAACTGAACACTATTGCTGAATTGAGAATACTTCTAGTGAGATCTATTTTTCTTTATTCTTTTCTTTTCTTCTTCTTTTTTTTTTTTTTTTTTTTTTTGGGGGGGGGGGGGGCTCGCTCGGTTGCCAGGCTGGAGTGCAGTGGCACCATCTTGACTCACTGCAAGCTCCACCTCCTGGGTTCATGCCATTCTCCTGCCTCAGCCTCCTGAGTAGCTGAGACTACAGGCGCCCGCCACCACTCCCGGCTAATTTTTGTATTTTTAGTAGAGACTGAGTTCACCATGTTGGCCAGGATGAGATCCAGTTCTATAGAAGATAAGATTTAAAAGAAATCCACTTACTGTTGGTCAGACAGCCATGGTCTAAGGAGAAAGGTTTCAGAGTACAACAGATGTTTGGAAAAGACAGAATGCAGTTCTCTTCTCTATTGACCAAACAATTTGCATCATATTTGAGGGAACAACATTCTTCACACCCAGCTATGATGAAGGATCATTGTGTTGAACTGAGCTTTAAGTTCACTGCTTCCTTATCAGATAATATAATACAGAAAACCAGAGGAAGAGGAGCCGTCTGATGACAAAATGCTTCCTAGTTACTATTGACTCAAAAGCTAAAGTCAGCAACAGAAGACAAATATTAAATATATAAAAATATATTAAATCTCTTTTTGCATTATCTGTCACTGTTCTATTACACTCCAGAGGGCAGGTTCTCTCTCAGCCATCTCAACTCCTCTGTCCCCTTCCTCATCATCACTTAGCAAAGTATTAAAATGTGTTCTTTTTCTCTATTGGATAGAGCTCATTTCTTATTCACATAATTATGGAGAAGGGTTATGAAGTGAATCCATCCTCGGGCCACCCTCAGTGACCATGGGCAGTGGGGTCAGGCACATGTAAACCCAAGGCTATTGAGCTGAGGTGCTGCCTGGCAGCCAGTCAGAGTTTTGCAGGCATAACCACAGAAATATTTGTGCTCTTCTAATTTGTGGTAGGTGCACTTTGTCAGCCTTGCGATAACCCAGATGAGAACATGTGTCGATGGCCTCTATGAAGCTCTTTTGCTTGTTAGCAGCTGGTCAAAGTTAGCAGAAATGGGAGGACGCGAACTCAACCAACAAAAGAGAACTGGGCGATTCCGGGTAAGGCTCACTCTTTGCATTTTAAAACAAATCTATTTTGTTTCAAGATTCCCCTTGCTGTTTGTGAAATGTTTTTTTAAGTCATGCACTGTTTGAATATTTTTTCTCCTTATTTTTCTCTTCCACTTTTTTCTTCTTGTCTTTGTAACTTCTTTCCTTTAAAGAGAATACCTCAGGCCAAACAGCTGTGTTATTTCTCAGAGAGGCTTAAAAGAAAAAAAAGGTTAAGTTATCCGAACTTATACTCTAGGCCGTTGAATAAGAAATAAGAATTATTATATTTTTAAATCTCTGGGAATATAACTGATATTTGTATTAGGAGGTTCTGGGTCCTTGTTTTGGTTAGTTACCACTCCATTTCTAGAGATAAATGTTCTCAGACTTTCTAACTATCACTGGGTCTTAATTAGCTCACCATGCTTCTTTCTAATGAGAAGTATTATGCCACGGTTGGGTATAACCCCACTTTATTTTTGCCCTGTTAATAACTGTTTGTCTTTTTTACCTTGGACAAGTGTATTTTATGTGCTGATGTACTTAGTTGAAAATTTACACATACGCACACACATAGTATATACACACACACATATATGCACACACATACATACATACATATATATTTATTTGAAAGCTGTAGGCAGAGGGTAATTTCCCAGTAGACCAGCTACAGGAATCATCTTGCCTGAGTTCTAATATGCATCTTAGTCATGTAACACAGAATTCATTTTCCTGATCATATTCTTATGTCAAATTCAGAAGCTAAAAATATTCATACAGACAGATCTTGTCTTCTCACGTGACCCCATTAAAATGTCATATAAATATATTTTGATCTGACTTCCCATTGCCGCATAGATTTTCTTCCATGAAATGAATTTTTTATATGTGTTTCTTCCTAATCAAGACATTCTATTCCATCCTGGGAATAATCCATATTATTCTTATGATAACTTTATTACCAAGCTTGGGTTAAAACTTTATGTCAGGAATAGCAGATATTTGCTTTGAAGTAACAGTCTAAATTATTTCTGAAATTAAATACTAGAAATATGACTTCAAGTTTTTCCTTTGAATGTCACATAATAAAGCAATTGTCATTAGAAGTAGAAATAAGACTTCTAGGAGGAATTTGCTCTCCTTAATAAGACTGAAAGAAGATAGCTTTTTTAAATTGCTCTAAATAAAAGATTTTATAGAAGTGTATGTAAGGTAATTTTTTTTATTTACTCTGAATACTCCTAGGACAAATAATTGAAGAAAACAAGGTTTACATTTCATTGGGCTTTTTTTCCCTTGTAAAAAGAGCAGAGAAAGAAAACTGTCAATAGTAAAAACAGGTCTATCAAAGTGTGCACTGTCAGTAATAAAGAAGTATTCTTTGGCTATTTCTGGGTATCTGCAGTTGGTCTTCTTAAGCCTTAGCCACTTCTTATTAAAAAGTATGTTTACTACCCAGTTATAACAAGAAGTTCTGACTTGAAAAGAAAATTGGCCTCCTTAACTTCTTACTGTCAGGGAGAAGTGAAACTACTAGATGGTTTTGCCATACCTCAAAACATTTGATCTTGCCACTATCTAAAAAAATCTTATTACTGTATCACCAACTTTGTCTCCCACCCCCTGCAATGTCTTTTCCTCCAAGAGCAGATTTCTGTAATACTGAAAATGTTTAGTAGAATAAGAGGATATTAAGGAAAAAAAAAAAAAAGATAATTTTGTCCAATTTCTCTCTTCCAAGGATGGGAAAGTTGAGTCTCTTGCAGTTTAAATGACTTCTCTGGGCAGTTGTAACTTTGCCTCTCGTGCTAGAAAGCCAAACCTTGGGAGGTAAAAAGTGTTTTGAATAACTCCTGGTCTGGTTGGATGACAGTTCCGTTAAGTTTCTTGCAATGCTGAGTGTGTATAATCCGTTTACTTTCTACTGAGCCACACTATCTTTGGTTCTCTTTGGATTTCTGACACTGTTGAACACGTCCTGTACCTAACTGGGCATTTGTTTGGAGATATAGTACCCGTGTGTATTTCACCCTTTTTTGTCCTTTAGGAATTCAATGGTTTAAATATTTGTCCCCTCCAGATCTCATGTTGAAATGTGATCCCCAATGTTGGAGCTAGGGCCTCGTGGGAGGTGTTTGGTCATGGGGCAGATCCCTCATGAACGGCTTGGTGCCTCCTCGAGGTAATGAGTGAGTTCTTTTATTTTCATGAGATCTGATTGTTAAAAATAGCCTGAACCTCCTATCCTTTCTCTTGCTCTCCCTTTCTCTCCATGAGATCTCTACACACAGCTCTCCTTCCCCTTCTGAGTGAAAGCTTCTTAGGGCTTCACCAGAAGGAGATGCTGGTGCTATGCTTCTTGCACAGCCTGCAAAACTATGAGCCCCAATAAGCCCTTTTTCTTTATACATTAGTCTCACATGTTTCTTTATAGCAACGCAAAACAAAGACAGGGAGCCAAAAATACATATAAAGGGAATAAGAGAGAATTAGAAATCAACCTGTTGACCACAAATGAAGACAATTTGTTAACCTTGCTCCATGAAGGTAATTCTATTTTGTTCTATAGGACTTAGTTTCCTGTAAAAAACAAAAATAAACAAAAAAACTAGCAAATTCCCTTAAGGTCAGTTCACAACACACTCTACTTTAATGGATAATGTATATTTAATGGAGGGAAATGAAAGTATATTTATTATTGTCCAAAGGCTTCAAATAGCTTTGTAAGCTGACAACAGGAAAAAATTAATGTGGCTTGTTTTGCTTTCACCTGATATTCACCTTTTGATGATAGGATGGTCTCGCGCATGATAGTCCTCTCCGTGGGATCCTAAAATTAAGAGTATCTTAAAAGTTGGGAGTGATTTAATAAACTGTTGAATTTTAATCCTTCATCTCACATAAGAAGAAACCAAGGTCCTGAAAGGTCATGTCACAGGTCATACTACAGCTTAGTGGCAGACCTAGGCAGGAACTCAGGAGTCCTAACTTCAAGGCTAGCATTCTTCCCACTGCATCATGCTGTACCTATTTTGAAACTAGATGGATGATACCAAATGCTTCACAGAATTTTAAAATTGCTGATACAAACATACACATATGCTTTGGATTAAAACAGGAGGAGAAAAAGAGCAGGGCTAATTAAAACTTTTGCAGGGAGAATTTATAATCATTTCACCAGATATAATATCACCATTAATTTTGCTTGTTCTTCTCAATAATATCACGAAACCCATCAATGATTAGACAATGCCCTGCTTCTGTTTGGACTTTTCTGCAAGACGGGACCATCGTCAGGACAATGATAACAGTACCAAGGTGGTCTTATTTCCCCCTAGTTGCCCTGACATCAATGCACCCATCAAGAGCAAACATGTTGCATCTCTTTTGTGTCCTCATTTTACAACTACTATTATTTGCTTTCCATCTGAATACGTTGTTGTCGCTAATCTGAGAGCAGGAGAGAGCTCCTGAAGAAAACTAATTTGCACACAGCTGCAATTAATCAGATGGCTTGGAGAGGTGTAGTGAACCCAAATGCCCTCTTGAAATGGGAGGCTTAAGTACCAGTAGGACTTTGTGGGGACCAAGCTCGCCTGGTTCTGAAGGTGAAGCTAGACCTCAGAGCATGAGGAATAATGACTAATTTGGCATTCCAACAAGGCCACAGCCTTCAGAGAGTACATTTCATGTGAACCCTTAGCCAAGGAATACAGCAGAGGCACAAAACATCTGCTGACCACTCACAAAAGCAAGGATTGTTGGAAAACATTCTGTTCTTCGTTTTCCTTCCCCCACTAGCTGAACTTTCGGGTTCCCAGTAGTAAAGCTAATTTTTATATTTAATTTCATTCTCAGATCTCCTGGGTGAGTGGGCTTGCAGATTTCGGTTACAGAGATGGATAACTCAAGCCCAAAATTCTCTAGGCAAAGTATTCTCTTATTGGGACCACTATGACTGGATGCTTTTTGAAATGGATAAGTTCACTGGTATTAGAAAGTTAGATTGGAAACTCCCTGTTATTGGCATTTTCTGCTTTGGCAGAGGCTGGAAAACAGCACTTTGGGGCAGAATATTAATATTTAGTTTTCTGGTTGGAATCGGTACATGCTGATGTGACAAAGAAAATCTATAAAAGGAGCACATTTTTCAAATATATATTTAATGGTAAAAAGACAAGTTAAGTTTCATATCCACATTCAATTGTTATTTATTTTATTCAGATGTTTCAACTGGCCACAGAAAGATCTCTCTAAAAGCAGAATAATCACTCTTCAGAACTAGAAAAGAAAAACTTTTCATAAATGACTCAAAGGCAAGATGACCCATTTCTCATTTATATGATGATATAAACCCAGAGTGGGAGAGGAAGAAAGTATATCTGAGTATGTTTGAGAATTAAATGCCAAAAATCAGATGCTTCTATATTTTGTGAGGAAATCATGGTTTACTATGATTTTCAGAAAAGTCATCAACAGTTCATTTAACTTGGCTCTGGGTACTTTGTTCCCTAGTATAAGTTCTGGGCTCATGCCTGCCAGTTATGTTTTCAGATTGAAGCAGAGGTATGATGATTTTCCAGGGGCTATTAAAGTCCCTACAAGAGAATTACCAAAATAAAGATAGAGATAAGAGATTTTCCGGAGGTAGAAGCCAGAAAGTAAATGAAAATTACTTACTTTCCAATTATAAGTTTGGGGACTGACCATTATTTAAAGATAACTATACAAATTGGCACTGTGTTAAGTAAAGCTTAAATGTGAAAATCAGGATTTGCATAGGAGATAAGATAAAGTAAGGGGTGATTATTTGCTTAGAAAAAAGGTTTATAATAAAGTTCATTAAAATGGTAAGTTCTTCCTAATCCTTGAACAATGGCTTGATTTCCAAGAATTCAATTCCTATCTAACTATTCAGTAACCTGCCTAACATAAAAAGCAAGATACACAAAGCCATACAGGTAAATGTAAATGATCCTGGCTAAGTGTGGCTGCAGTTTATCTATCTATGATCATAGAGACATTGCTGGAAGACAATAAGAATGGTAGAAAGTCTAAAAGAAAAAAATTAGAATGAGTTGTAGAGAAAGACAGTAAACTTCTAGCAAAAAAAAAAAAAAAAATTATTCAGTATTTTTTCTTCATAAAAAATGGAAGGGGGATATTTCCAGACCAAGATAGAAATGAGAACCTTTTATTAGCCAGAAAACCAGAAAGCAAAGGACTTACACTGTAGAGGAATCTAGGTTATGTTCTAAGAAAAAAACAAATATACCTATGTAGATACAGACAGATGTAGAGAGAGCAAGAATGATATTAATATAAACCATAAATTCAAAAAACAAAAATATAAATAATACAACAAAATATACAAATTTTAAAACATATTTTTACATATATTTATAAACTGATATTTTATTCAAATGTTTCAACTGGCTCCAGGAAGAAAGATCCATTCTGATGTGTTCTGGCTCTGTGTCCCTACCCAGATCTCATCTTGAATTATAATTTGAATTGTAATCCCTGTGTGTTGTGGGAGGGACCTCTCAGGAGGTGACTGGATCATGGAATGGTTCCCTCATGCTGTTCTTGTGGTACTGAGTGAGTTCTCACCAGATCTGATGGTTTTATAAGGGGATCTTCCGCCTTCACTCTGCTCTTCCCTTCTTGAAGCTGCCATGTGAAGAAGGTCTTTGCCCTACCTTCATCTTCCGCCATAATTCTAAGTTGCCTGAGGCCTCCCTAGCCATGCAGAACTGTGAGTCAATTATGCCTTTTTCCTTTATAAATTACCCAGTCTCGGGTATATCTTTATAGAAGTGTGAGAATGGTTTAAAACACTCTCTAAAAGCAAAATAATCACTCTTCAGAAATAGAAGAAAACTTTTTGTAAGTGACTCAAAGTCAAGATGATCAATTTCTCATTTATATGATATAAACCTATACACATCCTCTCATGTACTTTAAATCATCTCTAGATTAGTTATACTATGTGAAACAATGTAAATTCTATGTAAATGCGTATTATACTGTGTTTTAAAATTTGTATTATGGTTGCTGTTATTTTGTTCGTTTGCTTTGCTTTTTGAATCCATGGTGGGTTGAATCTGTGGATGGGGAACCTGTGAATATATATACAGAGGACTGTATGTATAAAATCTCACATTGTGTTAGGCATATGAGAAGGACAGGTGGGCAGGCTTAGGCAACTCAATTAGAAATTTCATGGTAAAAGGTAAGGTTCAATTCAGAGAGCATACCATCAGACCCAGAGTAAGCACAGTCTATTTTCATACCTTTCTCTAGAAGCAAAAGATTTGCTGTCCTATCTAAGGTTCTCTCTGGTCACCCTGACATTTTACTTTTTGAGGGGTTTTAATTATCAGAAACAGAAGTAGAAAATAATATCAATGACAAAGTCAAAGATGGCTAATGAAGAAGAGTCCTTGCAACTCCACACAAGTACTTTAGGACCCTGACTTTGCAGAATGAGAGATGTATGACTCAATCAATAAGACGAGATGGCATGAAATACTATAACCTGCCATGATGGGGTAGGGAGGCTGTTTCTTAATGGGTAGGAAAATCAGGACCACCAGGTTCTACTCTCAGGTCTCATGTTCACTTAGCTTTTGTGACCTTCATGAAACAGATTTGATTACAGACGAATTCGCAAAGTATGCCATAGAATACAGAATCATAAAGACAACTTGCTGAAAGTCTAAACTCACAAATGGGACAAGGGCAAAAAGAGATTCAGATCTAAAGGCAGCAGCGGCACGGGCTACTTCCATGACAGAGCCTACATTGGTAAGAATGCAAGTACAAGGACATAGCCGAGTATATAATTACTTAAGAAATGCTAACCAGTAAAAATTTCATGTGCCCTTGTTTACATTTCAGGTGTAGGATAAAAAAAAAAAAAGGAAATAAATTGTCTTATTACTTCTCCCTGGTTTGTCACTCAGACTTACCACAATGCAGGCTTTCCTCCAACTAGGCCGAGTCCCTATTCTTACTCTCCAACCAGCCCTAAGTACTAATCAGAATAGAAGCATCTGAGCTGGTTCTAATCCAGCCCTTCTCTGCTGCCCTTCCCCTACCAGGTGCTGGTCAATTATAAGGGCTAGGACTTCTGCAGTCTATTAAGGACAAATCATGAGACATGCAAACTGAAAAGCGTAGAATTGGAGTCATCAAAATTAACTGAAAGTAAGTGATTCTTGACAGTCCACAAGTCATGAGTTAGAATTCTGGTTGCTCAGACAGTGCCTTTCTCTCCAAACCATAGTTATTCATTTGTTTTCATAGCTAATTTATTGTCAATCTGCAATACATAGGACATTGCTTTAAATTCTATTAGTAACATGATGCAACCTCAAAGAATGTTGAACTACTAGGGAATGTATTCAGACATGCAATAAAAAATATGTTTGGTGCATGAAGTGCTTCAAATGGGAAATCAAGGAACAAGGAGAGAATAGGAGGTACCCCTCACCTCAATATGGTGAGGGGTGAGAGCGGCTTCCCAGACTGGTGACATCTAATGTGAGGCAACAGGCAAAGGGGTTGGAAGATGAAGCCAGTGTTGATGGTAAATGGCAAGGTTGTTTTAGGCAAGGGAATAACGTGTTAAAAAAACCAGGCACTGCATGGTGGCTCACTCCTAGAATCCCAGATTTTGGGGAGGCCAAAGCAGGAAGATCACTTGGGCCCAGGAGTTTGAGACAAGCCTGGGCAACATAGTAATACCCTGTCACTACAAGAAAACAACACTGAAACTTGGAAGCAGAAGACAGCAAGGTGGATATTTAGTTGCTTTTTGGATTATCTGCCTGTTTGACATGAATTACCTAGCGCTGCCACTGTGAGCAGGCACCATCTGGATGGAGGTGTGGGTGTGCTCTCCTGCATAGTCACACAGCCCCACACCCCACACCCCAAAGACAAATGTGAGCCACACATTTTCCATATCCGTACACCCTTGTTCAGAATGGAAAGTCATCAGATACCCGACAATCTCCCCCTAACAATGCCCAAGATGATTAACTTCTCACGGCTTGTAGCAGGCAGGTGGCTGACACAGGCTTGGTGAGAACTTTGAAGCACACTTCAAACAGCTCAATTAGATCAAGAGAAAAGCCTCCTAAAGCAGATCCATAGACTTACTGTAAAACATTTTCCTTCTCTTCACAATATTAAAACAAATACCGTCAGCTTCTTCCGGACCAGGAGCTGAAAGGTTGCGCCAGCTTTTCTGGTGCCTCCCTTTCAATTTAGCCTGGTTGATTTTTTTTTTTTTCTTTTTTTTTTCAATCTGCCACAATCACAATGTTTGCAAACCCTTCAGTTGATAGCATTTATGGGAGAACAGGTTCCTTCTCTCTGTCAGTCCCAGAAACCATCGCAATTCACTGTGTATTTTTACATTTGACAATAGCTCTATGGCAAAAGAGGAGGAGAGAGGGTAAGAGCACCAGTGCTAGCCATTACAATCACAGAACAGAACAAGGAAATTTTTTAAAAAATGAGTAAATTCATCACTGGCCTCTTCTTTATTGAGCTCTGCCATAGTTACTAGGCACATGCGGGGAAGACAGAGTGAATATATATAGCTTCTAATGCATCACCTGTAACTCAGCACTGTGCAGGACGCAAGCAACTCTTCAGGGGGTTGTCAGAAGGGGATCATAAATACACTGTGAATTAGGGGAAATGACCAAGAGGATGGAGGTGTATCTGGATGACTTGGCAAAGGAACCCCATGGAACATCTTTACCTCTTTACTCTTCCATTGTCAACCGTTAATAATCTATACTTTACTCTTTTCTAGTCCAATATTTCTGCTTAATAACTTGGATAAAAATATGTTTATAAGAAAAACAGCAACCACAACACTAAGTGTTTACTGTGTGCCCTCCCTTATAACTTTAAGAGGCACTTTTATTTTTAGTTTTTTTAGTTTTTAAACTTTTATTTTATTTCATTTTATTTTTTGCATAAAACTTGCTTTTAGCTTTTTTTTTTTTTACTTAAGTTCCAGGATACATGTGCAGGACTTGCAGGCTTGTTACACAGGTAAACATGTGCCATGGTGATTTGTTGCACCTATCAACCCATCACCTAGGTATTAAGCCCCACAGTTTATCTTGATATTCTCCCTCCTCGTCCCCCTGACAGGCCCCAATGCGTGTTATTCCCCTCCCCGCATCCACGTGTTCTCACTGTTCAGCTCCCACTTATGAGTCAGAACATGTGGTGTTGGGTTTCCATTTGTTATCTTATTTAGAGTTCACAACAACCCTATAAAGTCGATATTAGTATTCTATTTTATAGATGAGGAAACTAAGACAGAGTTTCAATAGCCCACCAAAAGACACACGTCAAAGGCATGACAGAGCCACCTAAGTTTGACTCCAGGGTCCAAGTTCTTATCTACCATTTACTATTAAGTATATAATCAGTGACTTATGACATTAAACATATGATTACTTCCTCTAGAGTGCTTTGGTTTTGTTTTTGTTTTTTAGAAAACTGGTTCTTACAACCTGAAATCACTAACAATATATGTTAGATTATTAGACAAGTTGGTTAGATTTTGACATGTCAATTGGCTGAGTTAGGCAAATTCCTCACATTTACTACATGACTTTAGTAGATCAGTCCTTATCCTTTGTAGGTGAGAAGGGGCTCTTGAGCTGTAGAACTCCACAATAGAATATCTTGAATTGGGAAACACAGTGCAGGAAATGGACCATATTTCTTGAGTTCAGGGTTCTCCCACTGCACTGTTTTCCTAGAGAAGCTGTGAAGTAACGTAGCGTTTTCTTGTTTCTTCCAATCCACTTTTTTCCAACAGCCACCATAATTTTCAGAAATGAAATTCTATCATGTCACCGTCTGGTTTAAAAGTCTTCAATGGTCCCTCATTGCACTGAAAGTAAAATCCTAGTGGCAAAGTGCTCCAGAAAACAGTGTCCCAGTTCCTCCACACTGCAGTTTCTGCAAAACTACCTGCCGTTTGAGCATTTATATAAGTAGCTTTTCTGACTCCATTTCAGCTTGTAGGGAGTTCTGAAGTCTCATTTCTTCCCTAGTAGACCTTGGCATCAACTGCTGAGAGCCAAATGCCCTATTGTGTACTTGAGGGATAAGAGAAGGAAAATACAGGTGTAGGTAGCTTTTGTTTCAGCCTCGCTCTAGGTAAAGTGTCAGGGGAAGTTTGCTTCAACAAATCTTTATCCTTTCTAGAGGAACATATGGTAGTTTCAGGGGTTCTTTAAGAAGTAACTGTCTAAGTAGTTTTAGGGGTTCCTTAAGAAATAACTGTCTAAATAGCTGTAAAGCAAATGACCACAAAGTAAAGGAGTAAGAGAGCAGTAGAAGATGATGTTTTTTAAATACGTGCAAAACCAAACGGGACAGCTACCAGCTGTCTTTTGTTCCCTCCAAGGACAAGAACAAATAAAAACAAAACTCCTGGGAATAAGGCAAGAAAAGGAAACTACAGTGGATCATATGATTCAAGATTCTTTAACTTACTGCTAACATGATGAGTTAGTATGATTGAAAAAGTATGTATTTTGAGATTGGACCTAGCTCCATTTCCAGCTCCACTCTTACCTAACCTGCGTTTCTGCAGGTCTGTGATGAGGATGACAAGAGCAGCTTCCAAGACTGTTGTTCTGGGATTGAGAAGGAGATGTGGATTCTCCCCAGGCTCTGCTGCTGGTTTGGATTTGTTTTTGACTCTCCAAAATCAATTCCATTTCAGTATAATATAGGCACGATACTTCTTTTTCTCTTATTGGTTTAGAAATGAACATATGATTTAATCCTGATTAATGAGGTGTTGTGGACATGAGGGGAGTTTGCTGGAAATGGTTTCTTCACATCTAAGGAAATGACATAGAAGAAGAGCTATTGTTGTCTACTGGATGTTGTCATTTCAGGATCTGGCATCTAGAACAGCTACAGAAGGTCTTGCATACAGAATAGCCTATCTAAGAGCATCCCTAGAGCCTATTTCTGACGATGACAGAGAGAAGAATCTGGTCTATGGAAGCATCACTGAGCAATGAAATTAACCAAGTGTACAACTCATTCTATTTTCGGAATGTTTGCTCCTTAATTTCTCCCCTGGTTCTGCATCGTTGTTTTTCTTTTAGCTCTGTACTTTTTGTAGAGTTAGCTAAAAATAATATGCCTTTCTACTTTTTTTTTTTTTAAAGATATGACTTATATTCAACTTTTGACTGAAACTGGTCCTGGCTAATACATTTATCTTCTGACCTGGCCCTAGCAAGTTTTTCTATTGGCTCCTGATAGGCCTGATTTGGGTCCACTTGAGGATGTCCGGACTATTCCAGATACTTCAGGACTGTGGTTCCTATTGGCCACATACCAGGGACACCTCATACCTACTTCTGTCCTGACTTTCTCCAACATCCATTATTCTTAACAATATAATGTGCTCTATCACTAGTTAGAACTCAGGATTTAGGATTGTTCAACTTATCTACAGTAAATGCAGAAACAAAATCTGCAAAGCTATCACAAGAGCTGTGTTTATGGGGAAAGGGACTCCTTAAAGCATACTGTGAACTTTGCAATTTCATTGGTACGAATTTACCATCCTATCTTCCTAGAAGCAAGTGTTGATGTTGGTAACAAGTACAGAAACACTACTGAATCAGAAATTCCTTCAAATATAATAACTAGGTTTGAGGCATTTACCTGTGCCTCTATCTGTGTGGCTCACACTGCTTTGTACGTCAGTGGGAGTCACAAGTGTGATGTGACATAACTTCATTTTTTTTGCGGGGGTGTAGGAAACGTCTAAGTGGATAGAAAGGCAAAGAAGAGGATGACACATTAAAGCGCTGACTGCTTTTCAGCTTTACTTATATTGTCTCCTTCCAAAAAATGTATTTGCGGCTACTAGTAGAATTTTTGTTACCCATATTTGTAGTTCCTTGTTGGAGGCAGAAATTCATCATAACATTTTTTCTGACATTCACATCTAACCCTTATTCACGATGTAATGAAGCTCTGTGGCCAGCAACGGTAGTCACCTCATTTCCTGCTCATGCAGCATGTAGGCATTTGGTTAAAACAGGTGGTAGTAAAGGAAGAATCTCATTAATCTCAATTTACCAATCTATGCATTAGGATTAGCATAAAGAATGAAACACTATAGAATGTAAGTATTAGGAAGCAAGAGGAAACAATATACTAAAATAATGTATTCATTTTAGTCAGTATAAAATTGATAGCTTAAATTTAATTTGGAAATTCTCTTTTCCCAAAAAGAATGCTGGTGAGATATGTGTATTATGAATATGCTTACATATATATTGAATATTTTCCCTAGTAAGGGCCCAGAGGCCTCAAACATGAATTCCAATTAAGCCAGAGTCTGCTTCTACCTTGCTTCCTCACTCAGTGCAAGAAACTTAGCATCATTTTCTTGACTCCTTTACACCTGTATACGCCTGTAACTAAATCTCCAGTTGCTCATGGAATAGTACATAATTGAAGCAGAGAACCAAGAGTGCTCATGTAATATCATGAGGTGTCAGAATTGGAAGGGTCCCTGAGATGAGCTAAAAAAAAAAAAAAAAAAAAAAAAAGTGTTTCTCAAAGTGTGGCATGTGGACCACCAATTAGAATCACTTGAGGAACGTTTTAAAAATCTTTATTCTCAGAACCCATCCTAAAACCTATTAAAGTGTTGTGGGGTGGGGGGTTAAGTCATTCTCATCGTTAGCCCAAGTTTGTGTGTAAGGAATGGTCACAGTACAGTTACTTGAGAAGTTATTTTGAAATACACATTCCCCTCCAGCTTCTAAATCCAAATAGATTTCTGAGTTGTCAGCGAAATTTTAGACAGTTCCCTAAGCAATTCCACCTCCTTGGGAACCACTGATCTCTTCTAATACTTTGATTTTAATGAGGGGAAAATGAAGTCTAGGAAGTTGTGACCCACCTGAAGTCACGTAGCCTATGTTACTGGCAGAGTCAGTCCTCCAGCATGTGTTCCTTGACAGGTGTCACACACTGTGGATACCTAAATATATTCCTTTAAAATAACTTTATTATAGAAAATATGAAACACACAAAAGTAAACAAAATCACGTGATGAACCTCCATGGACTCATCACCCAGGTGCCACAAAAACAGCCATAATTCATGGCTAACATTATCTCATACCTCCAACTGCCTGCCTACCCTGACCCTGAAAATTTTGAGGCAACCCAGAATCATACCCATAAATATTTTACCCATAAATATTTGCCTGATTACTATAGGGCAGAACAAAATACTGTTTATCTTCTTTGTGCTTTAGTTTTTTCATCTAAAAAATGGAACCATCAACTATCAATGTGTGAAGGCATTTACATATTGGGAATTACAGTACTTCCTTCTCCCTTATCCTAGAATTAAGAAGTATTTATAAAGCATACATTAGTTTAATAATCTACTAATATCATAATTGTCTAATTTCAATGTAGAAGAAATTGTGGTAATATAGGCTCTGCTACATTGTGAACTATGGGCAATTTAGGGATAGGTGAGAATAGATAAATCGAATGTCATACAGTGGGCCAGGCAATAGCCCTTTTTTCAAAAACCAGAACATAATTAGATCACAACAATAAGCCAAGTAGCAGGCAATTAGCTAGAAATTTTAAAAACATGGCCCAACTTCTACGTTTCTTTAGAAATACTTGGATTGACATGATAATATAGGTGGAGAGATTCTGTAACAAATCTCAAATTGCGTGTAAATGCTTAAACACTAAAATAGGAGGGAGGGAAAGAAGGAAAGGCAAGAAGGGAGGGGGGGTGTTTAACACACATCTTATCTCATTCAGTACAAGGAGTTAATTATCATTATGGTAAATTATGCAGCAAATGAATCCAGGTAATCATAGGGCAATCATCTCTCAATTCAATTAACAAGAGGTACATTATCATGCAAAACTCCGAAAGATTTAGAATGCTTTCTGTTATTGCTATTTAATAGTTAAGATGCTCAGAAAATTTGAGTTTAGAGGGTAGTGTATCATGTAATCCCTTGTTCTAACGATGACAGTAATGTCATTCTAAACCAAAAGAATTAATTTCATATATTTTTCTGTCTGCCACACGATACTGCAAAGGGATAAACAAAATAGAACAAAGCACAGTGACCACAGTTATATATTAGGTTCCCCTCTGTTTCATTTTAAGGTAAATAGTGGCTGACAAATATGTATAAAGATATTGTTAGAAGAGAGAAGCCTGTGAACTGGTGTTTTATAGAAACATTAGTGCAATACTCTTACAATGTCTAGACAACAAGTCTATATGTATATGTTGTGTATGTATATGTCTGTGTGTATACATATATGCACACTTACCTATATACAGATATATACGTATACATACTCTGTGTGTGTGTGTGTATAATATATACATATTTTGACCAGGTATGGTGGCTCACACTTGTAATACCAGTACCGTGGGAGACTGAGGTGGGCAGATCACTTGAGGCTAGGAGTTTGAGACCAGCCTGGCCAACATAACAAAACCCCATCTCTACTAAAAATATAAAAACTTAGCTGAGTGTGGTGGTGCACACCTGTAATCCCAGCTACTTGGGAAGCTGAGGCATGAGAATCACTTGAACCTGGTGGGTGGAGGTTGCAGTAAGCCAAGATCATGCATCTGCACTCTAGCCTAGGTGACAGAGCAAGACTGTCTCAAAAAAAAAATGTACACACACACACACGTATTGTAACTTACAATGACAGGACAAATGTCAGATGTATTTTTTGAAACTTTAAGAGGAAATTAGAATAATGCTGAATCCTATTAAATAACACCCTTCATATTGCTTCCAGAAAGCATGCTGCTGATTCTGAATTGTTTGTGCTCTGTTTTTGGTCTGAGATTTGGCATGAAACCCAATTCTGTGATTCAAAGCAACATGTCACTGGATCTATATATTTAAGGAATGAAGGTATCATTTATTTCACCATGTTGTAAACTAAATGTCCTGGAGGATAAGTGATTTGCCTCAGGCCACAAAGCTAATTACTGGAAGAGCCAGATATTTTTATTTTTTAAGAAGATATGTCAATTAAATCATCCAACAAAGTGCCATCTATTGAGGCATATATAAGAATTGAATATAGTGGATGCTCTGTAACCTTGAGAGGGTTCCAGTCTAATTTAGGAGATACTGGAACAAGAACTAATTTTCAAAATGGTGTTAAATTATGTGATGTACATTAATAATGTTTTAGAACTGAGATAAAAAGAAAAAGCATTAGTATGGATGAGGTGACATTTAAGCTTGGTCTTAAGGGATGGAAACATGAGCTTCAGCCTCTAGAAATGTGCAATCTAGTGTTGGAGAAAGAGGAAGATAGACATGGAAATAATGATCTATGTTTAAAAGCAGAAGTAAGGTGTATATATATACATATAGAACTAAATGCAAAGTCCAGTGGAAAGGCAGTAGTTAATAAGTGTCATTAGCAGAGGATAGAAATTAAAAGAGATGAAAAAGTTGTAAATTGGGCTGATGGACGATAGATATATCTGTTGTCAGGGTGGAGAAGACAACTACGTACTTAAACCACAATATGACTGAAGGCAAGGAGATACAAAAGTGGCAGGCACATTCATTGAGACAAAGGGCAAGTGTTGGTATGTATCCAGAGAGACGGTTGAAAAGATGGGCTCAGGCTGCATTGTGAAGAGCCAGGGAGGCAGACTCAGAAACGTGAGACTCTCTCCTGCAGGCCCCAGGAGTCACGGGAAGTTTTGCAGTAGACTGACAAAGTTGTGACAGTGTTTGGGAAAGATAACACATGTGACAAGAGAGATTGGACCGTGGAGCAGCTAAAGCAGAGTGGCCAGTTGGGAGACTATTGTTATACTTCAGAAGAGAGATTAACGCCCAAAGTAGGACAGTGGCAAAAGAAATAAAAGGAGAAGAGAAGAAGTATTGGTACTGTCAGTTGACTGAATATAAAGGGGGAGGGAGGAGTGAAAGATGATTCCAAGGTTTCAGCTCAGGGGCCAGAGGACAGTCATACACTAACTCAAACAAGGAAAAGGAACGGTAGCAGTTTTAGTAAAGAAAATAGGAGACCGTCTCATCCAGTGGGTCTGAGGCAGCAGCCAGCATCCTCTCGATGTATTCAGGGGCAGCTGGAAATTGGAACTCAAGACAGAAGACAGGTTAAAAAAGGGATGAACAGACCTTCACTCCAAGTGATAGCATGGAAAAGGATGCGGAGTGGAGGATAGGTACCTGTGAAGGAAATTAAAGATGGTATTCTTTGAAACAGGTTTATTTGGGAAGTAGTGATAAGTAACATAAGATACATAGAGTTGGGGTTGTCCCTATGAGAATGCCCTTACCTATAGCTGGTGGTGCCCTCAACAGCATATGGTCAGCAAGTAGGCAAGAGTACCTGGCACCTGATCGCACCATTGGAGGCCTGGGTTCTTTTTTTTTTTTTTTTTTTTGGAGACAGAGTCTCGTTCTGTCACCCAGGCTGGAATGCAGTGGCGTGATCTCAGCTCACTGCAACCTCTGCCTCCCAGGTTCCGGTGATTCTCCTGCTTCAGCCTCCTGAGTAGCTGGGGTTACAGGTGCCCACCACCATGCCTGGCTAATTTTTGTACTTTTAGTAGAGACAGGTTTCACCATGTTGGCCAGGCTGGTCTCAAACTCCTGACCTCAGGTGATCCGCCTGCCTCAGCCTCCCAAAATGCTGGGATTATAGGCATGAGCCACCATGCCTGGTGAGGGCTGGGTTCTAAAGGGGTCTCCCAAATTGTATTTCTCCAATCATTTTCTTGACTTTCTCAGGTCCCCAACTTCACTTTTATATTCTTGTCCTTCCTGTTTTATGTATTCACATTACTGTCTTAGCTCCAGGCTATGACTGTGAATTTTTCTGTTCTGTCTCTTTGTCACAGAACATACCCCTGAAACACCCATGTGCCTTCATTTCAACTCAACCCACAGGCAATGATAGTTTCAGAATTTCTAAAGAAAATAGCCTAAGATTTCCAGTGTCCTTGAAATGGGATGGCAGGAGACTTATTTTGAAACTTCAATTTGCATATTCAGATCTGTTTTTATTTACACTGTATGTTACAGTAATAAGACTTTCTAAAAATACCTTTATTTCTACCTTATGTACTTTTGCTGGTGCTGTTACTTAAGTTGGCACAAGTATTGTATTAGTTTCCTATGGCTGCTATAACAAATTAGCACAAAGTGAGTGACTTAAAATGAACACACTGGCTGGGCACGGTGGCTCATGTCCATAATCCCAGCATTTTGGGAAGCCAAGGCGGATGGATCACTTGGGGTCACAAGTTCTAGATCAGCCTAGAAAACATGGTGAAACCCTGTCTCTATTAAAAATACAAAAATCAGCTGGGTGTGGTGGTGAGCACCTGTAATTCCTGCTACTTGGGAGGCTGAGGCAGGAGAAACACTTGAAGACTGGAGGCAGAGGTTGCAGTGAGCCAAGATTGCACCACTGTACTCCAGCCTGGGTGATGAGAGTGAAACTCTGTCTCAACAACAACAACAACAACAACAGACACATTTATTGTCTCATAGTTCTGGAGGCTAGAAATTTGAAATTAGTATCATTGAGCTGAAACCAAGACATCAGCATTCTCTCTGAAGGCCCTAAGACAGAATCTGTTTCTTGACTGTTCCAGCAGTTGTCAGCATTCCTTGGCTTGTGGCTGCTTCACTCCAGTATCTGCCTCCATCACCTTCTCGTGTGTGTGTGTGTGGGGGGGGGGGGGGCAAGGAAAATGCTCCCTCTGCCTCACTCTTATAAGGATACTTTTGAGGATATTTAGGGCCCACTCAGATAATCCAGGATTATTTCCTCATCTCAAGGTCCTTAACTTAATCACACTTACAAAGACCCTTTTTCCAAGTAAGATAAAATATACAGCTTAAGAAATTATCCTTGGAAGATATTTTTCAACCTACTGCAGGTGAGCTAATGCACTCTCTCAAGACATGCACAGTGACATTCCCAGCTAGATCCCCCTGGTGGGATCTTGAATGTCAAGATGCTAGTTTACATATGATTTTGATTTAAAGGGAAACTGGCCTTTGATATCAATGTTGGTCTAAACCTACTCATCCCAGTCTCATTGCAACAGAATGTTGGTTTCTATATGAAGCCTGCCACTTTTGGAAATAGTCTTGATTTTGGATTGTTAGAATACTGTTGTAAGAACACTGCACAATGGGCTGGGCATGGTGGCTCACACCTGTAATCCCAGCACTTTGAGAGGCCAACCAGGGAGGATTGCTTGATCTCATGAGTTTGAGACCAGCCTGGCAACATAGGGAGACCATGACTTAAAAAAAAAAAAAAGAGAAAAGAAAAGAATACCACACCATGATGTGACATATGGATTTAATTAATATTATGCCAAGCCTCAGATAATTAATTCCCACTGGTGACATTAAGATGAAATCAATGTTGTAGGTCAAAATATGCAATCTGACAAAAAAAGTGGCAGCAATTAGAAAACTGTTAAAATAAAATAATATAAACTTCATGCTGAGACATAGTATCTATGGCAGGAATAACAATATATATTGGCATAATAGTTGTTAATAGTAATTATATACCACTATAGTTAATGTTTTTAATCATTTTACTAAACAGAGGACTCAGTGGCACAGAAGATTTAACAGTAGATAATTCAATAATTAGGTTTGTCAAATTTTCCATTATTTAGCTGAGACAACTCCAAATAAAATTAAGATTAGGCTGCACTTGTTAGACATATTCCAAGTTATTGTTGGTTAACTGCTGAGTGGTTAAGGAAGCCATCAGCCAACATTTCCTAACACCAAAATCACAAAGTGGACAACCCATGGGCCAATAATTGGGCTCCCACAAGCTCTGGAAAGGCAAGTTATCACACTTTTAAGGAGCGAATTTAAAAAGTCCAGTTTAGGTTCTGTACTTTGTCTTTGAGGAAAGGAATAATATATGCAAGTGTAAAACTTCTAAATAACACACGAAAAATTGCAGCTTGGATGTTGTGAGAACATCTGGATGCTTGATGTGCATCACATAGCTAAGAAGAGTAGCTGAAACATTTTTTAATCTGTTCATTTTCAAGTTAAAATAATGACTCATTTTAGAGGGCTATGTTGGCAATTTCCAGTATATTAAGTTACATCTTCCCTCTCACCTGTGGAGCCAGGCTTTATTATTGATAAGCCTTATTTATACACATCTGTTGGGAGAAAAGCTGAGTGTTGGGAGAGAAGCTGAGGCAGGTTTGCATGTCTGCTAGACTTGCTGACTCCTTGCTTCTAGCACTCCCGTTATCTCAAGCAGCCATATGTTTCTCATTCACTTGATGCACTGTTTCCTTTCAAGCCCCACATCCTCACCACCTGTTTGTTTGTTTGAACACCAATAAATAGTGTGGGCTCCCAGAGCTTGGAGCCTTGGTAGCCTCCACACTCGTGATGGCCCCCTGGTCCCACTTTATCTCTCAAACTGTCTTTTTCTCATTCCTTTGACTCCACTGGATTTCATTGCCCCCACGACCTGGTGTTGGGTCTGATCACCCCAACACACATCTACATATAACATCTCTATACACTCACTGATAGACCTGTGTATTTGGCAGACTCAGAAGAGGAAGCTCTCAATTATTTTGCTGAAGGCTTAAACCATCTTCAAGGAGGTAGAGCTCCTTGTGCATTTCTACAAGCCTAATACCAGTTTCCAAAAAAACTTGATGGGGTCAGAAAAATCAAGAAATCTTTAAAGCTAATATTTCAAACTACATATTCTGGTAACTCATCTAGATTGGTTTGGAAACTCACCCTTATAAGTACTCATGGAAATTTTGTTAATATCTTTATTCAGAAGAGAGAGTAAAATGTATCTGGTTATTGTATTCTATGTAGTAGAAAGTAGAAGACAGTGCTGAGTTAATTTAAGACTGTCAACTAGGGTATTAATGAGGGTCTCAGATCAATGGAACAAGGTAGAACACCAGTAACTGAAATCCTGGTCTGATGGGAGGCAAAGACGTTGAGAAATGTAAGTGGTGGAGCCATCAGTAAGGCAAAATTTCTCGACGCCCTGGAACAAGATGAATCCATGGGTACAGGCCCTCCAAAAAGAAGTAAGGGTGGTAATTTTGTACATTAATTTATAATACAATATGTGAATTACCAATTATGTGTGACTAATTTTTTTTCCTATACCAACAGGAATAGCTAATTATTTTAAAAACATTTTGGAAGGAAGCTTGAACTGGGGCAGGGAACTGAGCAGGACATTCAAGGGAAAACTAGCAACAACTCAAGAGCAGTAGAAGGACTTTCTCCAAATAGCCCTATTAGATCAGGAAAAGAATCCAGTCATAGGGCTGCAAAAGTTCTTCAAGGTCCTCACATGGGAAATGTCTGGAGGCTTTATAACCCTGCTCTCTTCTAGTCATTTTTCTTCTGCTTACACACTACCACCCTTTACAGGACAGTGGCTATGTGTGAAGTTTGAAGTTTAATTGCTTTTGAGTTATATGTACACAAATTACCTCCAGGCAATATGTAAAACTCATTTCTTCCTGGTTTTGTAACTCACAAGACAGCTGAACAAATCCTCCTAAAATTTTTCCTTTTTCATAAGTTCAAGCTAATGTCAACCCCGGGAAGTTTGAGGCTAATTTTTCAAGGGATGCTTCTCCTCAACCATGACTTGCTTACAAAATATTTTAAAATAGCTTTTTTTTTCCTGTGGAAAAAATTAGTCTTGTGTAACAATTGACAACTGACATAATGCATTGTAAAATGCTGTATAACAGGGTGGAAGAGAGGTTTGATAAACCTAACATTCTATAGTGAGAAGCTGCTGTGTTAGAAATAGGGTGTTAAATAGGTAGAATTCAAGAAAGGCTAGGGAGTGAATTCGTTACTTTCCCCCCTACCAAGTATTCTTTAAATTGAATAAAATTCTAGCTTCACCAACTAGAATTTTTCCAAACTTCAGGCTACTGCTTTGGTACCTAGTAGGCTTAATAAGAATTCTTCAATTGAGGCTTTAAAGATTTGTAGCCAGCTTTCTCAAGAAGCCACTGGGGATTTGGTGCAAGCATTTATTCAGAAAGGAAGCCAAGAGTGGGCTGCCTTGTACTTATAATTGAATTCCAGAATAAGGTATTCTGGAAAGCAGGAGACTATGGGATCTGGTCTCATTTCTGCCACTAATTAGCCGGGTGATTTTAGAAATCATTTAACTTCCTCAAGCTTTCTTTTTTTTTAATTAATAGAGTGTGAGAATCTAAATTTTCAAAAAATAAAAATAATCATCATCAGTATATTTGCCTGCATACACCAAATTTTTGATACACCAAAAATAGGGGGTATGAGTAATTTTTGTTTCTTGTATTTGCTGTTTCTAAATAAGTGAGAAAAAAAGCAAAACAAAATAATATACAATTATTAAACCTATTTTTTATTGTATGGGGAAGATGATGTATCACGTATCTTTCAGGGCTAAAGTCCCAAATCTTGAATATACAAAAAAGTAACGTGTATCACGTGAGACTGCATGGACATCTGCCATCTAATTATCAACCAAGCTGTCTTGTCTCCCAGCTTGCCATGACATCTGGATTGTAAATGTCATGACATTTCAGTCATTCAGCATTCCCAGGTTGACACACCCTACATCCTGCCTTGGTCCCCACATTTAAAATTTGCAATTTTAAATAGAATTCCAGAGTTTACACAGAATTGGATCCTTTATTATCAGCAGATTAAAGACCTACTTTTCAAAATATAAAGAAATATTGGGCTGGGTTGGCAAAGCAATGAAGAGGAAAAACAAGTCTGTTTAGAAATGCACTGGTTTGGGGGAGGTGCCGACCATGAACTTGTCAAAACAATGTTTTTCTGTCTCTAACGGAAGATATTTCATAAAATACTTGGTACCTTCAGTGACTCCAAGTCAGTGAATCTTGAATAAATGATCCAGAAAATGCTATGGTACTCTTACTGTGCTGAAGCTAGCTAGAGTCATGTTTATCATTTTAATTAATTGCATCAACATTGGGACCAGCTACTGGCACATTATCAGTGCAAGCAGGCAAGCGAATATCCCTGATCCTTGTAGTGGCAGGAATATGTCTGTGCTGAAAATCCCACAGGAAAATAAGGAAGATAAACTTAGATACTCTCATTTTTTCTACCCTCTTGCATATTGCAGTAAAAAGATGATACAATGGTGTCTTCTCTTACAGGCTTTTCTTTTTTCTGTGATTATTCCATCAAAAAATAATCACAGTTATTAAAAACAACAACAACAACAACAAACCAAAGTGGGCTTCATATAATATATGGTCCCTTCATTGTGTCAAGATAGCAATTGGTGAATTCAGCATTTTCCTGAGGTCTGAGAAACTGTCTGCTCTCACACCTCTGATGTTGTTAAGTGATAAAGAATTGTTGCAATCCTGCACAGAAATGGACCAACTTCATTACCACACACAGTAAAGGCTTTAGCTGCACATTTTCTCTTCTTTGCCTTAAGGAAAAAAAAAAAAAAAAAAAAAAGATACCCCTAATAACCAAAGAACATTATTAAAACTGTTTCCCAAAGAGTTTAATGACAACTAAATTACTCCTCCTTAAGAAAACCAAATTGGAAAGCCAGTTGTGCCTATTACCTTTGACACAGTAAGGTTTCTGTATTGCGGGCTCTTAAATGGTAGGCAGATTTTATTTTTTATTGTGCAATTCTTAGGATTCATGGGAGACTGGTATTTAAAACACATTTGTATTTTAAAATTTATCATCAGAGCTTTTATGAATACAGAGTCTGTCACTTCTATCTTCCCTTCACCCCCATCTCCAGTTTTTGCTGCTGCTGTTGCCGGAGGAGACATCTGGATTTAATTATTCATTCACTGCATATTTTGCAGTTTGTCACAGTAGTAGATTTATGACAAAGATTTAATTTTATCCAAGGTCAGGACTCTTACATGTAACGCTTATTTAACAGCTTATCTTTCTGATTTTAATATCAAAATAGAAATCTGAACATTTTCTTTTGAGCCTTAAAGAGTCATTGCTCTTTATGCCACTTTCATCAAATCACATTAATACTGTATGAATAGTGTTTAAGAGTATATGGGTTCAAACTGATCTCCAAAGTTTATCAGCTATAGAAAGTGAAAGAAATTTCTTAAGTTTTTTTGTTCCTAATTTTTCTCATATATAAGATGGAGGCAAGAGAACCGTATTTGTACAGTAATTGTGGGAATTAAGTGAATTAATAAATGTAAAAGTATTTTAAACAGACCCAAGCTCAAAAGTGCATAACACATGTACCTATCATTATGGTGCCATTATGAATGAAACCTCACAAAAGATCCAGTTTTTAATCTAGGCAAGTTTCATGTTCTATTACCTTAGATGATTTAAATTCCCACAAGGTCCCTTAATTTATCCTTTCATAAAATAGGTTGCAAATTAAATTTCCTCTTGCCTAACAGGACTGGCCTTACAGCTAAGCAGATGAGATACAAGCCTGAGTAGCACAACTGAGGCCAACCAGATAGGACCGCTTCTGTGAAACGTCCCTTTCCCTATTCTCATTCTCCTTCTTACTCACATACACAAGAACTTATCATTTCCTCTTAAAATAACTGTTACTGTATCAAACATTGAGTTTATTGATTATTTATTGATAATAATGTCCTTAGCTTGACTTAGTTTATCAGACATACAGTGGGATCCTGAGAACATGGTATATAGAATAGATTCATTATGGTAAAAACAGAGGCTGAGAAAGAATGAACACTGCACTGTGTTCTCCATGTCTCTCAAAAAAAAAAAAAAAAAAAAAAATCCAGTTTACCCGGATACTATGTGCTAGAGGCAAAAATAGAGACAAAGAGGAAGAACACACACAAAAATAGAAGTTGCATGACACATTTGTTCACTTTATATTTTTATATCTATAGGTGGAGCTGATTGGGAGGGCTGAGAGAGGGAGGAACAAAAGGATTCTATCCAACCAAGGCAAAATATTGGGGAAAATAACTATGGAAAAGCCACAGAAGCAGATACTTTAGAAATCTTGCTACAGTAAGTGAAATCGGATGGTCTAGGTAACTGAGGTGGCTACAAGCAACCAAAAAAAAAATTTTTTTTTAATCAAAAATAAAAGAAAAATTTTCATTTAAAGAAGGAAGGAGGGTGGGCTCAGTGGCTCACGCCTGTAATCCCAGCACTTTGAGAGGCTGAGGTGGGCAGATCATGAGGTCAGGAGTTCAAGACCAGCCTGGCTAACATGGTGAAACCCTGTATCTACTAAAAATACAAAAAAAAAAAAAAAAAAGAAGAAAGGAATGGAAAAACATAGATCATTTGGAGAACCAAGGAGTTCACTAGTTAGAAATATTTAATGAGTTCAGATTTTCTTAGCTTTCTTAATTAAGAGCTTTATTTGTGCTTAAATCGTAGCTTTCAATTTACGATAGTTGTAAAGAATGAGTAAGAACATATCTGGAAGGAATGAGTGTTAAATTGGAAAATATAATGATCAGTCCTTGGTGGGATGTGTGGCTTACAGAATGTTTTATTATTTACCATTTTGCATGATGCTTCGGTGAAATCTTTTAAATAAAATATCTGAGGGAATGTCTGAAACCCAAGTAAAATCACAGCTCAAAATAAAGGCAGTTCTTTAAATGTGAGCTCTGCCTGTTTAACAATTTATGAGGTTATCTCCATCATAGCTAACAGGCACTTCGGCATTGTTGTAATTTGGGAAATTTCTGAGGGAGCACATCAGGCAGATGCAGAACAGTGGCTGTGGCTTGTACTCTGTTCATTCGATCTACCCTGCACAGTTGAGTTGAGATCTCGGAAAACACCACTATTTTTCTCTACTCCAACCACAGAAACCACACTCCTCAGCAACCCGCAGTGTCCTCCTGTAGTACAGAGATTTTCATTCAATGTATTTCTGAGTCGTAGGTTTTTCCAAAGGAAACTTCACATTAGAACAATAGGGTAGGCACAGGGATTACTTTGCTAATGCCCCCTTTCCTACCAAGACTTATGTCACAGTGGAGGAAACTGGCTTTCCTTTACAGGGAGATGAAATATCTGCCTATGGCCAAATAATTTACTGACCGGGTCAAGGCTAGCATTTTGTTCACTGGGGGATGATTGTTCACTTTCCTGAAAAACTTAGAGTGAGTTTTCTTTCAATATTTTCCTAATCAGGTGCATTCAGAAAGTTTCCATTTATTAAATTTTAACTATTTAAATAACTCATTCGGGAGCACAGTTTTTGGAATTACATAGTTCATATCTACAACTCACTTTTTTGGTCACAAAACACCAGCATTGTAACAGGCTACAGAGATAAAAACGTACTCCCTGCATAAATCTTCCTTAATTATTATAATGAACTTCTTTCCACAATTCACCTTATAGAGAAAATCGAAATGCCAGACTTGATTCACCAACGTGTCTGGATAACACAATTTAGTTAAATCACCATAGTGACCAGCTGAGTTCATTCCCAAGTGTCTCGTGTGAACCAATTCTAATTGGTAGCCTCTATCAAGTGCTTGTCAATTTTTTCCAAATCACAACACACAGAGAAATTGAGGGAGATGGAGGAGGCCTATGTGGTGGGAGGCGGCTTGCCCAGGGACTATGGTGGCTTCAGGCCCCACTCAGCCAGCCCAAAGTCTAAAGCAATTAATTTTCTGCAACCTGGTGTGGCTCACCAATGTTCCAAAGGTATAAAGTGGGAAGCTGTGGCCTAGATTTTTGGCACCTTATCAAAAACACTATTCCTTCAGTAGGTAAAACAGGAGAAGCCCTTCCCTATCAAACTCCACATACACTAATCTGGCTTCTTCCTCGGTCCACTAAAAACATGTATATTTCTCCCTTGATTCTAAGCTTTTCTACCCAGATAGCAGCCCCTTTTCTTTCTCAGAAACATAATGCTGTTTTTCTGTCTACAACAGAAGTGCTTCTCTGACTACCCACCACTGTTTAAGCCTAGTAACTTGCTTCTGGTTCCTATGGATCATACCATTGTTTTGCTTGGCCCAGTCAGCCCAATTACTGCCTCAAAGGGAGAGGATTAAAATCTTGACTCTTTCCACAAAATGCTTCTTAGAGCCATGCCCTACACTCATTCGAATCCAGGATAGGATTCATTTCCTGATGTTTCCAAATAAAAGAAACGGGCTCAAAACAAAATTCCCAGAGCAGAGCCCATCACTGTGCCTACTGTCTGGCGGAAGCTGAGGAAGGAGGAGGAGCCTAGAGCTGTTAGTTTGACTTTGAAAGTGAAAAGGACTACACAGCAAACCTCCTTCAATTCTCTCCTTTAAGAAGTGAGTTACTGGGAATTCAGAGAAGCAAAAAGAATTTTACCCAGAATCTCTGTGGGGAGATTGCTAATCATCCCCAAATATCTACTTTCCCTTCTTTCTTTCAGAAATAAAAGATCCTAAGTGGGTTTAAGCAAGGTATATGGCCATCCAACTAGTCACTACACTTTCTTGCATCCTTAATAACTTGCTTCTGGTTCACATGGATCCCACCTGTTTTGCAGACAGGTGTGGCCTTATAGGATATAAGCAGGCATGCTTTATCTTTTTTTTCCTTCTCCCACTGATGGGAAAATAGGAAAAACTTGAATCCAAATATGGGAACCACATATTGGGAGTAACACAATATCTCCATTAGCCCTAGATCACTAACTTTTTTATTTTCCCCTAAGGAAAACACAAACACACACACACACACAAAATAAATAAACGCCATCTTTGTTACTCTACTTTGCGCGGGTGGTGTGGGAGGGAAGGATTCTTTCTTATAAAAGTTGAGCCTTTACAATAACTATTAATGATACAGACACTTGGTAAAACTCTTTAGATAATAATGATGATGGTGGCACACATGTCACCATGGTGGTCTTGAGCATTTTGTCAAGGTGACAAGGATTTTGAAATAAACTGTGTCCCTCAAGGGATTATGATCTACTCTAGCACAGGAATCTGTATCTCTAGCACCTGGCACATAGTAGGTGTTCAATCAAAACTTCACGGAACTGAATCAATGTTACCATTTGGCACCTGGAGTTACAAAGATCACCTCCCTTTCCCTTTCCCATGATATCGTCTACTTTTGCTGTCAGTGCAGTGCTAATTTCTCAGGAGACAAATGAAGAACTTACTTCCCCAGTGCGAGATTAATTATTCCATGCCACTGCTAACTCCCGCCAATATCAGTCTTTGACAGTGTGCAAAGATAAATAGTGAGGCAGCCATTTGAAAGGAAATCATCATGGCACCTCTCCGCTCCGTGTTATCACATCCATATCAGCAAGGGAGATAACTTTGAAACTGCTTGTACTGCACTGAGAACCAGTGTTCTGGCTGGGGCCTGCAAAGATGAAAAAGTCTCTTCTTGCCTTCAAAGTCTTCCTGCCGTGGTTTGCCTTTCAAAGGCACCCACTGCTTGTGTAAAGGGTTGCCCTGGAAGCGGTGAGTGCCAACAACCTTCTCCTCATGAGAGAAAGCAATCAGGGAGAAAAGGGAGCTATCTCCTGGGAGGAGGGAGATTTTGGCAGGTGAGAGCAGGAAGGACTGTCCCTGTCAACTGGGATTTCCAACCTAGCCCCATGCTGACAGTGGTGGATCTACCTCCTACCTTGCTCACTGCAGGCTCTCCCTGGGCTGGAAGAAGGAGCTGGGGGCTCTATAGGCTATCAAGTAGCTGAACTAAATTTTAAACATACAAAGACCCTGCTTTGCTTTAAAAATCAGACTGTTCCACGTAGTTACTTTTTCTTTTAATTTTCTAGGAAACACCTACTCAGTTAACATACCTCAGGAATACTCTCGCTCTAAAGTGTTCTACCCTAGCAACAGAAGCCGGGTTGTGTAAGGCTTCAAAGGGACACTCCCACCTGGCTTCAGGGAGAAGCTGCCTCTCAGTAGAGGCCAGCAATTGGAGAGGTAATAGTCCACTTTTACTGCCAAGAGGTGCCTTGCAGAATTTCAGTGTCTGATTTGCACACATGTGAAATGAATTGCTTTCTGCAGCCAGGGCTCTGGGGAGGTGACAGAATAATCTTAGCCTCAATCTGGAGACTGAGAAGGGCCACTCGTAACCTGGTATTTCCCTCTAAAAAGGGGAAAAAAGTCCAGGATTTCTCTTGTAGCAATTTCCTTCCAGGCCAATGAGAAGAGTATAATATTTGCACAGTGGGGGTTGGTTTATTTATTGCCGCAAAATAACAACAAGAAAATAAGAGTCATTCACAGTAGATGAAGTAAAGTAAGAGGAAAGAGAAATGAGACATTGGGAAATGAAATATCTTAGTCTCAAAGTTTAGGCTGGCCAATTTGTTTTTTAACCCAAATCATCTGCAGGCATATATGGAGCTGTACCTGAAACATACGCATCATTTGGGCTATATTCCTCCACATTTGTATCATTCTGGGCCAGGCATGCAAACTCTCCTTCTACCCTGAAGTTGCAGTTACTGTCCCCTGCTCTTTGCTGAAAAGTGGAAGTGACCCCAAGGGGCAACGAACCACTGGGTAGATCTTGAGAGGAGAAAGTATTTATTTCAGAAATCAACATCGGTATCCTTGACTTGATTAGGCAGCAAGAATTCTATACATATCGAATGTTCCTAGCTACTCATACATGAGTTGGCTAGTCAGTCAAACTGCAATTTACCGGAAGCCAACCAATCAAAGGTTTAAATAAGTAGACTAAATTGTTATTGTAGTTTCACTGAACTCTTAGTAGAAAGCAGCAAATGCTAAGAAAAGTTTATCAGAAATATATTTTCATCAATAAATACCTAGGCATGCTGTAATGTCAATACGTATTTTGCTTAACCTTAGTGCTGTATGTTTATATGGCTGAATAATATCATTAGCAAAAATAATACCAGCAACATTTACTGAACACCTACTCTGCCAGACACTATGCTAGGTACTTTATATAAATTACTTTTAGTTTTCTCAACAGTGTAAATACACAAACTTTGCCAAAGCACGTGGCTTCTCCTTGATGTTAGAATTGGACACAAGTCTGCTTGACCTAAAAGTGATCTCTTTCCCCCATCATTTATCTCATATATGATTGAGAGTCACAAAAAATGAAACTGTCATACTGTATGAACCTGAATCTTCAGAGAACAACAAAAATTGACTTTATCATGTTTCAAAAGCCCAGGGAATTTTTCAGCAAGAAATTAAAAGGCTTTTATGCCAGTGAACTTTCAGCATATTTTGTAAAGAACACTTTGCTTTCCTAACCTGTAAACTGGGGAAATAATAGTACCAGCCATGGAAAACTCTCAGCTTACTGTATGGTGCCCAGTAAGCACTCTACTGGAGGAAGTAGGTAATTCAATTAAGTAATCATGAAACTCTCCACTAGTACTGAGCAACTAACCTTTGCAAATCAATTAAAAGAGCACCTCTATGTGCTTTGTATTCAATCTAGTAGTTCTTTTGCTGGATTTAATATATTGTGATCAGAGTACAAAAAGCTGCAAATGGAGGACTGAAAAAAAAAATTCTGCTAGCCAAATTGTCAGTATAATGGAATGAAGTTAGGTGAAAGCAGTTCTACAATCAAATATTCTTATCCACAACAAGCACGTCAATTTTATGATAGAGAAACAACACTAATGCTTCCAAGGTAGTTATTACCCAGGTGCAGAAACTAAATCAGAGAGAAACAGTTTAAAGCAAATCCTTGCTAGAGCTCTACATTTAATTCTCTAAGTCACATGACTGACTTTCATTAAAACTTGATTTTTAAACAAACATATTAGAGAATAATAGAAACAAAAAAAATTAGCCTAAGTCTCTGGTTTTTGAGCTGGGAATGCAGTAAAAGAGATTGGCAAAAATATTGTGGGAGTTTTTCCTTTGAAAAGATAGTAGGAATTTCTCCCCAAAATGTGTCTGATTTCACTCCATAATCTCCTTGGGACTCAAATTTGTCACTGTGGGAATCATCTGACAGCTTCTTTAAGTGTTTCTAGGTAGAGATATGAATCAGATTAGCTCCCTGCCTTGGAACAATTCTCCTTGGGGCTATACCTATGTGCAAAAAGTACACCCAGATGTTAGCAAACAACTACACTGTCATTTTTCCCCTTCCAGAAGCTCTGTCAAAAACACTGTAGAGTTACAATTTTAGAAATCTGCTGGAAGTGAGATCCAGTAACATAAAGCTAGTGTTGTTTATTCATAAAGTATACCAGACCATTAGCGAGAACATAAGGCTGCTGACATCGCTTATTTCAATATTTCACTGAAATTTCACAAAACTTGCCTGGGATATACCACTTTTTTTTTCCTCCTAATCTCTTTGAGTGGAACAAGAAAGTCAATTGGGAAATCAGTGTTTAAGGTTAGAGCTGAACATAACCTAGCCCGGCCCAACTTCCACATTGGCAAGTTTGCCTAATGTCACTCAGGTAGTTCGTGGAGAGTAAGAAATGGAATGCAGGTGTCCACTTCCAATCCTATAGTCCTTTTACAAAGACACACACCCATCCAACAGCCAATGCAGCTAAAGCAGAATGAGACACGGGCATGTGCTTGACTGAGAGAAAGGGGGAAACCACGCTGATGTAAGTTTTCTTAAACTCTGGTAATGGCTCACTGTGTCTAAATTCTCACTTCTGCTCGGCTGAAGCAAAGACAACATCAAAGATTGAGTGCCTTCCAAGCCCACTTTTGCCTTCTTTTGTTTTGCAAAATGGAAATTGTCACACATATGTCAATCTAAAGTTCTTCAGGAATTGTAAATTTCTTGGCCCGCAGCCAATGTTTGCCCCTGTTTCAAAACCAAAACCGGTTTTTCTAAGAAAGCACCCTGAAAAGACTTGAAAGCCAGGTTGATATTTTCTCTTTGATCTCCCAAACAGTTTTGCAACTTCTGCACCTGGCGCTTGGCAGGCGATTCTTGAAGGTTTGGCAATGATTAGTACAGGTAATCAGGCTTCACTCTCCTGTGCACACATTACAATCAATCCTACCTTTCTGCTTCCTCATTTGATCACCTCGAGACTGGTTAAATTCCTCTTTTTTCATTATTAGATCTTTCTAGCCTCCATTATATCATCAATTTCACCACTAAATGAAAGCCTGTTTGATGCCACTCAATGGTGGAACATATGTGTTAGTCTATTACTAGATTCTAAGTGTCCTCAATACACTTATGAGGCTCTGAAGGGCCCAGCCATGTGCTGGTGTCTTGCAGCTACTGTATAGCTTTGTTCCATATACTATGTAGCTGAACTCTATCATATAGTCAGAAATCAAAAATAAAATTGGTTGTTTTTCTAAAAAATGCTTGGAAAATAGAAGTCATGGCTTATAATTTTAAGTATCTCCTAGAGTATATGGCAGAATACTGAGATTTACTTGATTTATATATTCCAGAGTTCATGTGCATTATAAAATGTACAGCAGCATCTGTGGCCTCTGCTCACTGGACAACAGCAACACCTTCATATGTTCCTTTTCAATTGCAACAACCAAAAATGTTTCCAGACATAGGCAAAGTCTCCTTTGTGTGTGGGGCAGGGAGAGAAGGGGGGTGAAAAATCACCCTCATTGAAAATTACTGTATATATTACACTCATGGACATAATAAAGGGACTAGTTACAAAGAGTATGTTGTGACTTTTTCTGATGTCTGTGGAATAGAGTTAGGATACCACTAAAAATGTAGCGCAGTCAGGACTCCAGCTCATTCTCATTGCATCAGGGACATCTTTTTGGCAGACTGTGGGGACAACTTATCTTTGAGGATGGAGTAAGGACAAGGTCACACTTGTGTGCCGGCGTACCCTGTGTAAAACTGAGCAGGTTCGTAAGGTTTGTAAAGAGTACATGTGAAGTATCACACTTTTTTTCAGCTCTTGAGTACAGCAGAAATCTAACAAAGGGAGAAAGCTGTTTTGCTGAATGTATGCTCCTTCTTCCGTAAACCTGGAAGACCTAGCTTGGAGTAAAATTTTATAGACATTTTAATGTGGAGCCAAAAATAAAGAGAAATGGGTTAGTCTATTAAAAGGCAGTTGAGATGAAAGGCATAGCTTGGATGTTTGTTGAATTCATGGGCTAGAGAACAACACGGAGGTACCATTGCTCGCCCGTCAGCCCCACTGATTGCCGTTCTAGCTGCTTATCAAGGGCCTGAGAAGAGAAAGGAAAGTTTGGCTCTCTAGCTCAGAGATTTGCTGATGCCAGTGAGGAGATGAAAATGAGTAAACACTTCCTGAAAAGGTAACAATTAATTTTAGAGATGGCAATTTATCATCACAGCTGCAAAGGAACACAGAAGACCCTGGGGTGTATCCTTTTCGGTGGCAATTCATTGCTGTGTCTGAAATTTCATTCGTCTCCATAACACACACATCCACAAAAGAGCGAGAATGGAGACTTGGCAAAGGAGAAAACAAAGGGGAAGGAGGCATGAAAACCCTGCTCAGGTTATTAATAGCATAGACTCGAATTTCATGAATCTTAACACTCTGCTCTTGGCATGAGCAATTGATCATCTAAGATGCTACAATGCGCCCAACAATTAGGGCAAACTCTAGACAAGGGGGTTGGCCATGTGTCCTAAGGTTAAATAGCTGGGCTATGGGCAAGCACCAGAAAGGGAAATGGAGTGTGTAAAAGGAAAAGTTTGTTTTGTGTCTGTGCATCCCGTTTTCCTACTTCCACTCCCATTTCAGTCCCCTTTGTCTTCATTTCCATTTTTCTCCAGTCAGGTTCTCAGAAGTCACAAAGCTTCTAGTTGTAAAACATGAAGTTCTGTATCTAGCTATAAAGGCAAGGTATTTCCAAGTATTTCCTCCAAACTACTATATTGACATATTTGTTTCTGGTATGCGCTCACTTATATCCTAGGTTTCCTAGAATCCTATTCCTTCTACATTGCATTATTTTCCCATTGTGATACACTGGAGTGGGTAGTATTGATATAAATGCACACAAATAACTCTGACTAAAGCCCACTCAAGACTATGTTTATTCGGGACAATCACGTGCATTTTTAAATCTCAAAACTCCAAGGAAAGAAAACTGAAATTAATTGATAATTTCTTATGTTGTAGGTACTTGGTTACACTCCATATATCCTTTTACCTACCCATCCATCCATCCATCTACCATTTATCATTTTTTTATTCTAAAAATATGCTGAATGCCTACTAAATGGTAGGCACTAATCTAAGTATCTGCTCAAATGAATTCTAACATCTTTTAGGAGAGGCAGAGTGAAAAGACAGTTATAACACAGTGAATTAATAGCAGGATAATGATAAGCTCCATTTACTGTGGAAACACATGGGAGAGGCACCTGGACCCCAGATATCTCAAGAGAAGTAAAATCTGAGTTTGGCAATTTAGAAAGAGTGTGAAGCAAGGCAGAAGACAAAGAGTGGCAACGAAGTGGCAAATTGGAGTGGAAAGTGGGTTCTCAGCAGAGGAACCAGCATATTTATATATTTGTATAAGGCACAAAAGGAAAATTCAAGCAAGTGAATATAGCTAGAACATTATGTGATAGGGGTAGGGTAATAGGAGTTGGAACTAGGAAGACAGGCATGATGGCATGAAGTATGTCATCCTAAGGATATTTGATTTTATCCTGAAGGCAATGGGATCCATTGGAGTTTTTAAGCTAGGGCTTGCTTACTCATATATGCACTGCAAAAAGTTATTCCTGACTACATTGTGGAAACTTGAAGATAGGCAAAATTGGAATCCAGGAAACCATTGAAGACATTACCAAAGTCAGAAGGAACACGATGGCAGTGATGATGGAGAGGAGGGATGTATTTAACAGCTGTTAAATAGGTAAAAGAAGAGATCAAGACAACTCATGTAAACTTCACATCAATCCTATAAAGTTGATATTAATACGCACCTTATGGATAAGGCTTAGGTTAAGTAACTTGTTGACTGTTATAGAACAGTAAAACAGCAGAGATATAAAATCTGTCATGTCTAACTTCACAGACCATTTTCTTCTTACTGAACTGAACATGACTTAGCTCTCTATGGAGTTCTTTTAATGTGCTAAATCCTAGGGATTAAAAGTCAGTAAGATCTGCTTCCTGGCAACAAGTTGCTCAGAATTGGGTAAACTATTAGAGACTTCATGCTACCACACCCTGCCTCTTGCTTTAATCCAAGCAGTAGGTGTTGGGATAGTTCTAAAATCTAATAATTCTTATCGTCAACAAAAGAAATCCAGATACTGAGTTTAAAATGTTTACCCTCTTGATTTAATCCCATTACCTAAGTACCCCCTTGCTCTGCTTATAGCCAGCCACTTTCAAATATCTATAGCCCACAAGGTCATTTTCTCTGAGTTGTCACTTAGCCAACCTATACGTTTTAGCTCTTTTAATCTTTTTTCCAAAATCATTCCTTCAATTCCACTAATCACTCCTGTTGCTTCTGTCTGGCCTACCTCCAATTTGCCTACATCTTGAAAAAGCCTATGGAAGCAAATGATACAGTGCTCTTGTTAGTAATTCTACTTATTCACCATGTGTTTTCAACATTTTCAAGCCCCTTTGTAATACTTGGGATTTTTTTGCATGAAAATAACATTGTACCTCTTGAGAAGCCTGTGTACTCCAACATTTCGTTTCTCCAAGGAGGCTCACATACCACCCACCTTTTCTATCCCAAAGCATAATGATATCGAAGGAGAAGGAATGGCAAGCATGATTAACATACTACTGGCAGTAATGATCTGTTTCTGGAATTAGGTAGTAAGAATTTATTTTTTGTTATTCTTTTAAGGCTACAGGAGGCTACAGGAAGAATAAAAATACAATTTATCTGCAAGATGTTTCTAAATGGAATGCATTTATGACATTCTTATAGGGCTTATTTGCAGCTCTTTAAAAATAGTTGACTATCTAATTAGAGAGATAGATCACATTGGTATAGAACACATATACAGATAAATACTGCTTTTTATAGCCTCCACTGTCATAGATACAGAAGCATGCAGAGCAAAACTCATGCAGTATTTTAACTCTTAGGTTTCCTCTGTTTACACATATTTTTCAAAATGGGGTTTCAAACATGTTCCCTACTTTAATCATTTATTTCAGCAATATTAAAAATATTCCCACTTTTACTATTTATTCATTTTAATATTATTCCCTTATTCTCTAAAGACAAGAATCTCTTATGGCACACACACACAAAGCAAACACCATTCTGAAGAATTATTTGCCTATAGCATGTTAAAATAGTCTAATAATATTGAGAGTGCAATTGATTTAACTGTCTTTATTTTTAGGAGATTTATTCATGATCCGCTCATATTTCCTTGAAGTATCTCAGTGGTAGGGAAGACTTGGAAATGAATAGAAACCTTGTTGAGGAGTCACTATAGACTTGCATAGCAGCACAGAATGGCTCTCTAGAGGCCCTGAACCTCTAGAGAGGTTTAATAGGAAGCCAAATGCTGATTGGTTCAATCCACAACCGCTGATTGGTGGAGAACATGACTAAGGTCCTTAAACTCTCTGCTGCACACAGTGTTCATCACAACAAGTAAACCACTTGTGGAGGCACTGAGAAAAGGAGCCTGGCAGAGTGAAATAAGATGGCAGAGGAGAAGGATAACTCCCTGATATGGTTTGGTTGTGTCCCCACCCAAATCTCACCTTGAATTGTAATAATCCCCATGTGTCAAGGGGATTATTACAGGTGGAGATAAATGAATCATGGGGGCAGATTCCCCCATATTGTTCTTACGGTAGTGAATAAGTCTCACGAGATCTGATGGTTTTATAAGTGGGAGCTCCCCTGCACACACATTCTTGCCTACTGCCATGTAAAACGTGTCTTGCTTTCCCTTTGCCTGCCACCATGACTGTGAGGCCTCCCTAGCCATGTGAAACTCTGAGTCTATTAAACCTCTTTCCTTTATAAATTACCCAGTCTCTCGGGCATGTCTTTATTAGCAGTGAGAACAGACTAATACACTCCCCAGGGAGGTTATATTTCAACTTAGTCTTGAGGGATTATTACTTTTCCAGGTAGCTAAAGTGGACAACAGAGCAATAATAATAATAATTTTTATTGAAAGGTCACTATGTAACAGACACTATTCTAAGCATTTGAAATACATAAATTTATTTTTGACTCAAAACTCCTACAGAAATGATCTTATTATCTTCATTTTATAGATAAACAATCATGCTCAAGTTTTATGTTGTATGTGCTCAAGTAGAAAGAACATGTCTGAAAGTATAACAAGGTATGACTAGAATGTTGCGTGCATGTGAAAAAATATTGGTAGATAAAGAAGGAAAGGAAGACAGGCGGGAATCTGCGGGGCCTTTTATGCATGACTTTCCCTGGAGGGTTGGTTCATGGGTGGAATTTACTTCACAGTGATTTTTTTCTACAATATGTATATATTCCTTGTTTAGAAAGTAAAATCAGTAAGAATATAAAATTTAGGATATGTGAGCATATAGGAAAGTGAAACAGTGTCCTCATCTGGGAACAGTAAGTGCTAATGGAAGGCACAGAAACCAGGTTCATAGACGATTGCCTTTTTTGTTTTGATTTTGTTTCTGAAATGGGAAAGCCATATATATACACACACATATATGTGTATATATATACACGTACATATATATGTACATATATGTGTATATACACACACATATATACACATACATACACACATATATATGAATATGCTGAAGGGATGATATTAATGGCACCAGTGGAAAATGAGAACACTAAATGATGTCCAAACCTTGGGAAGAGACCAGAGTGAAGAGATAATTAGCATAAGATTTCAAACAAAGGGACAAAGGGATTCCCCTAAAGTAAGGACTGATGTGGATAAGCATGGAGGAATTCAAAGAAACTCGTGACTGGTCAGCATTGTTTTCTGAAAAAAGGTTGCATTTAAAACCCAAAGATGTAGAAGTGAAAAAGGAGACCAAGTTGGGAGGTTGAAATAGGTGCTGATCAAGAGTTGGAGGTGGAATGGGGAAGAGATAAAAAACAGAGAAGTCTTCTAAGACCAGGTTGAAGGCAGCACTGCAGTGGCGTAAGGAACAGAAACCATTTGGAATGATCTGGGATGAACACAACAGAGGGAAAAAGGAATTTGGAGTGATGATGAGAGGTAATTTATAGATACAGACAAATGAAAACCTCGCTGAAGTCAAAAAAACAAAAACAAAAACAAAAAAAAACACCTGGACTTAAGTATAAAATTTGGAAATTATGGCTAATCAGCAAGATATTAGGGCTTTAAAGTTTTGAGATTTAGCAGTTCAGAGACAGGACAAGAGGCATGGTGAGGCCATCAAGCTGGGTGGGTCTGTAGTGGGGGCCTGGCTGCTATACTAGTTCAAACCACAATCAAATTTCATCAGAATTAAAGCAGTAGCCACATATTAGGTCTCTCTGCCTCCTCTCTTGGTCCTTTACAATCTTTTCTCAATATGGCAGAGTAATCTTTAAAAAACATAAATCATATCATGTCACTCCACTACTTAGTACATTCTAATAGTTTGGCATTACACTTTTATAAAACCTAAAGTGCTTTCCACAGTCTAAAAAGGCCCTGTCTGTTTCAGTCCCTGCCACCTCCCAGATCTTACCTCATACCAGATTTCTTTTGCTACAGCCATATTCATCATCTTTCAAACACCGCCCAACATGTTCCAGCCTAAAGGCCTTTACACTAACCGTTCCCTCTGTTGTAAATGTTCTTCCCCCAGATTTCACAGACCTGACATCTTTTATCATTCCAATCTCAGTTTAAATGTTTCTTCCTTAGAGTAACTTCCCCTAAACTAGCTACCCACCCATCAGGTACTCTGTGTGACATTGCCCAGGTTTATTTTCTTGATTGCACTTGTCCCGCATACTATATTCTCTTGCTAATTTATGTATCAGTAGTCTCTGCCCCCACCCCCAGAATGTATGTTACATAAAGAACTAGAATTACTGACTTCATTGTATTTTCATTGCAGCCTCAGAGTCTACAAGAGTGATGGGTCCATAACAGGAATCACTGTGCTCTCCCACGCAATGTTTGTGGAGAGAATGAGCTGAGAGACTGGGGTGCTTAAGGGATGGTCCACTCCTTTAGATTCAAAGTCAAACCCCTTCATTTCACAGGCAAAGGTTTAGTGGTCTAAGAGACATTCGAGATAAGAAGGATTAGGAAATTGTATCAGTGAGTCATAGTGGAAAAACATAAAGCCAAGATAAGAAAGGGCACTATAGTAGCTTGGGCACTTCAAACCCGACGATGAACTATCCTAAATATCCTTCTGGAGAGCCCAGGGAGCATTATTTTCAGAAGGTGTCATCGTTGAGAGACCTTTATAATTTAAAGCGCAAACATTTCATATATTCTCAATTACAGTGCATTGCTTTCTTCTGATTTGGAGAAAGTTCAGAAGGGGGAAAAAAAAGTGCCAAGTAATTAACTGAAAGCCGTGACCCAGTCTCTCACTGATTGCTTTTCCTGAAGATCTTACTACAAATGCAGTTTAAGAACAGAAGAGACATTGAGATTTGAGTCTGAGAAGGAACTTGGAAAGAATTAGTATGTTGCTGAGGAGCCAGTTCCATTTTTAAGTTGGTTGGGCCACACTGCTGTTTTGTTAGGGGTAGGGACTACTCCATCAAACAGGCAGAGAAAAGGTTCTTTTGGAGTCAGCATGGAAGTCAAAGCCATGTGTGCTTTTTAGGACCTAGAGCTGCCACGCTTCTAAGGAAGAGATTGCAGCTAAGAGGTGTCCCTTGCCTGTTCAAATGCATCTTCAAAGCAGCAGTCGCATCACGAAGAAAAGATCCCACTGGCATTCACTAAGGGGTGACTCCTACCCAGGGAAAAGAAACCATCTTTCCACACCCAGGATAATCTGCTAAAAAAGGAAAAAGAGGCTTGTCTTCTGAATGATCTCAAAATAACATTTAAATGCAACAGAAAATGGAATGCTCCCTGCCATTAAAGAGTGAAGAACTTGTCTGGGCAAAGAACTGAAATAAGCTAAGTTTGGAGGCAAAGACTGTGAAAACTGCTATTCATCAGGTTTAATAGGTGGAGATGCCTATTATTACTACTAATAATTACAACAATGATAATAAATGAATTTAATCCTAAAGCAGGAGGCATAATCTCCAGCGTAGGCACGAAAGTCTTGTAATCACCCAAGCCTCAGGTGTGCCAGGGCAGTGAAAGTGGGAAGAACTCAAGAAAAGGATTACAATTAAAAAGAAATTGACATCTATGAATTGAATTGGGCACATTATCTCCAGCTTCTGGTTCAGAGTTTTTATTACAAAATTAAATAGAGAGGCTAATTAGACTGCAGGAAAACTTCCACTGAACTCTACAGTTTCCACCAAGCAGAAAGGAAGACCAAGTAAGGTGTGAGAAAAATAGGAAGAAGAATCAAATTTTCAAATTGCTGATTTCTGGTTACTAGTGTTCACTGAAAGACACAAGCAAGTGAAATACTAGAAGGCTGTAAAGTCCAGAAACCTAGACAAATATACAGGCTAAATGGTTTCTTGATATTACAACATATAATAGGTGCCATGACATTATTGACATGACATCCATAACCATTATATGATCTGTTCAATGTGTGTGGCCCCTCATTAGCAAACATAATTTAAGGTACCATGCAAAATTGAGATGAGCGTGATATACTAACACATTCCATGGAACCTTGCACATGGGTCTGTGAGGCATTGCCTTAAATGATTTGTGTCTCCAATTTTCACTAAAGGGATCTGCACCTTTGGCATAGCATGGAGGCAGGGCTCAGATTGGGACAGCAGGCAGCCCATTCCACATGACCATGTGACCCAGTCCAGCTTTGGAAACAACCAGTCCCACACCCCTTTTCATGAGTCATGATAATGGGAGGGTCACTATTTGAATGACCTTTCTTTAGCCCATAAATGGGGACCTTAACTGATCACTTTACTTGGTCGAATCTGATATGCTTCCAGACTGGCCCTTATCCTCTTTTGCTGATCTAATATCTCATCCTGCACAGGACGGCTTCTACACTGCTTCCGCAAGAAAGCTTCCCCAGATGACAACACTACCTCAGGTCCTTTTCTACTTTCTTAGAAGCCTGTCTTTCTTTGTCACACTGTGTCATGATTGTGATGAAATCATTATGTGTAAAATTGGTTTGTTCATGCCTTCTTCCCATGATATAAGCACCATGAAGACAAGCATCCTACCCTTGCTTTATTATCTTTTTAACTCTCTCCAGGTATGTCCACACAGTAGGCAGTAGCCATTAAGTGTTTATTGACTAAATAATCTTCCCTTTTCAATTCCCTGCCACCACCTTGAATTCACATTAGGTAGTGAATAAAATGGCTACAAAGACCCCTGGCTTTTCAAATGTCACCTCTGCCTTGCAAGCAACCCCAAAATATAGGTTTGCCAGGCTCTCCATAGTCTTTTAAAGGAAAAATACTTCCATCACCACCTGGGTCTCTCTCTCTCCTCGGGGAGTTTTGGGGCAGTCTGGGAGAGCTGGCTGAGGCCTTGTTCAATTGTCAAATCATACCCTCGGCCTCATTTACTGGGCTCTTTAGGACACAACAGGATTTAAGAGCACCAGACATGACAAAGCCATCTCGGATATTCTCTAACACAATCGCCTTTCATAGTGCATTGCAAAGGAAAGTGTCTCTTGAATTTAAAAAGGATGCTGAGATAAGGAAAATGTTTATAACAGAGGATAGAGGCAAACTCCCTTACAAAAATGCCTAATCAGGTGAGGAAAAGAACAAGAGAATGTGGCTTACTGAAAATGAGGGAGAGAAAGAGAAACACAATCACACTTTAATTTCCTTTTTATCAACGACATGACTGGCATTGTTTTATGTGATTTGTTTCCCTCTAATTATTAGCAGGCATATTGCTGAATGCCACATAAAAATAGGTAGTCTAGAGAGTCACCTCAAATCTCCTAATTAAAAAAAAGCAAGAATCTCCCTATAGTTATTTGAGTCAAAAAAAATTACATGTTTTCTATATGGCTGCATGGTGCTTTTAGTATGATGTTGGAAGTGAATTTTGCTATTTATCCTCTTTCTTCTTCAAATATTTTGATTTACTTCAAAGCCTCCAGCTTCGTTTTCTGGTTAGAAATAGCCCTGGGAACATCCTCATCAAATTCCTTCTGCACTTTTCTATTCATGGTTGTCTCACACTAGTTTCTGCTTAGCTCTCCTGCAATGGAAGTAAAATGTAGCTCGTACTTAGTGTAATTATTTAATCAAATTCTATTTTCAGTGTGTGTATATATAATTCTTATTGGAATTGTGTACTGATAGCAAGTTCTTAAACATGTATATCCATCCAACATTAATTCGGCATTTTTTTTTTTTTTTTTTTTTTTTGTGGAGCCCCATCTGTGTTCTTACAATGTATTATTTCTCTTTAGGGGAAAGAAATATGTGGGAGTAATTCTTTTTCTACAGTTTCTACCAACTAGCACATGTAAGGTAAATAAATACATTATGGTGATAAAGCTGGGAGCCAAATGAAAAGACTTTATCACCAAACACTGTAGGATGGAACCTAGTGACATAAAAACATATTGATTGACATTTTGTAGCATAAAAATTCCAGAGTGACAATTCTAATCCTCGCTCCTCTCAAAAATATAAGCATCCGGTGTGAAACAGAGGAATGAGCTTATGCTCATTTCTGGATGTAAAAAATTCAAAGTGTTTATACATATTATTATTTAATTCTCATTCTGAGGTGGCTAAGAAATGAACATTATTGGTGAAACTGAAAAAAAAAGGCTTTTAAGGGAATACAAAAAAGAGTTGAACATTTTGCCTTGGGTTAGAGAGGGAATTGGTGGTACAGGAATTCTTACTGGAATTGTGTAGTGATAGCTAGTTTATATATATATACACACACACACATATATATACACACATATATGTGTGTGTGTGTGTATATATATCTCAGATCTCTAGTACACCATCTTGGTTACCCTCAAAACTTTATGCTAATTAATTATGGCTATTCATTTGTGTGTGTGTGTGTGTGTGTGTGTGTGTTACAGTTCAGTAATAGCTTAGCTGATCAAATCATACCAAAGTCAGGATGCCAACACAGGGCAGCTAATTGGCAAATAACCACAACTATACAAAAGCAAGAACTATAGAGGGCAGCAGCATGTGGTTCCAGAGACCTGAGCTGTAAGTGCTACTTTGACGTTTATTGAATGGAGATTTCAGAGAGAGGAAAAAAGAAAAAAAGTAAAAATCGGTGCATTCAAGGAATTAGACATCAAACTGTGATGTCAACAGCTGTAACAATGGATAGCCAATCCAAAGACATTGTATGGATGTTTTTAAATTTATTAGTGAAGATAATTTCCAACATACAAGTCCTTCCCAGGCAAACTATCATCAAGGGTGAGAATGGAATAAAACATTCTTCAGATGAGCAATGTCTCAATGATTTTACTTTTTAGCTATCCTTTCTCAGGAGGCTACAGGACAATGTGCACCTTGACAATGAGGAAATAAAGAGAGCTGAAACTAGGGATTTAATACAGGAGCAGAGCCCAGGGATTTTCCAGCATGAGGAGCAGGGAAGATGCAGGATGACAGCTGTGAGGCAGGCTCAGTGAGCGCCCAGCCCAGACTAGAGCGGGAGGTCAGATGACTCCAGAAGGGAGTCCTCCAAGACAGAAAAAGAAATAATGGACTCCTGTCTGTTTATCTTGTGATGACTTTTGTAGCTGTTGTCTATAGCACTGATGGGTGGCTAGAAAACTAAGCTAATGAGATAACGAGGGTATTCGTTAACAAAGAGTTACAGGAAAACAGAAATAGTCATAACAGTAGAATGTTTTGTCAGGGGTAGAAATACAGTCTGTTGTTTTTCACTGCTGTATCTTCAGTCTCTAGAACGGTGTCTGGCACATTCTATGCAGCTGGTGAATAGTTGTGGAACAAGTCAGTTCACGTATGATCTTACATTGTTTTCAATAGGCGATGTTACAAAGCCAAAATAACAAACTCTGAACATTTCACCAAAATGAATTTTACTGGGAAACTGGAAGGTAAAAAAGTGTGTGTGTGTTGTAGGGCAGGGAGAGCATGAGAAAGCTCAACTTTTACTTCTAGAAGCAGAAGTCATTAGTTATTATGTAAAACTGAAAAAGTCAAGAAATAGAAATGCAAGCATATTGCTAGAACTATGAAGGGAAATGTCTGAAAAGGATGTAAAAGGGTTACCAGCATAGAGCAGAACTTTAGGGCAAGGTGAGAAAGATACTACTGTTTTTCTTTTGTTATTATGGTTTTCTTATTTTAAGTCTCGCGATGCTATCTTCCCCTGGGTTTTCCGAAAACAAAGTCTGAGGCCCAGTATCGTGTTTGGGAAGTTTGGGGAGAGTGACATCAGAGTCTGGGCAGAAGGGGGAGGTGAACATTCATGCAATAGAGACCTCAGCTGTCCTTAGGAAACTCTATCTAAAAGGACCTTCCCAGTTATCCAGTCTTGAGACAAAAGGCTAAGTCTTGATAGATTCCCCCAGCTCCATCATCCATCATTAATTGGATATGGGCCACCCTGCAGGAAGGGGCTTGACCTTGGGCAAGGTGGCTTCAATAGTCAAAGGCAGTTCTTGGTGAAGGATTTAGCCAACAGCCATCAGCCGGCATTCTAGCAGCTAAAGTGGTGCCTTTGCCCTGAAGGGGGTATCTAGCCACAGTTCAAGTTTTTAAAGTATGTGGCTGTATTACTTAGGCCAACCACAGTGGCTCACACCTGTAATCCCAGCACTCCAACGCAGGAGGATCACTTGAGCCCAGGAGTTTGAGACCAGCCTGGGCAATAAAGTGAGACTTCATCTCTATACACAAATAAATAAATAAGAGCTATATATAATATATAAAAACAATATATATCATATATAATATATAAACTATATACATAGTTTATATTTTTTATAAAGTGGTTGAGCCATTTGCCCCTGGACATACAGCTTTGAGCAAGGAAACTAGTACTTGAAACCAGAATAGCCCATCTCTAAAGCTCATCTGGTTGTGTGGGGCTCAATCTCTGAGATTCTTCCAATATAAATATTCCATAAAACTCATCTCAAACCAACACAAAAGAAGATATTTGCCATAAACATTGCAAATTTAGTCTCCAGGACCAAAATATGTTTCAATCACTTTACTGTAACTTGCTTTACAGTTTCTATCTTTTTTAGTCAAAACATATTGTTTACATTTGAAATTTGGTCTTTTTGGAATAGAAATTAAAGACCCTATTCTTGGAATAGACCTCTGTAAATATAGATGGTTGCTGCCTTTGCAACTGTACTAGCCAATCAGCATGCTAAAGTTTTTGTAAAAAACTGGGCTACAAGCTTACAGTCTGAAAATATTTAAGAACAGTACCAGACTGTGTATTCCTTTAAAGCAGAAAAATTTCTATTTCATTCTTTATATCTCCAAAGTCTTGCACTTCTGAGACACCCAACGTTAGTGGAATAGAATATGTTCTCCACAAGAAAAGAGGGTTTTTGTCTGTTTGTTTACTGATGTTGTTCAAGTACCCAGGACAGTACCTAGCCCATACTAGGCACTCAAATAGCTCAAATATTTGTTAATCAAATTCAACATCAAACTAAAATTGAAGTAACATGGGGGCACCTCAGTTATACATCTCATGTCCTCATAAACCAGACTGTGGCAGTACATCATTTTTAAAATCAAATCATAGTACTCCTTGCGTAGGCTAATGAATTTGCCATTTTATCAGTAGACACATGTGTTACAATAACACTCTTATTGTGGCCCTGTCTTCCCAACTAGGACCACTGCTGTGCAGTCCTCTTAAATGACAGAGCCAGAAATCATTTAGCAGTCACTCTTTGAATGAGAAACAGGAGAGAATCAGACACTGGTTTATACAATACATAAATAGATTTTTATTATTTTTTTTAAGTAGCCCTTTCAAAAGCTTGAAATCAACCAGGATAGGGAGGTAATTATATTAAGGGAGTTACAGAGCAACGAAATTATCCTGTTTTTTGCATAAATGGTCAGGGATGCAATTTGCATAAGTTATATCATACTGATTCTAGCAGACAGAGACTCAATAAAGACAAAAGAACACATGCAAAAATAAATGCCTAGGGAAAAAAATCAGAAGCCACAGATGGAAGCATCTATTATTTTTGACTTTAAATGGAAAACAACAGCAATAATAAAACAAACGAACCCCCAAATAAAGGACAACAATCATAACAAAAACCCCATCCAGGTCAATTCTCTATTGTCTATTTCTTTCTTTGTCCTTGCTCATTTCTCCCTCATAAAATCTACTTTCAAATGTCATCCCCTCCCCCTTGCCAATAGATCAAGCATTCTGTAACAGGATAGATAGGGTAGTAAGGAACTAATAATGATAATAATAATAATGAGAAATGGCCTCAGAGATATATTTCATGCATCTTCCTCTCTCCTTGTCTGTCTTCAGTGGAATAGCTTCCCAGCCAGTGGGGCATTAATCATGAGAACAGCAGGCCCGAGATAAAGGCTGGGTGAAATTTCATTGTGCATTCCAGTGTGAGTTGTGGGTGCATGAATATGTGTCTCTCTCAGTATCTGAGAGGAGAAAGTGGAGAGGCAGAACAGAAAAATCTGTCATTTTATACATTTATACTGCTTCAAATGGTCAAGACTGGTTCCCCATTGTTACTGTGGATTAAAATCATTCACATCCTTCTGCTTCCATTGGAGGTCACCTCTCAGAAAGGGGGATAAATATGATGACAAGTTAAATTCTACCTACTTTTATTTTTCCATCTGCCTTGGGGGTATGCAGTAAAGTAAGGAGCGTCTGAAACCCAGAGCATCACTGTCTGATGGGATACAGTTTTCTCTGCTAATCCTTAGTGAAGTATCCACCCTTTCACTTACATAATACTTCGGGTTAACAAAATCTCCTGTCTTGAAGAGAACTGAGCTAAGTTTGGGAAGACCATTTGGAAGAGATAGGTAAACAGATGCCACAAGTACTCAGCAAGGAACTGTAAATATTTCCTAGAGCCTTGCTCTATACTCTATAGTGAGATACACATATCTGCAGCATGAGATCATCTGGGAACTTGTTAGAAGTGCATGATCTGAGATGCCACCCCAGACGTAAATTAAAATCTGTGCTTAATAAGATTACCCAGGCGATCTGTATACACACGTTAAAGTTTAAGAAGCACCGTTCTCCATAGTACAAGCAAACACGTGAGCATCCTCCCTCTCTCTCTATGTCTCTCTCTCTCTCTCTCACACCCACACACACACATAATAAGATGGGGCCAGAGATATAAGAGGTTGCATTATACACACAAGTCAATCAAATTCCCATCAAGTAATTCTCTCAGTGACTGCTGGCCACCATAGACGTGGTGTGCATTTATTTCCCCAATCATTTTATTTCCCCAATGATTTCATCCATGAATGATGAGAAAATCAAGGAGAACCTTACATTCACCATTTAGCTAACAGAACAAGCTCTCTAGACAACCCAAGGCATTAATTAGAAGGTTTCAAAAGTCGAGGCTGTCATAACAGCCTCAGTGTGTTTCTAATTTTTACAATCATTCAAACATGCACCAGAAAGGTATGAAACCACATCCCACCCCTCCCACTGCCTTGTCATAGACACAATGGAAATATCTGCCCTGATGCCTGGCAAGTGACAATTGCTGCTTGAAGTCATTTTCCTATTATATATAAATAGAACATCATATATTCTCAGAAAAAAAAAAACAATTCTTTTTTTTTTTTTTTTTTTATGATTCAAGAGACATTTATCAAGTACAGTCATTCCTGAGCATCTGTGGGGGATTGATTAGTTCCAGGGCCTCCATGGATGCTAAACTCCTCAACTCCTCAATATAAAATGGCATAGTATTTGCATGTAACCTATACACATCTTCCTGTGCATTTTAAATCATCTCTAGGTTACTTATAATGCCTAGTACAATGTAAATGCTAGGTAAATAATTGTTATACTGTATTATTTAGAGAATAATAACAAGAAAAAAGTCTGTACATGTTCAGTACAGACACGATTTTCTAAAAATATTTTTGATCCACAGTTGGTTGAACCCAGATGCAATCCCACATATGCAGAGGGCCATCTATAATTTACCTTTTACATAGAAGTAGTCATTGTGATGCCCCACCCGACAGCTTCCAGCAAAGAGGGGAGATATAGAAAAATATTGTTTACATTATGATTTTAATTATATCAAAGATATTTTATTCATCCCTCTCAACCTAAGCCATACAAATCCATGAAATGGGCACGTAATTCTTATAGCAATAATTACAGAGCATCTCTGCTGTCTTCCTCTCCTTCTCAATTTTTCCTTCTTTTAAGTCATTTATCCCTACATTTAACTGTCCCTGTGGGTATGCAAGACACTATGTTAGATAATGTTAAAACAAAACTTTTTTTTTTTATGAGGAAAGAGCATCGGCCCAAGGAAGCTAATTGCCATATCAGAGACCACAAACTAACAACAGAATAAAAAAGAAAATTTAGTTGCAATACTGGTTTATCAGCTGAGACCTCGATTGTAATCCCATTTAAGACAACAGCAATAATAATCTTTGACTGAGTCCCACCCATTTAAGCCCTTGACTTATATTATCTTCTTAACCTACCCTTGAAGTTGGAAATCATCACTCTATTTCAGATAATAAAAAAATGCAGCTCCACAAAGGACCCTGGCCAAAATTCTACTGCTAGAAATTAAGTTCTGCCTAGAGTCATGGTTTTAAGCACTTCTCCAGTCACGAGCTAAGTCTCCTGATGCCTGTTTCAATGCACTTTCCTCCGTACCAGGCTGCTTCCTCCTAACTGCCTTTGCCTACTTTGTAAATAAATAATATTGGCCCCCACTGCCTCTTCACTCTGATGATAAGCATTTGCTTAATTTACTTTCATTCATTGAACACATTTATTTTTCTTCAACTGATGTTTTTGAGCCCTGCTTTGTGGCAGGCACCATTCTAGGCTCTAAATGTCCAATGATGAGCAACATAGATATTGTTCCTTCTCCCAATCATCGATGTTCTTACAAATTATCACTAAAAATGGGTAAACACAGGGCCAAATTATAGGGTTGCAGACATGAATAAATGGTGCTCACAGAATATACTCAGCCATTAGACCAATGTTGGGGACCAGCCTCAGCACTACCCATAGGGTACCCGAAGTTTGGTGGCAACAAAGGAATGAGAAGAGACAGGTTAAGAGTGTATAAAGAGTGGGGCACCAGGGGGCCAATTGTAAAATGGAGGCTGCAAACCACCAAGCTCTGGTCTCCACACTATTTATTTAGTACAGTCACTTAGATCTAAGAAGCAGATGTTCAGGGGTGAAACAGTGAAGGGAGGTGGTGGTGTGTCATATACCTAATCTATAGCAATGGCTGTTTCGGTGAATCTTCTTTGTGCTGAAGCAGCATAAACTTAACTACTGATTTATTCTTTAACTTATGGGAGAGCAGCTGTGGGGAGCGGGCCTGACTAGGAGCTGGCATATCTGGCCACATTTCAGTAATTCAAAGCAGTGTCTTTCTCCTTTGAACACAGTGTTTACAGATAGGAGAGCAGGTCTCACTCTGAGCATGGGAACATGATGGCAATTAGGAGTCTTTCCTCCTCAGAGGCCTCTTGTGGCTTTCCACAACTTATTGTCCCATATTTTTATGGCCAGTTTATGCAGGCATCCTATAAGTCATTTTCCCAACAGACCAAAAGAAAAAAAAAAAAAGTAGTAACTGGAAGCAGGTAGGAGGCTCTTAAAATCTAACCAAACACATAGAAAAAAAGTAAAAAAGCCTCAAGTTAATTTTCCACCCTTACCAAGTAAGTTTTATTTGCATATATTTGAAAGTGGGTTTTAGGAGAATTAAGGATTCAGTTATTTGGAAAGGAAGAAGAAACTGGAAAGGGAAAGGTGGGTGATATTACATTTCCAAAAGTGATTTGAAAACTATATGTGCTAGAATTAGCCCTTGCTTCTGGCTAGGCAACAAGACCAGAAGACAACAAAAATAATCTTACATACCAGAGACAAGGCGATATCTCTGGGACTCCTTATTCCTACAGCAAAGATCCAAGAGCAGCAAAACCAGTGATGCCCACCCCTCACTGGTGAGCCTCATGAGGGAGTGGCCCCTGGGAAGCAGGGGCTTGGATTCAGCCTGTAAATATCATGTGGCCTGTGGACTCCCTGAGAAGGTACTGGTGGATGGTTGACTATTTCTACCTTTCAACCAACATTGACTGAGTGTTACTCTGTGCTCACTACTATTCTAGGCACTGTGTTATTATGGTGCCTAAAACAAAGACCTTGCCAGCCTAGAACTCACAATCTACTAAATAGGGACAATAAACAAATAAATATGAGCTAAAATGTCAGTCAGTGATAAGTGGTATGAGAAGTAACAAAACAGGAAAAGGCGATAGAGTGTTGTATTTTACAGATGGTCAAGGAGGTCCTTTCTGGAAGGTGCAATATAAGCGGAAACCTGGGTGAAGTGAGGGAGTGAGTACTGTGAATAGCAGGGAAGAGCTGTTGCAGGCAGAGGAAATGGCAGGTGAAAAGGCACAGGCAGGCTTGGCACATTCAGGCAGGGCTGGGAAGATTGAATGAGTGTAAAATTTAAGGAGGGTTTGCTAAAACTTTGTTTTCAAGATCAATCAATCATTTTACTGAAATATTTTAAAATCAATGTTAATGCAGGAAAAAATATGCAAAAGCAAAATGTCACATATCAATTTTAAGATGAAAATCTAAGCTTGCAATTGCATAATCCCGCCTCACCGGTTTCACCCTTCTTCTGGCTCTGTGTTCAAGAAGGATCAGGAAGACCTGTGTGATTGGAGCAACGTGGTGGAAAATATGGTCAGAGCAATAGGAAGGAGGAGAACCATATGCCACACAGCAAGGATTTTGGCTGTAGATTTTGGCTAAAGAGTCTGTTAGGTAATTAGAAAAACCACCCTGAGGTTTAAAAACACTCAGAGACCTCCACCTGTGGGTAGCCAAGAGCTGACCCCACTTCCTTCCTAGATGTTCAGATGCCTAGAAATAATAGCCAGCACTTTATTAGTAGTTATGGTGGAAATTCCATCCTATAACTATTACCCCTTAATTGGAAGGGCATCTCTATGACTTCCCCTGGGAGCTTCCAGACTTCCAGCCTGTCTGCCATCAGGACCCTTTCATCCACTAGACCTGGTTTATCCACCAAAATTACGTATTAAAAGAAGGATGAAAAGAAACTACACTGTACTCTTTTCACTGGTCTAGTTGTACTGCCAACATCTAAGTCTTTAAGAGACAGGTAAACCCATCAAGCTCCTTTTTCTGTTGTTGTTAGAACTATGCAATTCCAGAGAGTAAATGTCACCAGAGAATCTTACCAGGCAACAAGTAAATTAGAGTGCCATTTCTTTCCCCCCAAATTATTCACTAAGAGGGAAAAAGAAAGTACCTGTGTAAGGGTAAGGAGAAGACAGAAGATATTTCTTGGCTGGCAGCTAAAGTCTAATTAGACTGACAAATCTTCAGCGCCTTCTCCAGTTATGAGGCTTGGCAGGAAAAGAACAAACCCTGGAGCCTCACATTATGTAAGGCTGTTAATCAATATTAGTCGAACCCTGATCCTAAAAATAAACTTCCCCTGGAGGCTCTGTTGTCTAGTGGTAAAAGTGAAGAGATGAAAACTGTGTAGATTCCTTATCTCATTTCTCTCAAGCTGTAGCAGGGAAAAGGTGGAAGAACCCAGAGGGGATAATTCTTTGGGTAAGTATAACCACTTTTGATACAGTGTGATCTACATGCTGCTGTAGCACAGTATTTGGGGATAAAGTAGATCTATCTTGTCTCCCAGTGCAAGGCAGTTTGATTATTCGAACACCTGGAGAAAATCTGAGGTTCTACTCTGGGCCTCGAAGTGCCATTGATAACAACATGCTGTAAATCTGTGTGTCATCGTAGAACCATGTGATATTGCTAACATTTAACCATTTTGATCCACAAAAATAGTGGTTTCATACACTTCGACCTAATAGAATAGTCTATGTGTTATAACTGTTCAGGAAAGCCAGTTCCCACTCCAGAATATGAAAGAGCTTGCAGTAGCAATCTCTCCTGATTGATGAGCTTGGGCCTCTGATTCAATCTAAGGCCCTTAGAAGAGAGATCCAGGCCCTTGCGAGTCTGTATGAGTATAAACAAAATTGTTCCTGGGCTTATCCAGCCCTATAAGAAGGCTAAGCTCTAGGGAGATCTGTGAGTTCTGGGACAGTCTCTTAGACTGAGGGGTTTTCCTTATGTGAAAATTTTTGGTGTAAAGTTATGGGGTGCTTTTCACACATGATTGCACTTACTATTTACAAGGAGCCTACGGGAAAGGTACTGTAAGGCCACTTTTACAGATAATAAAACTGAGGCTTAGAGAGGCTAATCACCTGCCCAGAGATATACAGTAATATGGTTTGGCTCTGTGTCCCTACCCAAATCTCATCTCGAATTGTAATCCGCACATGTAGAGGGAGGGACCTGGTGGGAGGGGATTGGATCATGGGGGCCGCTTCCCCACCCCGACCCCCGGCCACCATGATTGTGAGTTTCCTGAGGCCTCTCCAGCCATATGGAACTGTGATTCAATCGAACCTCTTTTCTTTATAAATTACTTAGTCTCAGGTAGTTTTCTATAGCAGTGTGAGAACAGACTTATACATACAGCTAAGTAACTGGAAAAACCTGGAGTCCAACTCAGAAATTCTGACGCAAAAGCCCATGCTCTTCAACACACTGAGACTCTACCCAGAACAGACATTGCGCAGGATCGACATTTTAATCCAAAGTTTTTTCTTTGTTTTGTAATCATCAGTAATCAAGGCTGAAGCATGCTTCTTACTGTCCCCAGTCTGACACTGAAAAGCTAAAAGTACTTTGCCTATAAGTATTTTTGCAAAGCATGAGAAATTGTGGCTTCCTTCTGGAATTTTCAAAAGTGGTTCACATTCAACCACCAAGTTTGTGAAGCTCGAGATGAGAATGAAATCTCACAAACCTCTTAAGTCTTTCATTTCGACTCTTTATAAGGATAGTTCCAATCCAGGCTGAGCATTGTGATTTTCTGGCAATTTTCAGATAGCAGTGGCCAGTGTCAAGGTGACTTTACCAATGCCGGGCACAGAAAAAGTATGTCATGATCAGTATCCTGCTAATAGTTTATAAATGATTCCAAATGGTGATTTGCACAGAACACACTGAGCTTTGTTTATTTATTATTTTTTTTTTCTGCTGATAACTCAGGATGGAGGCTTAAGGTAAAAGAATACGTTAGTGGCAAAAGACTCTTGTTTCTCACTTTTTCCTTCTATCCTGAAGGAAGACCAAGGAATTTGAGTGTAGACTGAGTTGAACTTTTCTATTTTAGAAGCTGACCTATCAGCACCATAATTACCCACCAATATTGGAGTCAGTTGTAGAGGAAGTGTTTGTGCAGTTATTGGGGCATTCTTGGTAGTAAGATACACAGGGAGCCCAATTCAGTTTACCCCTCTGGGTTCTCTCCCAGTTGGCAAAGATTCATGCCAATACTTTGATTCTAGACCCCTTGTTACTCACAAATTCCCTCTTATCATTCTCTGTTCTACTTGGACTTAGCTATCTCTCCCAGAGATTATCATCTCTGCTTTTAACAACTTAGCTTCTGACTGACATTTGACCAACCACGAACATGTTCCTCTCACCACCTGTCCAATTGCTCTCTTTTTACAACAAGGCCTAGTAGAATGAGTGCATGAGATCCAGTCAAGCCACCCCAAGGACCACTTGCCATCCCCAACACAAAGAGGCATTCATGAGTCACTACTTCGTATTGATAGCTCATGTCAAACCCTCTTGCCCTATTTAGATTGTAAATTCCACGAAAGTAAGGAACCTGGATTTCTCTTCTTTACAACCCTAAAAGACATGTGGATAGAACATATTTTTAAAGACTCACAGAACTCTAAGTTGGTTTAAAATAAAACAGAAATTTAAAGATGGGTAGTGAGGTGTCAGAGAAGCCTGTTCCTGAGCTCATAGAAATTTTGATTTGCCAGGACTAATTTCAGCCCCTAAATTCTACTTGGATCTACCTTCAAATCTCTATTTCCCCCAAACTTCCTAGTCCCTACTCTAAACTACAGCCGCTACTCTCAGTAGACACAGCCCCATTTTCTGAGGCAGATATTTCCCTGAGAGGATGCTGATTTAATACACCAATTGTGGGAAACAGAATATAATAATAATGGTTAAAATGCATGCAATTTTACTCTGAATGGTACACTTATTTTAAGCATTTTACTTATATCAACTCAGTTATCCTTATGACAATCATATAACATAGCCACTAGAAGTATACTACCCTCCCTACTTTATAATGTGGTAGCCTTAGTAATGTGGTAGACTTAGGTTGGTTGCAAATTACTGCTACTCTTTCTCCTATTGAGAAGTGATATTTATGTCTCCTCCTCTGAAACTGGGAAAGCTCTTTGACTGTTTAGACTAATAGCATGTTGTACAAGGGACACTACCAGTTACCTAGCCCAGGCTAGATAAAACTGGCACCCTCTACTTCCTGCCCCTGGAAGTACTTTCTCTGGAAGCCCTGAGCCTCTGTAAATAGAGCCCATCTACTCTGCTGGAGAAACCACAAGGAGAATCTCAGAGAACACATAGAGAAGGAAAAGGGCCCTGCTGAGTCCCTTCTTCCCAGTTAACTCACTAAAGCACAAGGTATGTGAATAAAGCCAGACCCTCCAGGCAAAGTCAACCGCTGAGTGAACACAATTATCTCTCTAGATGGGGCAGAAGAATTGCCTTGCTGAACCGTGCCCAAATTTCTGTCTCACAGAATTTTGAGATCTAATGACATAATTGTTTTAAATCACCAAGTTATGGGAAAGTTTGTTTCATAGAAATAGTTAACTAGAACTTACATGACTTGTCTGGGGTCATGTAAGCTAATATGAGGATGAACAAAGTTTTAAGCCCAGCTAATCAAGCTCCAAGTACATGCACTGAATCACTATGCTATAGCCTTATCACTGGAAAAATACAACAAATTTGGCCAAAGCACCCTGATCACCGTGGAGGAAAAGCTTTCCTCAAGCTATGCTACCTTCTATTGTTAAATGACTCTAAAGTAGGTAATAAAGCCTGTCTTGTTTTCAGATGTATTCAGTAAATATTTACTGAGCACTTATGAAGTACCAGGCCTTTACTTGAGAATTATCACTCACACACCTGCTTTCTCAATGCACATCTTAATTTTTTTTAATTCAATAGAGTACCTAGAGATATCCTTCTCAATGTAGGATTAAGACCTGATGCTTGGGCATGATTGCTATGAGTAAATTAACATCATTCAGGTTATTCACAGATAGTTCTACACTCTTACCTGTAACAAAATGGAATCAGAAAGATCAAAGCACCAATTACTTCTAAGAGGCTATAACGCTAGAAAGACATACCATCTCAAAAACTACTTGTTCACATTCACGCACAGTTAAGAGCAGCACTGAAAGCACTTTACAGTTTTCCTTTGATCTGAAATCAACACTAACCCAGGTCGACCAGAAAAGAACTCCTGAAAGGATGTTTTCTTCGCTTTTGCTTTAAGAAAGAACTAGAAGATTTTCAAACAGACAGGTTTTTATACTGGTGGACCCATGTGTTTAATTTCTTTCTCCTAGAGGAGTCTCATTTTAGGAAAACTTTGCTTTAATAATGTTATTAAAGCAAAAGAGGACAGACAGTGGTATCATCTGGAAAATGTTCTATGTATGATTTCACATATAGATAAAAAAGTGAATAGGAAATCCAGTCTTCCCTACATTTTTTCCCCACTCACTTCTGAAGTATCTCCCAGAGATCAGACCTTTATGAATCCTCCTCATCTAAGAAAAGTAGTGGGGTCACACAGGCATATTAATGCATCCGGGAAAGACCTTCCTTACATGCAGTCTCTAGAGTCTGGGAATTGTCCTAAACCTTGAATAGAATTCAGTAGTTGTTGGGTTCCTAGTCCTAACATAGGTTTGGCATGATCAACAGAATGTGTTTAAGACCAGACTAGGCTTGAACATGAGGCTATTAAGTTTTTATGGAGCACAGGGCAGAGTTCTGATGACTAGTGGTCAAGAACAAAAAAGATTTCCAAATCCCTTGACACAAAGTTATTTCCTCTAGTTAGTCTTTCAAAAAATCCAGGGCTTTTTAAACCCCTCATCCCAGTCTAATCAATTCTTGTAGGCTATTAGCTTTCCTCCAAGAAGATGTACTTACCCTTAAAACCAAAGAGTCTCAACAGGTTTATAACTCATTTTTGTAGACTTGGTAGAAGTAAAAGGAAAAGCATGTAGATGTAGTTCAATTATGACTGGACTTAAAGAAACACATGCCAGAGAGAGGCTGTTGGAGAAGGCATTCCCAGTTGTTCACCTCCTCTAAAATGGCCATACGTTCTATAATGTTTAGAGTTATAATCACTAGCAAGATTTTGTATCTTGTACCCTACTTTTCTTCCAAAGCTCTGACTTTCTTAGTTTGTGGAAAGACTTTAGGAACTCACCCAGTTTATTCCCATTTATGTATGTGCTACAGGAGGGAAAGCCAAAAACCAATAATTACTACGGCTTGGTTCCCAAATCCCCATGTAACATTAAATCATCTCAAGGTCAGTGAAAATTTGGACTTAAAAAGAACTACAGGACCAGCCATTCCTATGAAGAAAAACCCATTTGCTTCTCTGCTTCCCACAGAGTTAGCAGAATACGTTCTGACAGAAACAAAACAAGTCTGCCAAGGCCTGTGCAGACAGAACCATCCTTTCACCAACAATAAACAGATCTGCTCTTGAGCTAGAGAGAGTCATAATAGAAATATACATTGCCTTTTATCTTCTTTTCAGTGAGTAGAGCAAGGCGTCAGGAGTTATTGGTTTAATATCAGTAGAGAAGAGCTATTTTTTTTTCTCTTGAGCATGTGTGTAGGTATGCATGTAATAGCATGTGTGACTGTAACAGTGCTATGCTAACCAGGTTTTTAGAAGCCTTTTGAAAACCGTAAAATTGCCCTTATGACATTGTCAGCATATACAACTTCAAATTGTTACTATGGAGACATGTAAAGAGCTGTCTCTGCTCAAGGAAAAAGGAAGGCAACAGATAATACACTTACCATTACCTAGCTCACATATATTTAATTCTGAAAAATGGGAACATATAGGTGGTATAATTGATTATTGACTTTAAGTTAACAATGTCCATTGGAGTCAATGTAAGGGTGATGTTAAAGACACAACTGAGCTCCTGGATAATGTCTTAAAACTAAGAAGCAAATGGGACAAGTGCTAATCTACTGAATGTTCTATAACACTAACTAGGCTAGGGGTAAGTAATTGTCCCACAAGTGACTGGAATGTCTTATGGTATGCCAGAGCATTTAAGGTTAATAACTCAGTTAACCTCCTGCCCCCTACTAACTAGATTTATCAAATGCCAAGGGAGTCAGCAAAGTATTAAGCTTAGTTTGGATACAATTACTTTCAAATGGAAAAAAAAATTGCCACAAAAACAAGGACTTCCGGTATAGCCAAACTCAAACCTTCAAATTTTCTACTGTAATTAGTATCTGGATCAAATATAAAGAAAACAAAATGGGTACAAACCTGACACTTGATTAATCAGGACTTGATAACAAACACAAAGACTGCATTTTACAAGGATTAGTTGTACTTCTAACTTTAACTGCCCCTGATTTAATGGTACCCATTGACCTCAATAATGAATGATTCATGTTACAGCAAAGCCATCTGGAGAATGTGAATGAAATTGAACTAGGATACAGGCTTTCATATGATAACAAATTTTCCTTCCCCTCCTTTCCCTTTCTGCTATTTGAAAAGAAAAGGTAATAAAATTAAAGGAGAGAGTTTTTCATACTGAAAGTGTAGTCCGTTGCTCATTTTGAATAACAACTTTACTATTTCAGTGATAAATACAATAAGAATAACAACCCATGAGTGCCACAGATTTTTATGACTTCTTTAGCAATGACTTCACCTTTCTCTTCTCCTGGGTCTCATTACTATGAGTATCGGCAGGCATCCCTCTTACATAGTAATTCAAACTCTTTAGCTACATAAAACAATGACCATGATGACAATGTTTCAAAGACAAAAATGCAGACGCAATTAATACTTGGAAAAAGGCCTACCTGAATGCTGGCGGTAGAGCGATTCTTACGGGTTGTGGTAGTCGCCATTGTAGTAGTGGTTTCCATGACAGTAGTAGACATTTCTGGTGGCATGGAGGTCGTCTGTGTTGTTCCCAAAATTGATGGGACTTCTCCAACCAGCCGAACGCTTCCATTGATTTTAATATTGGGGTTGTTCTCAGCTGCCATGTTCAGTACTTTCAAACCATCATAATAGAGCCCAGAGAGTTGGCCTTGGAAGAGGCGTCCTTTGTCCTTTCCACCAATGGCTATTTGCGCCTGAGTGTTGAAGATGGTTAACTGCCGGCCTAGTGGGTTGGGTGGAGGAAACATTATTATTCTCATACATTTTCCCTGTTTGCCTTACCTGGTCTGAATGGACCAGGCATCATAACAGGTTTCCTTGAGCAATTGAAGGGGAGGAAAAAATAGACAACAAAACCTCAGTACTGACATTAGCAAGTAACATTTCATTATGGTTATCTCTTCCACTGTCTAGCTGAAAATCTTTGATAACTTGAACAATCAAGCCTCTCTTTCTTTATAGTGAGGAAGAAGAAAACTTGGTTCAATGATAAGAAGTATTACAGTCTTCTTGGGTATATAATTGTGGATGACAGAAAGAAACACTCAAATCAGGTGATGACCAGAATAAATTACAGATACCTACTGCATTAATTTTTAAAGCTATGAAGTAAAATAATGAGAATGATAAGAATTATATATGGCCAAAAAAACTCAGTGAGGTGACTCAGAAAACTAAATTTAAAAACTAGGTCTGATAATTAAATTAGCTGAAATTAAATTTTAGTTAAGAGACTTGGATTCATTGCATACTTGTAAAAATGAACTACTAGTCACCAAACATATCATTTCTCATCACCAAACATTTCCTATAAATCTTCATAGGGCATAATATTCTATTTTCTGTTTAACAAAATCATGAGAGATAAATTCCTATCTTTATTAATTTGTTTTTAGGAGGATGGATTATGGACCCACAACTAAAGTATTCCCTCAGTATGAAATATAAGCATATTGGTAATGCTCCAGTCCTGGGGAAGTTGTCCTTCAGATTTAATAAATTTTTTTTAAGTGGATGGGTATTAATGAAGAAAGCAACACACAAAACTCCTTAAAATGACATAGAGGTATGTTAATGAGTTGAAGAGTATCAGTAGCTCACTTTATTTCGAGTTTCCACGTTGACACCATTTATACCACTCTGAAAAGTATCAAAATAAAAAAATCATACCAGTATAGAGTTTAGAAGAATGAAACCCAACTAAAATTACTCCCAACTCTTTCTACTTATAAAACTCTCTCTCAAGTACGAGATTTTTTTCCCCAAGAAAACTCAAAGGGCTTTTTAAAACTTATTGCAATTTATCAGAACAGCAACATGCTAAGGCCTTCTTTACTGTTATTTCTGCAGATTAATTCATCTTGCTTTTCCATATGAAGAAAGGAAAAAAGAAAGACGTATTAATGGAATTAAATATATGCCTTCTGAATTTTTCTCCACTTAGTGATCAAACAATGCTCCACTCATTCTTAATCTAATCACCCGAATTACCTTAGCTAGAAATAACTAGAAACAATTTTGTTATTTCTGGCTACTTAATAAAAAGGAGAGTGTTTTTAACAACTGAGTTTTTGCTTTATAATTTTCAATATGAATAGAGGCTTAATGTCATGTTTGGGCTTTAAAAATCTACCACTATTATATGGTCTTCAAGGCTACACAATGTTGACCTATCCTTGAATTCCTGGTGTATAATGTGAAATACCTTCTCAATGTATAACGATGAAAGAAATGGAAGTGGCAGAGAAGAGAATGCTCTTCTGTCAGAGGATACTCCTTAGACAAGAGTTAATTCTGCTCACTGGGTGACTCATAGTGCCCATTAATCAAGAATGATTTCTAAATAATACCCCTCTGGAAGCTTTCAACACTGCAGTATGGTGAATTGGCCAGAGAATTTTGTTACAGTGAAAATGATCTATACTTTATAAAAATCTCCAGAATCCAAAAATGGGATCTCCTGGCCTTAATGATTACAGAATTACCCAGATCCCAAGGGTGCAATCAAAACAGATCTCATAGATTTTCATCATTTTCTCAGCAATTCATTTAGTGTGTTGTGCATATGCATCATTGTCTGTATTTTGTCCTCTGTCCTCTTCACACAAGATGCAGCAGAAAGTTCAATGCATAATAACACTAAGTAATCTGCTGGAGTTCATACCTCTTTACTGTTTATTGTTAATGGTTGTCTTTTTGTTTGTTTGTTTTCTGGAAGCCCTGAGCTTACTACAAAAGAAATGAAATGATGGAATGGGAAAATAAATTCTCCCTCAACCCCACAGAGGCATTTGAAGCAGCTTAACATAATAAATTAGAAGCAGCTGCCTAGTAGAAGATTTCTAGGATAAAAATTCAGTGTCTTACATTAGACAGCCTTAATGCCAAGAGATACCTTCTGTACACACAACTGCTGGCCAATCATGATATTTATCCATCTCTTTATTTTGTTTATAGTTCAGCACTGGTGATAAGTTAACAGTTATACTTGATTACCGGTAGAAAATCTCACATTCTAATATTCTTGAAAATACTTCACATAGATAACCTCTATAATAGTTTCTCATCTTATTTCTCCAGTGGTGTTATTATGCCAATGCTTACAAATAAAAAGAGGGTCAGAGAAAACTGAAATGCAAAGCCAAATTACACTGGCTAGAGATGATGAGTCTCCTTCATTCCAGTTGCCATCATTCACTCCACAAAGTGCTCTTTGCCTGTTCAAGACTGACCCAAGCATCAGGCAAGGCAAGGCAGGTTTCCTGGGCTGCAAGATTAAAGTGCCCCTCTACTCCTGACTTCAGCTACTTTCCGAGAGAGATCTGACTCATCACTTCTTGAGAATAAGACCCTGGTGGAGTGTGACAGTAAAGAGGGTTTTCTATGTTTCAGTTTTTCATCTTGCCAAAGGAAGTGTTGGTTTTTCTGTTTGCTTGTTTGTTTCATGGTCTGTTTCTGGCTAGATCTGCTTTTCTGCTGTAGTAAAACCCTCTCCTAGCCCCCTGTGCCTTGGATTAGGTGGTTAATGGCAAAGCAAGCAATCAGTAAAGGAATAGTAGAGCACTCTCAGTGTCCTGCCATCCCTTCCTCTGATCAATTTATCTCTCAGATAAACAGGGGTTAGTGAATAACAGAAATAACAATCACTATTCATTCCCTATGAAGAATGTGAAGAACTCAGACCAGTTTCTTTTTATCATTTGCCCAAGATTTCACAAAATCAATGCCAGATCTCATTATTCTCATTATTTTCACTCATGGCTTATGATCAGATTTTTATAATAACTGATAATAACTGACCATTATATGTACATAAAAACATATATATACATACACATATGCATATTTATGTATATATATCCTAATCTGAGAACTATTTTATCTTTCTTAATACAAAATTTTGTTATAACACCAGTACAGGAATTGTAGCAGGTTACTTTTTGTTTTAGATGCCCATCCTCTTGGAAGTCATTAATTATTACCTCATTTGGACACCAAGTTCACATACTGCTTAAATTAAATCTTTGCATGTCTCCAGTCAGTGTTGCACAAAGACTAATTAATTAAACCTCAGAACACCGTTGGGGAATAGGCAGTATTATTTTTCCTGTCCTCAGATGGGAAATCTGAGATATAGAGAAGTTAAGTGGATTGTCTAAGGTCAGAAGTTAGTCAATAGTAGACAGAGCCAGAAAAGAGACTTGGGAAAGGTATGACCCATTTCTCCTCCCCAGTGACAGAAATAACTCCAAAGAGGCATTCCAAATACTTCCAAATGCATCTGTCTAATCATCCATCTATCTTTACCCTTTATATTCATTGTCTTTACAAGTCTTTGGTATATTTTATTCCTTTTGAAGGGAGGGTTAGCTAGGCAGAGGAAGAGGTAAGACAATAGAATGAATAGATGTTACTCACCCAAATTACAACAAACATTTTTTTTTCAGCGAACAAAATGTAGAAGAGAAACTCACGGTTTGAAAATAATTCTTTTCAATATTATATGCATATATAATCATACATATATTTAATTAAGAAACTAGGATATCTTCCCCCGTCCCACCTCAACCACCCCTCCCCCCATCCCAACCCCTCAACTTGTATATTTGAAAGCATCCTTTTATGTGAAAGCCAACGGATAACAATTCTATTGTAAGAAAAACTAAAAGCCTACTAATAACTTTATAATGGTTTATACAAATGAAAATGCCTGGCATGCTATTAAACTTAGACTTAAAAGGCAATGGAGTAAAATAAAATATTATTAACATAAAATTGAAAGAAACAAAAAAGTTTCTCAGGCACATGAGACTCAGACATGCATCTAGTTTGCTTTTCCTGTTTAAAGTGAGGCAATCATTGTCTTCAATGTTAAAGGGACTTTATGAGCTGATGATTACTAAACAAAATTATTTGCTTTTTAGAGTTATTCTTATTTTTAATTAGACCACATACATTAAAAACAGGGCAAACAGTTAAGACTCCGTGAGGATTTTCCACGTTTAAAGGTCTGAATGTCTTCCTCCAACTTAAAACTGTAATAGTCCTTTGCTCTTTAAGTTGTATACTAAGTAATATACCTGGTTACTTCTTCTATATAAGTCAATGAAATCTCTAGAAATGTTAGGAGCTCCCTTAAGGCGTTGAGACAAGAGTAGCTTATATTGGCTCAACAATAACAAAAAAGAGTAAATATCTTTTTAGAGACTTTTTTTTTTCATTGAAAGACAATGGTTTATTTCCTAACAGCTAGAAGCTACACAGGAAAATTCTAACATCAGTTATAACCGCTGCCCTCTTTTATTAACAGTGGTTGTTGTCTCCAGCAAATCAGAGACTGCTGTTTTGCCTTTCATGAACCTTTTCTTTTCCAACTCATTATGTTAACTACTTACACTTTTGTTGCATAAAACATCAAATACACAAGGGTATCCACACAACCAAAGTGTAAAAATAAGTTTGTGTTTGTTTTTAGTTTCAGTCAGCAACTAGGACACAATTAATCTCTTGGAAAATAATTTTGCCTCTGTAGGTTTTAAAGGCAAAATTCATCTTTTAAGAACAATGTTAAAAAAAATGCTCCCCTTATAATATTTGTTTTAAGTAGTTTAAGTTACAAGAGTCAATCTATGGTTTTTTGTTTGTTTGTTTGTTTGTTTTGTTAACCATGCTTCAAGCCAAAACAGCTTCAAGGTGTAAGTTTAAAAAGCACTTTTGAAACTTCTTTAGAAAGCTTTGGTGTAAAAGGTAATTTAAAACAAATTAATAAATAATGTCATGCAGTGGTTAAATTGCCATAATACATTTCTGTTTTAGAAGCTCCTGGAATTTCTTGTTTGTGTTTGTCATGCTGATAGCAGGCTAGAAGTTAGTCCCTTTAACTGTATTTTAATGGCAATGTATTATAGCATGATTTATCAACATATGGCAGGTGGAAGCTGACACAAATTATAATGAAAATTAAAACAGTCATTTATGCAGCAGGCGATTATCATTTAAGGAACATTTATTTGCAGGCTTTAAAAATGAGGGTTTAGGATCAAATGATTTTAAAATGAAAGTTTTAATGACGGTTACCTTTTTCCTGCAGCCACTCCTCTACAGGCCGATTATATTTGAAGGGGATTTTCTGTTTTACCATTTGGAAGCGTTCATTATCAGTGTTGCCTTTAAAGTTTAAAAAACAGCTTAAAGAACAATCTGAAAAGTCAATAAGTCATTAAAAAACATCCTAGGTTTTTTGGTTTGTTTTATGAAGTTTTTAGAGATAGATATCAATTTATCTTTAGTAGAGGTGGAGTTGAAGTCACTCTGCCCTTGGTCGATAGGTTTAAAGGTCAGGTTAGTCTTAGCCATGCAGTACTCCATCATGTTTTGGAAAAGTGGCATGGTATGGGAATCCTTCAGTGGTTTGGCTGTTTTATCTTCACTCTCTCTCTGTCTCATCTCAACCACACCTTAATTGGGCCAGTTGAGGCACAAGGATCTCCCTGACCCATGAGTAATTCAGCTGTCAGATCAGTTTCACGTGTGAGAGGGAACCCTCACTCCACAGTCAGCCAAGCTCCACTATTAATCTACTGTATTCCCATCAGAAACACAGGGCCATGTCTTGTCTTTTCTTCTCCTCTCAAGTGTTTGCAACAGCTTTATGTTCTGACAGAGGGAAGGCAGAGAGGACAATTTAAGCCTTGATGGCCAAGGGAGACTTCTTATTCCATAAAGGGTGTCCTTGCATCTCATTACCTATGTCAAAGAGGTAGATCAGTACAGATAACCTTTTATATCACTGTCTTTCCAGATTTGTTCCACATTTGTAAAAATAAGGAAACTCAAAAGTCTGGAAATAGACATAATTATAAATATAGGGATATAACATTTGTAGCCTTTTGAGCACCTATATTTTATAATAGACACTGATTTTGTATATTTTTAGCCTCCCTCCACTTCCCTCCCTTCTTCTCTCCCTCCTTCCTTCTCTTTCTCTTACCTTACTATGAGAGGACCTTCCTGCATAAGCATCCATTCATAAAGCCTGTTAGGAATACTTCTTCCAAGCATGAAATATCTAATTAGTTTCAAGGCTCAAACATAATGGTTTTAACTACTAGTATGCCCCCCTCTTCCTTCATAACTGTTATTACCACTGCTGAATGGTTTCCATAATTAGGACAGACTTGGAGAGTGGTACTGTGGAGATACACCCTTAATGAATATGCTTCAAATAACAAAATGATGAAGCCATGCCTTGGGAACTGTTCTATCTCATCAACCAACCTCACATTGATCTGGCAGAAATTAGTGAATTGTAATTCATTACTTTGATTCACAGGCCTATATTGCAACTTAGGGAACTCCATTCCAAATTACCAATATTAAAAATGAAAGAAAAATCTCAAACCAGGTGGCCTGGAAACAATTTACAAAGAAATCTTAAAGCCATAAAGAATATTAGAATTGCATATAGCATCAGACCAAATGAATAGGGGCATGTTAAAGCATTTCAATTGCAGGGCCATCTCCATATAGGAGTCATTATTGGCTGGGAAGATTCCACCTGGGAATAAACTTGTACCTACCTTCTGTGTTGGGAAGGTGAGGGTGTAGGATGGGAAAAGGGTAGCAATACTGGAGGATGTTCACAAGGTTCCCCATTCACTTCTCATATAGACAAATTATTCTAAGAAGCTGACATATATCTTTACTACCAGGAATTTTAAAAATAAGAACTTATAAAACAGGCAACTATGAATCTGCTTCTAGCCTATGTTTTGGGACCGTATCTGGTTGGTACAGGGTATAACACATTAATGTATCAAAAAATAAAATGCAATAAAAACAATTAATAGTTTTGAATTGCAGTGGATAATTTAAAATTTTCCTCAAGGAATCATTTCTCATAGAAAACAATGGAGAGAGAGGACAGGCAAGCAGGAGGAAAAAGAGAAAGGCAACTTAATTTCTTGGTGCTTCAATAGCCCATGGTGAAAGACTATAGCTATTGATTAGAGATCATTATAATGGTCTACCTTGGTAGGTCTTGGTACAACGTTCTATTCATTAAAAATAAAGTTGGGTAAACTTTTTAGATGTTTTCATAGAAAAAGAACGTGTACCTTTTTGAAACAAACCTATATCTATAACTCATAATCCTACCCTACAGGTGGCAGATACCATAAAGGATTTCATTCATCCCCCAGGGTTTTAGACACAACAGAATACCATACTGAGAAAAGGTAATTGGCTTGGGCCAGATCTGCCTTGAATGTATCCTATACTTTGGGTTTTCTGTATCTGCCATTGTTGGCTACACATTAAATATATTAATGACCTTCATGCTACTCACTATGGAATAGATTAGTAAAGTCAATAGCAACTATAAAGCTACATATTCTTAGCAAAATGCAGGGCAAAATCAGAAGTAACTAAAATTCCAAATGTCTAGAATTTAATTGCATCAAATTAATTAAGAAGCTGTATTAATTTACTTTCTCCAAATACTTAGGGCTCTTGGCCCTCCTAAGCATCCCCACCCTCATCATCTACTCTCTTTCAAATGTAAAGCACCATAGAAAATAATCTGGGGGCATGATACAGGCTAGAAAAAGAAATAACTAAGTTAGATAAACAGTAGGTGACATGGGGAAGGACAGCATGGCCATGATTCAACCTTAGACCCTTCTGAAAGTGACAGAAAGTCATTCTTCTCCACCTCAGCTTTAAAGACATTTAGAAAAAAGTTTTAAGTTTTCCACACCAGATTGATAATATCTGGCACTAAGGATAGCAATCTTGCATGCTGTTAAAAGTTGTGAAAGATGGAAGGTCATTTGGAAAACCAAATTTGTTTAAATTGCCGCATTAACATTGTTCTTAGTCTCTTTTCATGTTCTTGTTGGTTTTTATTTTAATTTATCTCAAACATTAGTAAGAACTATTTTAGAAACATGTGCATGAGAATGAATTATTTGCCCCATGCCCCATTTGCTAGTTGGATTGAAGAGCAAACAACCTTCTAAACATAAGTATTCTTACACGGGGCTACTCTAAAAGCTGAAAAAACCTCACCAAATTCACATACGTTCTTATTAAATCTTTAATGATATTCAGTCATACATTTCATATAGCAACAAGTATGTACATTTAAACAAAGTGTGAAATCAATTCTTCAACAGAAAGTGATGGCTATACTCAAGAAAGAATGGCCTTATGAGTAGTAAACATCATAATATCATTAAAAGTAGGCATACGTGCATTACTAATTAGAGAAAAAATGTAATAACTTCATTTCTTAAGCACACTGAGAAATCTATAAATCGCCCAAAGAGATCTTCAAATAAACCGTTCTTAAATTACTTCTGTGGATCCGACACATATATGGGACTGGATTTTAGAAAAAAATATTAGTCACATTTTATTGTACTTAATTATATGTGTGTTTATTCCCATCTATTTTTGATAAGGGATTGAGAATGTTATACATTTGGCCTCTTCTGGTCATTTTCATTTGGCCCACTGGCTCTAATATCAAGTATTTCAATTCTTGGAGACGTGTGCAACAAGCACATGCACTGTGGAATTATAATATTGTGAAGAACAGAATACTTTGAGGTGAAAGTATTGAAGCCCAACTGGTTCATAGTTCCAACCTTTACACTCCAACCTCACATTTTCCACTTTGGGTGAATCCACTTAGGATAAAAGGAAAAGGGAAAGACACGGAAAGCAAACTGACCCTTGAGTAGGCCTGAATATACATCAATCCCTCTTTAAGGTGAGACTCAAAATTTGTTAACAGTCTCCAAGGAACACAATTATTTCAAGTGAAAAACTGAAAAATAGAACTCTTGTGTAGCACAGAAAATAACTTTTACAACACTGTGCTTACACTTTATTGGTCCAAACATGGGTCCTATTTAATTAGAAGGTATACTAATACTCTTAAAGCCATAATCAATACAGCATAGGAGTTAAGACCATGGGCTCTGGAGACAAATCTGGTTTTGAGTTCTAACTTTATCACTTATTAGCTGTGTGACCTTGGGCAAGTCATTTGGCCTCAGTTTCCCCATTTCTCAATTTACCATAGGACTTAGTATAGAATAACAGGGAGTATAGCATATTTAAACTATTTTATTAATATTACTCAACTCTTTTCTAATGATCAGAAGGAAGCCCATTAGTTCCATGGTGTCCTTCCCTCATCTCACTACCTTATCAATCCTTCATTCAAAAGATGACTGTATTTTATCTGGTCCCACAAAAGTCATCTTCCAAAGAGCAACTGACCATAGAAAATGTAACATCCTTAATATTCCCTTAAATCTCTTATCTATCACTTTATATGTTTCTGTATCTTCTAAAACATACTCAGCTAAACCCATTTCCAAAACAAAGTGGATTTCTAAAACCACTGAAAGTAAAAGAGCAATTCAGGCATTGACAAATGTGATTTCTTGGTCCAGCCACAGGTAATGATGATATACTGCTGCTAAGTTGAGAAAGAGTGGCTTAAAGGTTCTGCCAATTTGCACCAGGCTGGCAGAAAGCACTTTCTTGCAGATAGACTATTAATACCAGCTGAGATGTTGTCAAGCACATGGACATGCTAATAGGAATATCCTAACAACGTTCATCTGTGCAAAATGAATGCCAATGGTATTTTTGAATTTTGTCTTGAGCCCTGAAATAACGGAGGAAAAATATTTTCTTTATTGCTTTGTTGACACTAAAAAATCAGACTGTGGGTCTAATGAACACTCAAAGAATAAATGCTATGTATTAAAAGCAGAGGCAAAAGAAAATCAATGTAGTGGTACTGCTGCCCTCAAGTATTAGGGCAGTTTAGAGGCTCTTGCCATGTGTCTTTCCCCAAAGAACGCTTTCTAAGTTTCAGAGAAAGTATATGACACTGAAGGAAGGGAACTCCAGAAACTCTGAGCTTGGCTCGAGTCACATTTCTGGCATTATCCCAGGCCAACTCAGAGTCAGAGAGGGAGGTGTTGCGCACCCAAAGGCCATCTAGAATATTTGGCCACTTGTAGTAAGTGATAGATGGATCTCAGCAAAGAACTAATATCTTGTATTTATAAAGTGCCTTTCGACCAAGGAGCTCAAAATGCAATTATAAGCATCATCTCATTAATCCTCACTACACACCTATGGGGCAGAAGAAAAAAGAACTATTTATATGTTGCGAGCCTTGATCCTTCAATGTGCCAAAGTAAAGAAATTAATGTCTTGGAACAGAAAACTGATCGGCTTGGGGGAAGTAAATTAATAGATCCAGAGAACAAGGGAATTGTTAAGTAAGGGAGCTTTTAAAGGGGTTCCTTAAGCCAGGGAGACCGTGGAAAGAAGTGCAAATCACCTGGCCTACACCAAGTTGGCTGATAAAGCTCACCTCTACATGTCTTGTCGATATGTTCTGATAATGGCAAATACATACGGGTAGACAGTATCATTTTCTTCCTAAATTAAAGTTGTAGTATGGATTTACCAACTCCAGGCTGTGCTAAGTTGAACTGTTGAAGCAAAGATGGCCCAAACATGAGTGAAAGGAACATTGGAGTCAGACGAACTTTGAATCAAGTCCAATCAGACATTTATCAGTTTTGTGAACTTGGGCAATTTATTTAGTCTAGGTGAGTCTTGGTGTCTTCATCTGTTTAAAAGAAAGGTATTATCTATGTTGCATGGTTTTATCCAAATTAAATGCAATATCTCAGGCAAGGGCTTAGCTTGTGGGGAGCCAAAAGAGGTTGGGTGTTCAGAGAGCCTTTGATTTATTTTAATTCTTAGGATCTTTCCCTAACACTTGTCTAAGGCTTAGAAAAGAAAGTTCTTTCTCCCAGTAAGGAGGCTTAAACAGCATGGGGATGGGAGTGAGCGTAAATCCTCGCCTTGAGAGCCTTCCAAAACCTTTTTCAGTCTTGATAATTTCATTGAGCTCTAGCCTCTGCCTATGTTGTCTCACTGATGAGCCTGTAGATATTTAGTTATCATGTCCAAATATCTCTTTTTGTTTTTTCTTTGAGATGGGCAGGCTGGAGTGCAGTTGTGTGATCTTGGCTCACTGCAGTCTCAGCCTCCCGAATAACTGGGACTATGGGCATGCGCCATCATGCCCAGCTAATTTTTAGTAGAAATGGGGTTTCACTATGTTGGCCAGGCTGCTTTCGAACTCCTGACCTTGTGATCCGCTCACCTCGACCTCTCAACAGGCATGAGCCACCACGCCTAGTCTATCATGTCCAAATATCTTATAGACTATGGAATGGGAATGAAACCATGCTAGAGATGTAACCCTGGTATATTATGTCCAACTGTCCAAATGTTCATGCCCTATTCCTTGACCTTTGTTGCTGGTTGAATATACATGTTTTGTGCATACATGTTAATATTAGACTTCTCTTTCATACCCTAAACAGATCAAAGATCCATTTCTGCTGAGGTATTATGATACTAAAATGATTTACTTTGATGCAATAATTACAACATATATTACCAATCATTATCCTTTCTCTGTACTTTGAGGCCATTTGTAACTCACTTCCTGAAGCTCATTTCTCCTAGGGTTTCTCCGCATCAAGGATACTTTCAATCCCAGTTAGGTTAATATAACTAGGCCCAGGAGATTGCAACCTCTTTATTCATTCCTATAATTTAAGAGAATATTTTCAAGCAACTTTAAATGAAACTTTCTTCAGTATGCCAGGTCAACCTGGCACCAATTCTTTATTTAAGACCCCCTCTCAAAAATGCCATGTTATAAATTAACAAAACATAAACTGACTATAAAATTTGCTTTCCTTCCTCAAATGTTGTCACTTTCTTTCCTTCTATAATTATTCTGAAATATACACTGAAGCTACAGTAGTTGATTTCAATGTCTGAATTTTGTCTAGTTCCTTTCTGGTAACCATGCTTAGTTTTAGCCATGTCTTAGTGCATTTTAAGTTTTGGTTTCTTCATATTTAAAAGGGGATCATAATAATAATTGCAACATGGGATTGTTGTGAGAATTAAAAGGAAATGTATATAAAGCATGTTGCAAATCTGTGGCACATAATAATCCCTCAATATATGATTTGTTATAACAAGTGCCTGATTCAGAAGAGTTAAACTAAAAAGAAGGCAAACTCCACAAGAATTACTTCCCCACAGAATTTTTGGTATCAAATATTTTCAAATATCCTTTTCAAAATAAAGCTTTAATGTTTGCTCTTCAGCCGTTTGACATGTGATCCCTTCAAGATTTCCCCAGGTGCCTTTCCTCTTATCACTTATTTCCTCCTTGCTGCAAAAGCCACACAGTGTTATTTTGGGGCTCACTCTTCCCCGTGATCCATGCCTTCCCACGTGTCCACCCTCTGTGTGATCTCCGCTTCTCTGTAATGTTGTTCTTCCTTTTATTTCTATCTACCCTCGTCCTCCCACTACCCATCCCCATCTCCTCTCATGTCTGGTGTTTTATTTCTAAGTAGAGAACATCAAACTAATATTTTTGAAGCCAGAATGCCAGAATATTTGATTTTTTAAAAAAAATTCTGTTCATGGCCGGGCGCGGTGGCTCAAGCCTGTAATCCCAGCACTTTGGGAGGCCGAGGCGGGTGGATCATGAGGTCAGGAGATCGAGACCATCCTGGCTAACATGGTGAAACCCCGTCTCTACTAAAAATACAAAAAACTAGCCGGGCGTGGTGGCGGGCGCCTGTAGTCCCAGCTACTCAGGAGGCTGAGGCAGGAGAATGGCGTGAACCTGGGAGGCGGAGCTTGCAGTGAGCCGAGATCGCGCCACTGCACTCCAGCCTGGGTGACACAGCGCGAGACTCCGTCTCAAAAAAAAAAAAAAAAATTCTGTTCATTTAAACATACATATGTGGTGTCCCCACACAGCTCAGAGGACAGGGAGGAGGTTTGTGAGGACAATTTCACTGCACAAACACAGGAACACAAGAATATTGTCATCCCGTGAACAGGACAGTCATGCCATTATTAATATCTCTGATGCTCAAGAAACTTATGACATAGTAATCCTTCCCTTTAGATCTGATAGAATTGCCAGTGTTTATAAATTGCAGACATTTTAGACCAACCTTGAACCCCCATGCCTAAGAACGAATTTCTTATTCCCGAAAGATCTAAAAGTAACAATTACTTTTCTAGTCACCACCCACAGGAGGCCTGACTATTACACTGATTTGCAACTGTTGCTTAAACAACCACATCATAACAGGACCACATATTAAGCTTGTTTCCAACTAAAACTCAAGACAGTTTCTAGTTGAATGGTTTCCCAAAGAAATTGTTCCATGTTGCATTCATACAATATACTTTATGAACTTCAAACAGGTATTTATATCTCATTAAATGTATTCCTTTTGTTTCATAATAGCATTCAAACATGATAAGAAAAAGTTTGTCTCTAGGATTTTTGTTTCTGGTAGGAGATACCTCTCTTAGCTTTGTATTATCTGCAAACTTAATAAGCATATCTTTTGTGCATTCATTCTAGTCCCTGAATAGAAAGATTATGATGGAGCTATAAAATATCTAAAAATACTTTGAAACTCCTCTGTGTCAGAGGTGAGGTTTGATTCTCCAACCTTGATTGTGGGCTGGACTTAGTGACTTGATTATACACAGTGAAATACGGTAGAAGCAACAGTGTGTGGACTTAGAGAGTAAGTCATAAAAGGTGCTCTCTCTCGGACCACTCATTTCGAGCGAGCTAGAGTCACGTCATGAAGACACTTAAAAAGTTCTGTGGAAACATACCTAAGGCAAGGAATTGAGCCAGAGAGTAACTGATGCTTCCAGTCAACATCCATGTGAGTGAAAGATTTCCAGGTAATCAGATCTTCCAGGCCTAGATAACACTGAGATGACTATAGCCCTAGTTCATACCAACTGCAACTCATCAGACATCTTAAGCCAGAACCACTCAACTAAGCTGCTATCAAATTCTGACCTATAGAAACTGAGATAATAAATGTTACTTGTATTATTTAAGTTTACCTTGAACTTTACAGCGTAACCAGAAAGCTTCGAATGATGGAACACAGGCAGGTCTCTTTAAGATCCCTTCATAGTTCTCTGTACATTACAGTATACTTCTTGGGGAAATGAAGATAAACTCTGCACAGTATTTACAGTATCCTCCTTACCTGCCAATTTGCTATTGCTATCCAAGAGAAAGTTACCCTAGCATGCGTGAGTTTTTGTTTGTTTGTTTATTTGTTTTTTAATGAGTCCAGGTTAGTTCTCAGTCATCACCATATTCTTTTTTTTAAATCTAGCTAAATGTGTACCAATTTTTGGTCATATGAAACACTGGAGAAGTTTTATATATCAGTCCCGAGTTTAAGAGGTTCATCCTATTATACAATGTAAAATTTAGGACACTTTTCCCAAACTAGTTTTCTATTCTGACTGACTCCTGTTAATTATTTCTGAGCGAACATTAAAGGGGCTTAGAATTCAAGTTCCTTAAGCACTTCTAATGTTATTCATCTAAGACCCAGAAATTAGAGTTTCTTTGAAGAACTCTATTACCATTTCCTCACCGTGTGAGGGGTGGAAGGGGACTGGATTTTCTTATTTATTTTGTTTGTATTCGTCCTTATAGTCTGAAGGAAATTCTTTTTGCTAAAGAATATATTAGTGACAGATGTAGATGTCCATTTAGGGAGTGAAGGAATTTCAGGTAATCACAAAGGTCCCTCTTTAGAGTAAAGGCTTTCCTATTTTATAATTAAACAAAAACAGTTTCCGGGAGTAGAGTTTGCTGGGATTTATAGCTTATAATTTGAAAGAAGGAGCCCATAATTTTTAGGTTGTGGAGACCTCAAAGACCATCTAAGAAATATATTTTCTCTATTTTGATGTTTCTCAAACTTCTGCTTAGAACATCATTAGAAAAAGAACTCCTAGCAACAAGCAAGCATCAGAGAGCATCGATCTTGAAGACAACTTTCTCCCCATAAAGTTAATAATTAAAGAATTGTCTACACTCCTATTTGTTCGGCTGCATAGAATTTTTAAGGCTTCTCAAAAATTAAACCAGCTGGCAGCCATGTATCATTTAGTGCAAGATTCAAAGGTCAGATATACACTATTAAAATGTTGTACAAGAATCAAAATTTTCCCAGAGAAGAAATAACCTCAGGGGATGCAGTAGTTGTAGTATATCTTGAATTCATACAATGCCTCGTTAATTCTACTTGGCAAATTAATTCAAATTGATTTGTTTGTGAGAACTGCAACATGGCCTCAAATCTGGCTACAAACAAAGGATAATGATAAACAACAAAGTACTGATCTCAGAGAAATGTCTAGAGAAAAGTATGGATCAGCATGGGGGCTGTTTTATAACATAACTGTCTTAGTTTAAAAAGAAAAGAAGAAAAGAGGAAAGGGAGAACATACCTTATACAAATATAAGACATTTTACAAATAACACTGATAGATCGTAAATGCCAAAAGCAAAGGAAAATAAAATATTTGAAAGCATCCAAGGGAACATGAATGTGGATAATTTTTTAAATGGGCATTTCATTTAAAAAATCAATTTGACTTAAAGCAAAATGATCAGACATGGAGAAAAAAGGGAAGAAAGAGTAAGGCTTGGGATATGGCAGAAAGAACCAAGATTAATTTCAAAAAGCCACGTACTAAAGAAAAGAAAGGACAATCCCTTAGTGAAAAGTACTGATTTCCAACCTCAACTTGAGACCTGAATCAGGGTTGGAAGGAGAAAATTTACGAGGGAAATATGATTATTAGAACCAGAGCCTTTCTTCTTTTCCAGTGTGTTAAATTAAAAAAATAGCTACAATCCCATTTCAAAATCTGTCTCTTGGCAGTGAGACTGTTACTCCTCTCATGACGGTTTGAATCTGTCTTTTCAACCTTGGGGTTCTGGGTGGGCTGTGGGACTTGCTTGGGCATATGGGCCACTAGCAAATGTGATATAAGCAGAGGCTTGAAGAGCCATCTGTGTATGAATGCTTGCCCTTGCCTGCTGCCTACACCTGAGATTGCCATGTGAACGTCCATGAGAAAAGAAACCCAGCCATGTGAACCTACTCAGCCATCTGAGCTGAGGCCCCAGAGGGGTACATGAGGCCATCAAGATCATCTAGCTCTATCCAAGCCAATCCAGAAGAGAAAACATCACCCACATGAGCCATGGAAATGTGAGCCCATAAATAACAAAGTTTTGGAGTGGTTTGCAATGCAGCGAACCTAAATGATATAGCCAGGAATTCAGGAGATCCAGGAAGAACAGGGGTCTGAGAGTGGGTGAAGGAAGCACCATCTCCTATGAGGGTTTCCATCAAGGCTCAGCAGGAGGAGGGAAGCAGCTCTGTTGCAGTCTCCGGAGTCAAAGGAGTTTGTGTGGCAAAAGCCTTAGGGGTGCAAGGATGGAGACACGGACAGCTGGGCCCCTGTTGCCTATCCTTAGCCCTGTTCCTTTATCTAAGGAAAGAATTACCAAATCCAAAAGAAGAGATGCAATAATGCAGTTCCTGAGAGGACAGGGTAAGGCTGAGGGAGTTGGGAAAGGGAAGGAAAATCGGAGAAAGGTTGATGCATGTGTTGATGCTTCTCTGATCCTTGATTCTAGACATAGACTAGGGGAAGGACAGGGAATGAGGTGGGGATTGAGAGGACAGGGTAAGGCTGAGGGAGTTGGGAAAGGGAAGGAAAATTGGAGAAAGGTTGATGCATGTGTTGATGCTTCTCTGATCCTTGATTCTAGACATAGACTAGGGGAAGGACAGGGAATGAGGTGGGGATTGACTCCAAGATAATAATGAGTAGAGTTAAGTAGCTCCCTAAAGGGACAAGGTGCTACTTATCTGACCTCCTTCTATCACTCTTTGGATGAGAATTGGAGACAAGATCTCTAAGAACAGCAGGCTGAATTCTGAATTTACTAGTAAGACTTTCTGGCACCGAGACCTCTCACCCCATCAATGAATTTTTCATTCCATACATGATTTCATGGAGAGCACTGAAGGATTACCTTTTTTTTTTTTTTTTTTCCCTGAGCAAACAGGCCCTTCACTTTCATCCTTAACCATAACATTGCAAAACAAAACCATTTATGTTCCTGCAGGGTGTGAATACCCTTTGAATACTAGTCATGAATACCCTTACCTATACTTAGACTAGAAAGGCATTCCTCCACCACATTCCCTACTAACAAACAACAGTAAAAACAAACCAGAACTCTGATTAAAGATCAAAATTAGACACACACACACAAACAGTCCTACTTTGCAACCTTAGTTTTATCTTTTTTTCTGTTGTTCTGTTTTGTTTTGAGACAGGGTTTCACTCTCATCGCCGAGACTGGAGTACAATGGCAGGATCTTAGCTCCCTGCAACCTTCACCTCCTGGGCTCAAGCAATTCTCCCGCCTTCTCCTGCCTCAGCCTCCCAAATAGGTGCAACTATAGGAGTGCATCTGTAGGTGTGAGCCACTGTACCCAACCTGCAACCTTGGCTTTTAAAAAGCAGTCACACTGCCTCTTCAGCCCCTTTTAAAGTTTATGGATTAGCAAAAAGCAGTCTTTTTAAACTCATTGAGAAGAGTTTAGAAATCATTTCCCTAGGATGTTACAGCTGATATTTAAGGGGCATTTCTTTAGCATGTGAATGGCAGCTAGACTCTAGAGCAAAGAGCCCAAAATGATCAAGTTCCAGGGACTAAGGGGTTAACAAAAGTAAGGACAATTAGCATTGCTAAATGCTGTGATTTACAATTCAAATGGCAATCATTAGAAGTAACTTATAGTTATGTCCTGACTCAAATATTATTCACATTGTAAATGTGATGGCCAGAATAGCATTTTTTTTTTTTTTTTAATTAGGGCTTTAAAAAAAACACTTTTAAGAAAGTGGCCAATGATTATGTAAAATCCACAAATGTTAAATATTTATCTGGTATCCAGATTCCACTATTCTGCATTGAATATTAGTCCTTAAAGTATTTTTTTCCTATGAAATTAAAATCACTTTAGAAGCAGTGCTTTTTCTTTTTTAAGCTTTTTACTCCATTCTACTTCTGTAATTCCCTCCTTAACACACAATGAAACCAAACATTGACATATCCTAAGCGCTCAAGAATACTCAAAAAGTTGACAACTATTGGCCACCTCAAAAGATGGCAGGTATACAGCAAACCTTTAAACTATTAGCTTTGAAGGTTTAGATGTTCAGAAAGGTTCTTATAACTTTTATAACATTTGAGATATATACATAAAAATAGCAATACCTCTTCCTTCTTTTAGCTATTTAATATGACTTTATATATAATATTAAATCTTGGCTATCTGAGGAATATATCTAAAGATTATAGGTGATTTTACATTTAAAGATATTCACTGAATATTAACTACATGCTGAGGCAAAGGCAATACTTTTTATATTTGCTCATTGATGGGTGTGTGTGTATAGAGAGATTTTACAAATATCTCAAATGAAAGCATGCTTTTGTATGTGCCATAGAACTTTGCACCTTGCAACAAGAAATAGCTCCTAGATATGAGATATAAGAAAAAAAATCCATGATTTAAAGAAATTATTCAAAATAATTTCAACTGACATCCCTAATAATAAAAGATGTGAATGAAAAAAAAAATTTTAAGCCAAAGAGGAGAAATCAGACAGATCTATTATCTTGGTGGAAGAAAGATAAAGTGTCTCATTTTAAATTAGATGAATAAAATTAAACTAGTACATATTCTATAGAAATGTCTGAACCAAGCAGGGAAATGGACCAGGTGACCTAGTATTTTCACCATTCTAATTACTAGGTTCCTTTGAATTTCACTCTTTCAGAAACCTGCTTTTATCTTTGCAATAATGATCCAAGAGATTAAAAGAAGGCCTCTGAGTGACTTGATTTGCCTACTCAAGTTCATGCAGTAGCTATTGATGTACCATTGCTGTCTTGTCAAAAAGCACTTACAACATTAGTAAGTATAAGGTGTAATTAGGACAAGAGATGGACAGGTGAGAAGAAAGACTGCAGCCTTCTTAGTTTAATGTTTTTAATTCTGACTATCAGGGATGGTGACTTTAAAAAATCACATTGGAATCCTCCCAAGTGCTTAGACTGCTGAACAAGGATTGGAATTTTTCATCTAACCCAAATCCAAGAATGCTGTCCAAAGATTTACCTTTGGTTGTGAATTATAGAGGATATACACTAAACATGGTGAATAGCAAAGACATATGTAGATCTCCTCTTTCCTTAACCTGGAGTTAAACCTGGTCTGATTGAATAATGGTTCAAGTCCTATTACTCAGTTTCTACCGCAGAGATTTATAGCAATACTTTTAGAGGAGAATTTGAGCAGTTGCTATAAACAAAGGAAAGCAGGTACTAGAGTTGCTTCTGTCCTTACAGTTTGGCTATGTCAGTTGGGACTTCACTTCCAAATGGCAGTGAGGTTTGAAAGTATACAGTAATTGCTCAAACTCTTGGTCTCTTTAATCAACAGCTTTCTTATTCTAAGTAGCTGCAGGGGCCAGTGGAGTTAGGGGGAGGTTGGAAGAATGAGAGTGGTGAGTGGCACAAATCAAAGAATGGAAGCCAGAAGAGGGAGGAACAAAGTACAATTATACTGATTGTTTTATTTGATCAGAAAATTAAAGCCACTGTAACCTGACAGAAAGCTACAGTTATATAATTATGCATAAGAATAAGAATAAGCTAGATTTACCTTCTGAATAGTTCAATAATGTTTTGGCCTATGTGTTCATCAACGATATCTGCAACCACTATCTCATTTCACCAAGACCACTAGGAAGGTTGGCTTGGAACAAGTCTCTTAGAAGAATTACATACAACCACTGGAAATGGAAATAAAACAAGAGAATTGTCTGTGAAGGTCTGGGATCAGGGTTGGTCAGGACTCTCAGTTAACGTGTTGGCAAAGCACCTCACTCAGTTTAGTTGACTTATTTCAAGAACAGATCTATTAAGAGTATTCCAAAATTCCCTTTATAGACCTACTTGTAGCTCAAAATTCTGAGGTCATAGTGGGAGAAAGTCACAAAATGAAGCAAAACTGTTAGATTTCACTTGGTTTGCCTCCTCCAGGAGAGCTCAATTGCTCCCTGAGAACAATATATTTTCTTTCTGTGGATTGCCTTTATTTTTACTGATTCTAGAGATACGGTGCCACCCATACCACAGAAAAAATTCAGTAAAATAATCCAGCTATTCATTTTGTAAACCTAAAGGCATTTTAGTTCTATTTTAGTTTGTATTCTACTTACATAAATTTTTATTTTATTTGAAACAGCACCTCACAACAGTTTTATACAGGTATAAAAATGAAGTAATGAGATTTCTAAACCTTGGCTAAGATTTTAGATTTACTCTTTACATTTATATCTATATTGGATTTATATGTATTTTTCTGTCAGGGATACTGAAATCTTCTTCCTCCCATTTATCATTTTGTTTAATTGTACTTGGAAATCCACCCTTTGAGACCAATAGTCACCTTACTAATATAAAAAATATTTCAATAAAATCTTATTTGTTTCAATAAAGAAACATTTCTAAAGTAAAAGCTTAAAAGTTTTGTAGCAAATGATTTGGTTATAAAAGTAAATTACTTACAGTCAATGCTTGTCAAGGATGCTGTATAACAACTTATATTTTTGTTGTGTATATGCAGTCATTGAAGTCAGAAAGCTCCCAAAACCTAAGTTGTACAGTTTAATATTTACTGATTCCCTACTATGTTTCTTTCCTTTTTAAAAGAGGATTAAGAAAACTGTGACCACTTTTCTTGTACTATAGGGCCACATCTGGCAGTATATGCTTTCTATTCTGGTAGTTAGAACTTTGATAACTTAATTGGAGTCAAAATTGAGGTCAGCAAACTGTGAAGGGGCTCCCTATTTTGTAAATAAAAACCCAGTGTGCTTTAGTTTGGCTTTAAAAAAAATGTATATATTTAAGGTATATATGCTGTTTTGGTATACTTAATCTTGATATACATATAAACAGTGAAATGACCCTAGTCAAGCAAAGTTACATACACATCATCTCATATAGTGAGCGTTTCTCTCTCTTGCCTTTCTTTCTTCTTTGTGGTATGAATACCTCAAATCTACTCTCTTGGCAAATTATCAATATGTAATACGAATACAATATTATTAAATATAGTCCTTGTGCTGTACATTAGATCTCTAGACTTATCCTTTATAGCTTTGTACAGAAAAAAAAAAATACTACACGATCTCACATGTATTACATGTGGAATCCAAAAAACAAAAAACAAAACAAAACAAAAAAAATGAAGGAAATACAAAGAGAGAGAAAGTAAAATGGTGCTTAGCAGGGGTGGTGAGGAATAGGAGACTGTAGGTCAAAATTTATTTTAAACACTACATGCTTTTAGGCATGTGCACATCTATAAAAACTGATAGCCTGGTCTTGCTGCTTTAATAAATAGAGGATTTAATTCTAAAATCTCTAAAACTCAATAGCATGAAGTGGACTGAGCCACCTCTCAAGTGGGCTAGTCCATCCTCAGAACATCAGATCAATGGCTTGAAAATGGAATTGAAGCTCAAGCAGGAAGCTCTCAGCAGCAAGATAGGAACAACCAATGCTGAAATAACGAAGGGAATGCTCTCTCAGATTTAGAAGACAGACATATCAGAGAGTGGGTAGGAGAAAAGACCAATGCTAGGCATCAACTGGCATCTTTATGCATAAGGGCTATGAGAACTACGCTAGGGTGGCTAATCATAATTATCGAATTTAAAAGAAAAGTATGCACTATTTTTTTTAGGAGACAGGGGTATATTTAAATCTCCACAGCTACTAAATAGAAGTAACAGAAGTAAAGAAACAATGCTTTCTGTTTGTCATTTTCAAATCTTGCTCTAGGCAAGGTATGGCAAAATATAAATGAAGCTAGAATGGAATCTATGTCTTTGGTGTTGAATTAGAAAAATGGTATTTAGCTGTTTTGTTGTCATTTTTAACTACAGGTAAATGGAGTGCCTGTCCCTCTTATGTATTATATCTCTTTCTTTCTTTATCCTGAATTAACCTCACCAGTAGGTCTATGTCACCCTACATGGTAGTACTATTCTCTGTCTCTCTAGGGATTTAACTCATCCACTTAGAGATTCTCTTGCTCTCTTTATTCCAAACAGATAAGACAATTCAAAAAATAAAGCTGATGGATTAGTAAAAACTGTAGGCTTCCAAATACTTTTGAAGCTGTAGGCTTCCAACTATCGTTCATTTCAATTGGGGTCCCCCAACTACACCTAATGGGCAAATGTGGCTCATCACAGCTTGTTTTTGTAAAGCAAGTTTCATTAGAATACAGCTGTGCCTATTCATTTATGTATTGTCTATAGTAGGTTTTGCATTATAACAGCATAGTGGAATAACTGCAACAAAGAGCATGCAAATCATATCATATTTATATTAATAAAATATTGACGTTTATTAAATATCTAAATATATTTATAACATAGGTTTCCAAAGCCTATGCTACTTGCTATTTGGCCTTTGGGGGAGAAGGTTTGGTGATCCCTAATCTAAATAAAGGTATCAGGGTTTCCCTGTCTACATCCAAATGTTGGTTCTGCCACCTACTAGTTGTGCAACACTGGAGTGTGTTACTTAACCACTCAGACTTAGTTTCCTCATCTCTAAAATGGTAATAATAATAGAACCCTTTTCCAGGATGCTATGATGATTCAAAAACAAATAGTGTACCCCAGTCTTACCTGTTATCAATTAATATTGTTACCCTAAAATATTTTATGCAAGGATAGGTTGTAATACCCTTATCCCTTCCTCTGGGATATACAGTTTTCAGTTACTTGGAGGCATTTGGAATGAAGATTTCACCACTGAACTCTGAGAAAAACACATCTCTCTAATGTGATTAAAATGAAAACAAATCTAGTTTAATTAAACATTGAGGCTGGCAATTGTGCATCAGGCAGAAGCACATTTCTAGTAAACGTTTAATAATGGGATTACAGAATGTTCTGCATGCACTGGGATGTAGGAAATAATAGTACATTTGCCTGTGAATTTATATCTGTCAACCAAGTGAATTTGAGCTCTGTAGATGATGCAAACTGGAGTGCTCCTGGAAGACATTGGAAAAGTGGCATGGGTAACATGGCAATTAGGGTATGAGGTCAAACAAATCTGTGTGGAATCTCAGAGTTGATCCTTGGTGGACAGTGACCACAGCAAATGTGCTCAACCTCCCTGAACCTTGGTTTACTCATCCATAAATGAGGGAGATTAATACTTCTGCCTTGGGGCCACTGGGGAGATGACACTAAGTAAAATAAGGTATGATGAATGTTTTTATTTTACTGACTGTGTTGAAGGTATCACAGGTGTACACACATGTCTAAACTCATCAAATTGTGTATATTAAGTATGTGCAGGATTTTTTTGCCTATCATCCCTCAATAAAACTATAAAAAAAAATTTTAAGTAAAAGAAAGAATTCCATGACCATTAATTTCCTCAGTGTGAAAGGCATATATTGTCATGACCTCTTTCACACTAGATAGGGGAGCATAGCTTATTGGCATTGTTCCAGATAATTCAAGGTCACATCCCAAATTATATTCCACACTAGCCCCTGTCTGGTCTTCAGGCTCCATCAGGCATTTATGTGTGCCCACTACTGAACTTGGATCTCACCTCAATAGTAGCACCTTCTTTCACTTTGTGGAATTGTAGGTTCAAGATAGTGCAGTGTATGGGAGCTTTGGGTTTGCCTTCCAAGACATACAGGCTTCAGATCCACGTATTCATGTGCTAGCTTGACCCTGGGAGAAGCTCCAGATTCTCATTTATGAAATGATGATAACAGTAATATCTACCCCTTAGGGCTACTGCGAAGACTTAATGCAAGAACCCAGTACCCTACCTGGCAATTAATAACTGCTCAATAAAATTTAAGTATTAAAATGTCTTCCTTGGGTACTTGTATTTCTCTTCAACTACACTTGCGGATCCTTGAGTTCAGGAGCTGTGTTTAATTTTTCACCATATACCCATAACCTAGAATGAATTCACATATAAAGTAGATGTGGAACAAATATTTGTTGAATAGTGAATGAAGGTGAATGAATAAATGCATAAAGAAGTGGCTCCACTCAGAGCTGCCCCGGTGATGAGGATAGGGGAATGCTTCTACTACGTTAAAGGCAACGGCAGTTAGTAAAAAGGCTTTCACAGTGTTTCTGCCATTTGAAAGTACAATATAATTTTTTTGCTAGCCCATGGTCAATTCACTTCTATTGTTTGATATACACTTCAGCATTTAACTTCTGTTGAATTGACATTTGCTACTTATAAACTTAGTCCCTAAGTCTTCTTATGCAGTACTATATATCTACCTTTGGCACTTAGTAAACTATGCCATCAAGACCAACACAGAGCATCAGGGACTTACTGAAAGGCTGTAAAAGTACCATGTGGAAAAGAAATGCATCTTATGGAGAAAACTGTAAATTTCACTGGGAATCCAATCAAATTCATGTTAACTCCATGAACTGAAGACTAAAAGTGCCTCTTTGTCCTTGACTCATTCCCTCCTTCCTCTTCTGACCTCCTTTCCTCTTTCTTCAGCCTGCTGGGATATTGACAGGGATTTTAGAGGAGTGGAAGGTCTTTATCTCTTTGAGATGAGCTGCAATATGATTACAATCGATTGAGTGATTTATAGTATAGAGAACCTTTCATTACCTTCTCTGCTTTATAGAAGTATAAATGACATACTGTATGTGAATATATATTATTATTATTGGATATTTATGTACTACCTTTCTCAAAGAAGCTCAGTGTTCTCTTTAGACTTTAAATAACTAGAGAGGCTCTGCAACCTTGTGAAAAATTTAAATTGAAGAGACTGGAACTTGGAAACTTTTCCTATAAATAAAACTAAACTATGCTCTTACACAGGTGGTAGGACACTTGGTGTTCAGCCAGCTCTGGGGAAGAGGAAAAACATTACAGGGTAATTGTATTTTATGGCTGGGATAATAATTCTAAGTTTTCATAATTAAAGACAACTTCTGCAGGCCAGAATTTGTATTAACTACTTAAACTAGAGCTTCCATGTGATAATAGGGAAAACAAAACTTGTAATTCACTAACCAGTTTTGAAATTATGCAATATTTGATGATTGTTTTAATTCAGAAGAATATATGTTGTCACTGATGCCTCACATAGACGGAGATGTTATTAATGTTTTTATTTATGTCATACTATTTCAAATAAGTATAATTTAAAAATCCTACAAAGTGTGATGACACTGTATTTCTAATCTTGAAAGTATTATTTCAAGGATATTATTCAATAAAAATAGATTCATTATGGATGGAAATCAAGAAATTCTTCATCTTACAATCCTAGTTAAATCGTACCTAGAAGTGACCCTCAAATTTGTAATTATGCATTTTACTGAGTCCCTAGATTATAATATTTATAATATTTAACATATGGCAAAATATGATGTGCTTTCTAATTTTTAAAATTCCAACTTCTTCTTTAAATCCCAAGATAGTCTACTAAAAATGGGGAAAATGTAAACCAGGACCCAGACTCAAATGTGCATCCTATAAAGTCCTACAGAAGGTTTCAGCAAAATTATTCTTTTGCTCAACAGACCTGTAGACCAAAAGCATTGCCCTGTTTACAAGTGAATTATAGATAAATAATACCTTCATTTTGTTATTATCTGATGTAAATCCTCATAATTATAAAAAGCTCCTTTGTGCGTGTTAATTCTTTCATAAATAACCTTGAGCTATGTATTAACTTAATGTTTTGGGGGCAAGTTTCTATGTGCCCTGTGTCCATGTGTTCCCACCACCTCAAATGTTTTATATAAATGTTTTATATATTTCTATCTGGTCTCTTTGTCTGCTGGGTGGTTATGTTTGATTTTAGCATTAGTCCAAGCTTCAGTTTGCCTTGAAATGCTTATCAGCTTCTTAGAGACATTTATGGGAGAGAGAAAAAGTATCTAGGTTTGATAGCAGTAATTGTATTTAACTTATAAGATACAAGACTATTTATCTTGTGGCTGGGGATTCACAGAGAAGAAAGGAGAGTTCCTTGATAAAAAAAAAATACTAAGCACCTTCTTGCCACTCTCTCACTCCCCAAGCAAGACTATTAAATGGCAAAACAAACCTTCATTTAAAAGTTCTTTCTTTTTTGCATACATATGGCGCTAGAAGGTAAAACAAGATCACAAAAAGAAAGAGGCTGACAAGGCTTCCAGAGGCCACATCGATGATATAGATAAAGCCAAATGTGTATAGATGCCCAAGGAAATGCTGACTTCTAGACTGGGCAGATATTAGAGATTTCACTTGAGGGGAGAATTCTATAATTTAACTTGAGAGAAAAATTCTAAATTGTCAAGATTTAAGTTAAACCCAGAATTTCTAGGATATGCAACTGTTCCAGGGTGTTTACGAGAATCTAAGGAAGGAGCAGAGTGTGATTAAACGTTAAGACTCTTAAGTCAGATGGTCCTGGGTTGAATACCAGCATTTCCCAAACTAAGCTACACTCCCATAGACTGTTCCTAATCTTAAAAAATGGGAATGAGACCAACACTGTCCTAATGGGTGGTTTCAAGACTCAGTAGGATACTGCCCATGAAGTGGGGAGTATGTCATAAATGTTCGGCAAATGGCAGCCATCACCACTGGGGTGAGTTTGGCTGAGAGATGGTGAACGGCACAATGTGCCACTTTCTACACCTCTGGGACAGAGTGTTTATTCAGTGCACATGTCCCTCACTTTGGAACCATTTCTACTATTGTGGAATTCTCCATGAAGGATAAGAAAGCAAGATGCAAAATCTCTTAGTCCCCTATTCTCACCTTTCATAAGTAAACTTTGGTGTAGAAAGTCTTCTCAAGATAAAAAAAAAATGGTCCTAAAATGTATACAGGTGGTAGATAATCCGGACAAAACACCTGCAGCTACAATTATTATTCGTGCAATGCTTTAAGGTATTCAAAGAACTTTCCACTTTCCAAGATAGAACAATGAACACAATCCCCATTTTATAGGTTGTGTAACAGGCTTCTTAGGGTCAAGCTTGTTGACAGATTTGCACCATAGCCATGCTGTCAGAGCATACAAATATAGCTTAAGAAAGGGTAGTTTGTCATGTGTGTTTAGGAAACATGCCTCTAGCCAGTACTTTCTTTTTTTTGTGAAGTGTCCTATAGTAATGTCAATCTGAGCATTCACTTGGTTTTAATGGGAGAAAATGCATATATGTGATCATGGAGATCAAAGCATAGAGAAACTTCTCGACAATGGGAACCTTCTCAAGGTTGTGGGTGAGCTGGCAAGTGATAGGGCCAGGGGCCCTTGGTTACACCCAGAAAGTCTGACTCCAAAACTCTTATGCTTCATCATCACCCTCTAATGCATCTCCAAAAGCTGCTTGGATAGCGTAGAGTTGTTATCGCTGTGATTGTATAATATCAAAACTGATTAGATGAGTTCAGAAGGTACATGAAGGTAAATGCCCATCATTTGCATGATAGAAAACACATAAAAGGAAATAAAAGATGATGGTATATTGTAGCCCTGCACTGGCTAATACTAGCCTCTAACTTACAGCCTCATAGCATTCAATCCTAGTGAGGACTGAATGAGAAATGTATGTAAAGCCTTCAGTGCCTAGGACATAATTACATAATAAAACAAAAATTTCAGAATCTCCATCATACCAGCCACACAGCTCAATAGCAACCTATGGTTAGTGGCTACCATATTGAATAGTACCGCTAGTCAGTCTGAAAGAAGAAAAAAAGGCATATTTTTTTAGCTTCTACATATCAGTGAATGTCAAACTTAGCTACATAGAGAATCACCTTAGGAGATTTTGTTAGAAAAACAAAAAACAAAAAAACAATGCCTGGACCAATGTTTCTCAATTTACAATGTACCCATAGCACTTGGGGATCTTGTTAAAATGCAGATTCTGATTTTGCAGGTATGGGGTGGCGCCTGAGAGTGTGCATTTTTAACAAGCTCCCGGGGGAAGCTGATGCTGCTGATCCATGGACCACACTCCAGAGCAGTTAAATTAGATGGCCTGAGACCAGTGCCCAAGCACTGACAATTTCTTAAACTTCCCAGGGGATTCTCAATTTCAGCCAGGTTGCAGACCATTACTTTACATAAATATGTATATATAAGTACCTATTGAAAATATTCTTTTAAAACATTTTTGTTAACCAAAGACAAACTGCATAATGTGGACATTCCCTTGGAAATAGAAACTCACAAACATGTGAATCCTAATTCATTTCTGACAAATTGGAAAGGATGACTATTTAGCAGTGCGAATATTCAGGATACACTAGTTTGAGTGATTAATTGATACATTTTGTGACTGAATGTTGGAGCAACTTATTTATAAGATGGTTTTAAAATGTTCCTCACAGTGTTCAAACACATTCATTAAGTGAGGCTTTCTCTAGTTTCCCTTATATCTCTGTAGTCCTGAAACCTTGTTCAAATACGGCTTTCCCTCTTGATTGTATTTATACTTCTTATTCCCTCTGCAGGACTCCGCTTTCCCTGTTTTTCCCCCTGTTGAACTGAAAGCAACGCTAGTCCTGAATGGATGAATGAGCAGGTAGATGGGGCTTGTTTTAATGCATGCTTCAAATCTGGCAAGGCCTCAAATGTTTGCAGGCAAAGACATAAAGAAAAGGAAAGAAAACCTCCTGGCTAGGAATTAATGAAAACCCAAGGCCTGAGAAATTTCAGCATCATGTCAAGTACATAGACTTGTTTTTAATCCTTTAAAGTCTCAATAATTTAGGATGAGATGTGGACAAAAAAAAAAAAAATCTTTCTTATACCCATGTATACTGTCTAAATTACAAAAACATGATGAGCATTTACAACAAAATATATTGCAAACTTTCTCTAAGTCAGCGGCTCTGAAATGGGGGTGATTTTGGTGCCCAGAGGGTATTTGGCACTTGTGGAAACATGAGAGTGGCATCCAGGGGGGTAAAAGTCATGGATGCTGCTAAACATCCTACAATGTGCAAAACAGTACCCCTCCCCATCCCTTACACACCAACAGCAAAGATGTGTCCAGTCCCAAATGTCAATAGGTTGAAAGACCTTACTAACTAGACTACTCCAGGCAGAGATTTCCATTTGAGAATATGTTTTTACAAGAAGAAATACTGTCATTATTAATAAAATCATGGCTCTGAGCAATACGAAAGTGAGCAGAAAGTTTGAAGTTGTGCAGTCTGAGGATCAGGATAGAAAAGTGTTGACTCTGCTCCTTAAGCTGTGTGACACTGGGAAATTTATTTAGCCTTTCAGAGCCTTAATAATGTAATCTTAAAATGGGTATGGCAGGAGTAATAATACCAAACCCTGTCCTTCACAGGATGGAGTGAGTCTCAAATGTAATAATGTATATGAAGGTATTTTGATCATCAGTAAGTACTATAATGTTTTCTCTTTCAATCCCTATAAAAACAAGGTTCTGTGAAAGTTGACAAACTCAAATATAAAGAGAGTTTTCTAATGTAGCATCCTTGAAAGGGAGGGACTTTTATCTCTTTTTCATGTTCTAAGTTGTTGGGTGGTCAAATAGGATTTAAACACAGTCATTCGTGTGCATTTTAAAGACTGAAGAAGAGGAATTCTGCGAAGAGCACTTCAACTGAGTTGGTATGCAATATCAAGAAAAAAGCTACTTGAGACCCTGCTCTCCTCAGCACGCCCTGGCATGCAAAGATTGAAGCTGCATATCAGTCTGCATTTCCCAGGAAACGTAGATAGGACCGGAAAAGCCTTTACTGGACCATGCTCAGGGGTCTTACAGCAGTGACAGTACCACCGGCCACCCACTCACAGCAGAGAGAAGATATTGAACAATCCCAGTCAGCTCAGCCTTCCAGGGGGCCTAGAGCTGTGGCTAAAATTAATTCCTCATACTCAAGTCACCTTTCACCTCCCCTCCCTTGTTCCTACCACTGCATTGTATAGGGACAACAATCAGAGACTTTATAAGGGACATTTGTCAGTGCCTGGATGATAGCTCCGGGCTGATTCTTCTTTTATTTCACTCTGCTGTTTCTTAGGTTTTCTATTTTGAGGTTCAAAGAAAGAAGTTGCTTTTGAGTTCTATCTCCCAGAATTTAGTGATATAAGATTCGGATTGCTATAGAACTATTTTCATTCTGTATCCTCCCTGATTCACAAAGAGCCAATGCTACATGCCCTGTGCCCAGCTGGGTTCTAAATATTTCACGGTGGGATGTTTCAGTAGAGCCCCATAAATGCCCATGAGAAGATTGTGGACATGACCCATTCATCCTGGTGCACAGCTGACTCATTCAGACCTGGTAGGCAGGAACAATTCCCCGAGAGCATGGTCTCCAAGTGAGATAACTTACACAAATCTTCCATAGGAGCTACTCTGTATGTCTTTACTGTTTAAACATTAGTAATAAGTGAGTAGTGAGACTAAACCCTTGATGATTTCTAAACCTACTGTTATCGATTAGAATGACTTTAGAAAACAAGACGACACATTTTTGTAGAAACTGTGTCAAGACTGCCTCGCCAGGTTGATGGCTTGGTTATTTCATGGCCAGACACCGGACATTTTGATCTTATGATTTAAAATAAACATTGCCAGATTATTCTCATGATATTTTAAATTATCAATAGTTAAATTGATCCTTTTAATAGCACAGGGAAGCAGACAGGAGAGAAAATAAGGTATCCAAGACTCCAAAAGTGAGCTGCTCCTAGGAAGTCTTGGCAGAGTGGAACATAAAACTCAATCTAGTATATCACACAACTTTTTAATCGAGGCAGCAAGGTAAGGGGATAGCTCCTTTAAATACTCAGTATTCTTTTAACTGCTTCATGGGAGCACATTGCCATTGTTGTAAGGAGGACAGCTTGGGGTCACTGGTGCCAATAAAACTTTTAAATGAGAATTTTGAACTCCACATCTCACAATAACCACTTTTGTGTGATCATTGGAAGTGACCTTTGAGATATGACACTTCTTTAAAGAAAGAAATAAATCTAAGATGGCACAAGAAGAAAAAATGCTCATTTCTAGCTATGTATTTTTCAGAACATCCCCCAATTCTCTGGGGGAGCAATAGTGAAAATTGTGCCCAATTGGAGACAGAAAAATCTGGTCCTAGTTCTTCCTTTACTTGCTGTGTGACCTTAGGAAGGGCATAGCACCTCCTTGGGTCTCTGTTTTTATTTGAAATGGAGAATAAAAAGCATCTACTCTATCCAATTTATAGGGTATTTATAGGGTATTTTACCATCAAAATGAAGAAATCTGTATTCAAAAATATGTCCTAATTTAAAATGCTAGCCAAATGTTTGGTAAATCTCACAGCTAACATTTATTGAGGATTGATTTAATTGGCCCAGCATTATACATGTAGCTAACTCACTTAATCTTCACATTTACCAGGTATTATCATTACCCTGGTTATCCAGACTAGGAAACAGGCTCAAGGAGAAGAATGAACATCTTCTTAAAGAGCAACAAAACAGAGAAAGTACAAAATGAGAATTTGCGAAGAAAGAATCTAATATATTTTGAAAGCATTACAGAAGTCATCAGAGGAGAAAAATAAAACCTCTTAGAAATTCTTACACTTATTTTATGGTTCAGTGTTACTGTATTTTGAATTACATGTGGGGAGAGGCACCAAATATTTCAATGCTTAGGACATTTCAAGGTCTTGATCCAACTGCCTTAGACTCACAGGTGATGAAACCAAGATCCCAACTCTAGCCAGTTGACTCCAAGGCCCATACTTAGAAATGCTATACTGTACCCTGTCCTGTAATAATAACACATATTGTTACTAAATAACAGTTTCTAACTATAATAATAGTTTTCAGGAGGAAGCAATGCTATTAAAGAAAGGTTTATTCTGTTTTGAAAACATATAGGAAGCAACCCATAATTTGGAACTAAAGACACAAAAAGATAGGTGCACAGCAAGAGTCTCCGGTTTTCTTAACATGGCTGTGGCTTTAAAATGGCCATTAAAGAGCCTTCTCATTGCTGGCAGCAAACTTGTAGATTCTATATTGGCTCAAGGCAAGTGGTTAACATCAATTTAGAAATCTTTGAAATTCCTAATAGAAACACAACAAACCCTTCAGCAGCACTAGCAAGGCCAATGATAACACATATGGAGAGAGAGACTGATTTTTTTCTATGAGCCTATGAACAGCTTTTAAGATTTGGGCTGTTTTTATTCCTTTCACCCTCTCCCCCATCCATCAGGGATTAAAAGGAAGAAGCATTTAAAAATTAAGTCTATTAGTGTGTAGTGAATTTGAATGATAAAAATTCATAGAAGCTGTTAATAACTTTGGCTTTCTTCAAATACTCAAAGATAACCTCATAAGGGCATTTTCATGCCTTAATCTAAGAAATTCTGAGACCCCCAGCAATGGCTGATCTAAGAAGTTCTATGACCCCCCCAGCAATGGCTGAGCTGGCTGTTTTATGCAAACTGAGATGGCAAATCAATAGTAGGTGGGGCTTTTTGCCTCAGTACCTTGGGGGTCTTGCATGCTGTTTCCAGATGCTCTTACAATTCTTAAACAGATATAGCAGGCCTCTAGCTATTAGGGAACAACCCAACAGCGCAGATACTTCTGATAGGCTTTTAAAGAAGAAAATTAATGCTGAGTTAGGTGTGGAGATACAATCACAGCCTTCAAGCCATTCAAAAGTCTTAGCCTACAAATAGGCAATTTACTTTGTATATTTCTCACAAGCATAACCAGGATTAGCTAATGGCTTTTAGATGTGTGAAAATGTGCTTCAGGCTTCCTTGTTATTGTGCCCACCTCACTGTAAAGGAAGTTTGAGAAACGTGGTGAGAACATTGTAGGGAGTTTGGTGTGTAGGATAGAGAGTTGCACATCACTTCATGCCCACAATAGTGAGAAGTGTTAATATTCTGACTATTCTCTTGCATCCATCAGGTGACTGTGCAATTGTGGAGCAACGGCCCTTTGCTGAAGATTGTCCCTTCCATTCCTGGCGCTTTTACAATCAGCACTCAGGACTTTTCCTGGGAGAAGTGAGAGGCAAGAGGGAAAGCTGAGGGATTATTTGAATGATCTCTTTTAAGGAAGGCAACCTCTTCTCCCATTGTCCTTGATCCAGCCATCTGGCTCTGGGAATTTGTTGCTGAATGTTTCTTGACTGTAAAATTTAAACAGATGATTAACCCCTTTTCCTGCCACACCAGCATGCTTGCTATTAAAATGACTACTAGGACCACCCTTTGAATATCAAGGCAGGCTTAGGGTAAGTGAGAAAATAAAAACTAGCAAAGTCCACCAAATGAATACAATTCCACCCTTAAGTTTTTCTCTCACCGTTACCATGACTTGATCTGTGTCTTCAAGTTCAGTAAATGTCCTTTTAGAGTCTCTCTCTGGCATCTGCACCTTCGACCGCACCCAACTAAATGGCACCACAAAGTCTGAGTCTCAAATGGAGCATCTTATGATTATTGACACTAGCTCATGATAGAGATGATCCTTCCCTTCACTGCTCCTCATCTACAGGCCCTGCAAAATCTACGGTAACTGTCTTTGGTATGAGCCAGTCAGGCTGTATCAGTCAAAGGTTGACAAAAAGTGTCCAGTGCATAGTTGGTAAAGTCTCCAGAAGCTCCCTATACTGGATCAAGTCCTAAAGAGATAACTTATCTTCTGATACAAAAAAAATCGTGAATGTGTACTTCATTCAGTGTTTTAGAATTTGGTGATAGTCATGAGAAAAATCACCATTGAAAAGTGAGAATGGGAGCGTCAAAAAGAGTAGGACCATTGAGCGAGCAACATGTACCTGTAGGATAATGTTCATTCACTGGCCAGTTGTCCACTTGCAGCGTGGCATTGCCGCCGTTCCTGGTGAAGCGTACCACATGGTATTTGCCGTCATTTACAGGGGTTCTGTCCTCTTTGATGGAGATGTCAACTGTGCCAATATTGAAGACAACTCCAATTTTCCCCTGTTCCTATAATAAAGAAACACAAAAGGCATAGTTATCACCAACCACGAAGTTATCTCCCTTTAAATTTGATCCTCCAACCAGCAATAAACCTGTAGGTGCCCAGAGGGAGCTGTCAGCATGAAGATAATAATAGTATTCTATATTTCTCCATGAGTTTTCATCCTAAGCATAAAAACCAATGGCATAAACCACCCAAATTGCTCTCCCAGGCTGTACTGCACAGGTTACATCATTCAATTCCCCTCAATGCATATCAGGCCTGGAACTACCTAGTAGCTATGCCATGACAATGCAAAGTTTGTTTCTGTGAGATGAATTAGGCCTGTTTACTAAGAGAGGACACTAAGACACCAGACCTTAAATCATTTATCAATTCAGATTTACAATTAAAGTGGAAATATGTATGAACTTGTCAGCATAGTTTCATGCAATCAAGGCAAAGGGAAGGGGTACAGAATGGTTAGGAGCCAATGTCAGAGGAGCTGGATATATGTTTATACACACACACACACACACACATACATACATACACATGCACATAATGGTTCTGCAGTTCCAAACCACATAGGAAAGGTAACCCCAATACAGGCCAGTGAAACTGACCTAGAATTTTCAGAATTAGATGGCTGCCATGCTTCCCATACTTGTAGCCCTACTCCTCAGATTAATCCAAAGAGACATATATTCAAGACCAGAGCTTATGCAACAGAGCAGAAGAGGACCTCTGTGGCCACTAAAGACTTGTCAGAGGGGAAATTGCAATGAACTTGATATGAGTAACACTATGACAATGAAGAAACCATATGGTTTGGATGTGTCACCACCCAAATCTCATGTTCAGTTGTAATCCCCAGTGTCGGAGATGGGGCCTGCTGGGAGGTGATTAGATCATGGGGACAATTTCTCATGAATGTTTTAGTACCATTCCCTTGGTCCTGTTCTTGTGATAGTGAGTTCTTACGAGATCTGGTTGTTTACAGTGTGTGGCATCTTCCCTGTGTCTCTCTTGTTCCTGCTCCTGTCATGTGAGACTCCTCCTCCCCTGTTTGCCATGATTGGAAGCTCCTTGAGGCCTCCCCTGAAGCAGATGCTGCTATGCTTCCTAAACATCCTGCCGAACTGTGAGCCAATTAAAAACTCTTTTCTTTATAAATTACTCATTCTCAGGTATTTCTTTATAGCAATGTGAGAATGGACTAATACAGATAATAATGATGCAAATGGTGATGGTAGTGGTGATATCACCAACCCCCTGGGAAGTGCACTAAAACACGAAGCATACATAATAATGCTTTTAAAACTCTGACTCTTCTCTAATAATTCATTATGACTAAAAGTTGGAACTAGTATTCATAATGAGACATGAAATAAATGTAACCTTACTGTTCAAATATAATCAGCCTCTTTTAAGCTCTTGGAAAGCCATTATAGCATTGCAGGGTGTTGGAGGCATGTGTAAGGAGAGAAGGGAGACATCTTGCTCAATTTCTTTAGCTTTCCAAATTATTGGCAATATGTTGGGCATTCAAGGATAACAAAATTTAGTAGTTTAGCATGGCTGTGGAGGCCTGGAAAGCAAACACCTCCTTCTTCACATGGCAGCAGGAAGGAGAAGTGCCGAGCAAAAGAGGAAAACCCCCTCATAAAACCATCAGATATCATGAGAACTCACTCACTATCATGATAACAACATGGAGGTAACTGCCCACATGAGTCAATTACCTCCCACCGGGTCCCTCCCACAACACATTGGAATTATGGGAACTACAATTCAAGATGAGATTTGGGTGAGGACACAGCCAAACCATATCAGTAGTAATTCTGACATTCTATAAGACTGATTCACAGTATTAGTTCATGATCCTTTGTTATCGTCTATTTTTTTATTCAAGAAGAAGAAGGAGAAAGAAGAGAAGGAGAAAAACCAGGAGGAGGAGGAAGAGAAAAAGAAGAATGTGAGAAAAGAAGTCCAGAATCCATATAAATCAAGATATAGAAAAGTTTCGCTGAATCTCAGCTTTAGTCATTTATTTTACTCATTCATTCATATATTCATTAAATACACAAATACAAAATTTATTAAGCACCTACTACACTTAAAGTCAACAAATTAAGCGTTCTGGAGGGAGGGACACTGGTTTCTATATATAGTTTGGTACACTTCACTTATTTTCCCAAATTGCAGACTTTCCTCAAGTTTCCATTTATCTCTTAGTATGTCAATTCATCTTGTATCCAATAAAAGAATGGACAAGTCACCAATAAGTCTTGACCTTAGAAGTGAGGAATATAGAATGATCAACCAAAGCAGGCTGTGAGCATTCAAGGATGCAGAGATACAGGGTGGACCTCAGTATTTCCTTCATGCCCTGATTACATAGCATGCAATATAAAATGATGTCTGCAATTCCCATGTTCTGTTCTCTGGGAAAAGAGTTCCAGGTAGCTCCCAAAATTGTGACTAAACACACTCATGATTTCTTAAATCTGTTTGTTGAAACCACTATCTACATCTCTGCACTAGGAAAAGCACCTAGCTTTAAAATATGATGCATAGATAAATGAACCTGCTTATGGATTCTTTTTGTACTTTTCATGCCCATAATTAATACTATTACCCATTTTATTCTCTCTTCTTATTTTTCAAGGAATTCGGAAATGCCAATGTGACTTTTCTGCTTTCTCTTGGAGAATTGGTATTCTATTTCGAAGGGCATGTGTGTGTCACTGCCCACTACCCTCATGCCTAAATAAGCAAGGCTGTAATAATGTGAGCCATAACCTGCTGAGCAGAATGGAAGTACTAGAGGAGTTAAGAAACCATGACTGCAGACACCATTACTCCTCTGCCCACCCCACAGATGTGGGCTGTTTATTGCACCACTGTTCTTCAGTGAGAAACCAGTACATAAATCCTGGATGTATGGAAAGGACTGCTGGTAATTCAATTCACCCCTACGTCACTAATTAATCATGGATGGAAAACAGTTTTAGGGGAAGCATAGAGACCTTTAAACCAGCATTCTGTAGCTTTTCAGTGATAGCAGTGGCAAAGTATGGTTCTGGCTCAGTGAATTGGCTGATCAGCAAGATATATTCTTGGGCAGATTTTCTGCAAGATCCATATTAGATACAGGAAAAGAAAAGATTTAATCTCGCCAGAATAAATATTTGGTCCTTATCTTAGGTGCCACACATTTGCCATTGTAATCACTGTTTCCGGGAGATCTTCTTAATCCTGTTAGCTCACTGCCAAAGTCAGTGGAGACCCTTCCCCAGGTGTTTCATTTTGTTTCCCACAGTGGCAAATGTGGCTGTGCTAGACCTCAGATGTGGTCTCTCTATTTACAGTAATAAAATTTCATTACTGCAACCTCCTTGTCATTTGTCATGGGACCACAGTGGCATTATAATCTGTGGCTAACTGCTTTGTTTCAGTTCATTAGAAGTCACGGAAGCCTTATGGCAAATACCCATAGAGTTGCCCAGGCTTGAATCTATCATGCTCAGCTGCCATGCAGATCAACTCTGCTGGCTCGTGTGTCTAGAAAAGAGAAGATGTAAGGGAACAAAAGCATTGGCTTTGGTGTCAGACCTGACTGACGTTGGGCAAATTACTTGATTTTTCTGAAGCCATTTCTTGATAATACACTGTAGGGACAGGATACCAGCATTACATACTTCATAGGGCTGTTGTAAGTATGATATAATATGATGGTACTTTATAAGTAATAAAACATTACATAAATATATGAGATAAAACAGAGCAGAAGGAACCACCCAATCATCTGATCAGATGTAACACTCTGATTTTTGGAGAAATTAATTGGTTCAATAGAATAAATGTTCAAATAACAGCAATGGCTCTTAAAGCTGTATGACCCTGGTCTGGTTATTTTACTTCTGATTTCTCTTTCATGAAGGGATGTGTGGAGGGAAAGAGGGGCCAGTTGTTACCTCTGAAGCTTGCTGTGAGGGTTATAGGAGAGCACAGATATGTGAAGCACCTGGCATGTCGCTGTGGATAATTTTGGATCCACAAAAATGTCAGTCTTCTTTCTCCTCATTAGTGTAATTGAAAGTCGTGTCATGAGCTAAGGCCTAGTTGGCTTGGTGGGCACTGTCATCAAGACATATTGTGAAAATAGATGTAAATTTTAGCAAACAGAACATATATTCAAAAAATGTATGCAGGGTTGAGTTGCTATCTCTCTACATTCTTTGTAACCAAATATTATAAGCCTCTCTAAGAAATGCAAAGGGTAGCTGCAAAAACAGCATGACTATAAATTTTAATAACTCCACAGTCATCATCACTAAAGTTGCTACCAAGACAATTGCTTCAATCTATATTCTTCCTTGATATTAAAAACAAAGACAAGTGGTAAATCAGAAGACATTACCAAAGAATCCTCAAGTGCATTCAGGAAAAAAGCTGAACAGTACGGAAACCAGCTGTCTTTAAATAGCCAGTAAGTCACTCTTCATCAATAACAACGGTTTATGAGCCTACCTGGCTCCCCAAATTAGTCCAGCTTCAGCTTCCCTATCCTCAATCAGTCACACTGCAGTTATTGTTGCTGAGGTGACCCAAGAGATGCTACCGACACCAGGGTCAGACTCCAGGAGCAGAAATGCTCAGGGGCAAGAAGAATTCTCAGGAATAAAGATGTCCCTGAAGGCTATTTTCACCCATTCCAGACTACCTTGAGGAAGACGGAATGCACCATCCGCTATTTTAGAAAACTGCAGCTGACAGAAACAGAACTGGGATTCTCAAATGTATGTCAGGGATATGGGCAATGGAAGCAGGTCTCAGTGTCTTAACTGCTAGGCTTCCCACCGAATTTGTTAGTTCAGTGCTAGGCAAGAACACAAGGAAGACAGTATGTAAATATGTAATGCCTCCTGTGGGCCAGGCACGGCAAGGTCTTCCATATCCATTTCAAAGTCTGGTTCCTAGTAAAGAAAGTAATGAGTAGCACTGTTTACCACATTTTCCCAGTTCTCCTCCATTATAGGGTTGTAGTAAGAGAGGCCTTTTGGGTCTCCTTGTGATGGGTTGGACCCAGAGAACAGTATTAACTAATAAATTGAGTATCATTCCTGAGCCATGCATTTAATTGCTGGTGTGAGACCCACCAGAGTTCTATTTGTTGCCAACCATTGCACCCAGCAAACTCCTGGTCGTGGCTTCTTTGTCATTCTGGGTCATTGAGTGAGGATGACAATAAGCCAGCTTGTTATGGACATGGGAGATGGCTGAGAAACAAAGCTTGGTTGCTTTCTAGCACCAAGTGTTTGAGGCTTTTGTCACTGCAACATAAACCAGACTAAATGGACAGAATAGGTGCTCAGGAAATACTTTTATAATAGAATTATGTTCAAATTCTTACGATTAACAGAGAATTCACACAGTAAGAGACTTATTGAAAAAATAGAATCCAGGTCTGACTCTAAAATCCATGCATTTTCCACAGTCACAGCTTTCACATATTACAATTGAGTTAGTTATTTCTATAACAGAAATATATGTGTTACATATGATATATTTTATGTATGCCTAACTTACCTGTCTACTTAGCCTAATTGTGAGTATTTTAAATGTAAGTTTCCTAACATGAGCTCAGTAAATGTTTGTTAAATTAATGGATATGTGAATCAATGAATAATGAATTAGAATATGTGGTTGTGATTTTAAAAAATAAGAATCTTTTTTGTACCATGAGAGACCAAATATGATTTCAGTATTATAGGATAAAATAAATAATTGCTACTATATTCATATTTTGTACAATAAATCTTAGGTAAAACATCTCACTATGCTTTATAAATGTTTCTGTAAAATACAAAAAGATGAGGTACAGCTTACTTGATTCATCAGACAATTTTGACTTTGCCTAACAAAGGCTTTTATTGAAGTTCTTTAGAATAAAACATTGAATTCAGTAGAACATAATTTGAGCTCTTTTTGTGGCTATTAACTGTCTTTCAGTGAAGATCATTAGTCTCTACTCTTTCAATATTATGGTCTTCTTGTTCTACACTCTGGACAATTGTTGGTTTATAAGCACAGAGTAAGCACTTCATTATTAAGGTATTTCAAGAGAGGTAAGAGACCAGGTCTCTCCCCTGAAAAATCTAAAGCAGAGAAGATGCCTTTCAGGAATCACTCGAACTGACAAGACCACAGCTGTAGAGCTTGAAGATATTTTGAACTCCATGATCACCTCATGACAATGACCTGGTCCCCTCCCCTTGAGAAGCTGAAGTGTGGCTGTGGCAGGAAAAGCAGGGGAGAGGAAAACGTCTACTTTGTGTTCTAGAAGAATGTGACATTTCGAATCAAAAGGATTGGGACCGATTGAGGCTCCACATTATTTTTTCTGGGTGATCTTAAGCAGGTCCCTCAACTATCCAAGGCTCAAGCTTTGTCTAGAAAAATGACATGAAGACAATAGCAACAATAATACTTGTGTTAAATAATACTTATTAAGAGACATAAAATCTTGGCAAATTCTGAAGGCATCTACAAACAATTACATAAAATATGTTAATGATTGGTTTGGAGATGGTGATAATAGTGATGCTAGGTGAGAAACAGTACTAATATGGATGACAGGTGAGTCAGAGGCATTTGCATACTCCCTATAGGATATTGCTCTATTTACAATGACTGTGTCCCAGTCAAGGTCATCGACTCTGGGATCTGTATACATTGTCCCTAGAAAATTCATATTAAATGCCTTGAAAACTATTTCTCCTTTTCTAAATCTTTATGGGCCTCAGTGACCTTTGCACCCAACCAGGAAAGTTACACCCACCTCTCCCCTGGCTGCAGCTGTGCTTCACCTGGTGTTTTACTGAGGTCTGGTTGCACAAGGTCAATCAATTAAAGCGGATTAGATCCACAGTCTGAAATGCTAACAGAGGGCCAAGAGAGATAAGACTGATAAATAGCTCAAGACAGCTCCATTTCTGACTCCAAAAAAAAAAAAAAAAAACAGAGAGAGAGTAGGGATGACAGCTTAGGACATCAGGAACCATGACCTGAAAAGGGGAGAGGCAAGGAAGGACAAGACAGCTGATGCAAGTAAATAAGATGCAAGTCAAAGCTATCACAGCTCTAAGTCACCAGTCACAATTGGCATCCTGAGTCATCATGTCCTTCAAATCCACTCGGAACATCCACTTCTCATTCACAGACCCCAATGTCATGCTGGCTTATTTGGTAGTTAAGTTTGACTGCAAGGCAAAACTCAAGTTCATTTCCATAGGTGCCCCAGCCCTGTGCCAAGACCTGGAGCAGTCTCCTGGCAGGACTCAGGTGACAGCTGGCAGGGCAGTGCTGACTAAAATCCAGTACAGACTGAATGTCTCCCATAAATGTCGAGTTTCCCCACTAAATCTCAACCACAGCTGAGAGGAACCACCCAGTGTCTTCACAAAGAAACCTTAAGCCCTGTGCTCACACCAACAACATTACAGTCCTTGAAATTAGGAAACACATTTTAACTCATCTGGAATTCTTCCAGAACATCTTATGCCTTACCTATGTGCTTACAAAGTGAGGTTCTAAGACCGCCACCAGCAGCATCACCAGGGGACTCATTAGATATGTAAATTGTTGGGTCTAGTGCAAGACCCTCTGAATCAGAAACTCTAGTGTGAGGCCCAGTAACATGTATTTTCACAAGAACTTAAGGTGATTCGGATGCTGAAGTTTGGGAACCACTTTCTTACATTAACGTCTTGGTTTACTAAGGCAGTGATTTCAACAGGGATGCCTATCTCCAGCGACATTTGGCAATGTCTGGAGACATTTTTGGCTGTCACAACTGAAGTGGGGTGCTACTAGAATCTAGTAGGTCAAAGCCACACATCCTGCTAAATATACAATGATACACGACAAAGAAATACCTGGCTCTAATATCAATAGTGTCACTATTGAGAAACTCTGCTCAGGGAGTGCAAAACTTCAGTCACTCAACAAATACCCATACAGCATGTATTGTATGGAAAAAAAAAAGTTCTACACACATTTACATGCACAGTCTAATATATTCTCCACACAATACTTTTCTGTATGGTACATATGCACGCAAGCAACAGGCACACATGCACATCAGTGCACAGCCACGTGCACGCATGTGTGAATTTTTAAATATTTGATGTAAAATTGTGTTCTAGCAAACAGAACACAAGGTGAGCATATAAGTATGTATCGATAATCTCTCTGACTCTCCTCTATGTGTCGGTCAAATGTCCACTTGGCAGGTATAAACTTTGAAATGCATGCTCACAGAGCCAGAGAGTGGCAGGTCTAATATACATGTCCTATGTCATTTTCTCCATCTGGTCCTGGTAACCCTCTTCCCTACTGACTGATTACTGCTAGCCCCTAAGGAAGTCTTTTCGTACATCTCTGGCAAAATAACATTAGTTGATAGTCCCAACTCTAAATTAGTTACTTTACTATAGACTAGGTCATTTTAGTCAGTTTCCAAGAATATGCATGATTAGCTCTGAACAGGATGCAAAGGAGAAATTTCTTCTCTTAGAAGTAGATATTCTAGGCCAAAAATGAGCAGCTGCTCCTCTATAAATGAGAGATCAGCAAACAGTGAGTAACCCTTCAAGACCTATTCTGTGGTTATGAGGAAACTTTTAGTGATTCTTTAAAGTGCTTTACTATTTACCTAACTTCCAAATGACAGGCTATATTAGCATTATGGCTTCAAAGTAAATGGACCTACATGAATAATGAACACCAACCAAGAACTCTGTTTTCATAAGTAAGGCATTTTGAGTCAATCCCTCAGATAAATTCCCAGTCTAAATTCTATACCATTCTCTACCTGAAAAATAATTAATATACACATTTCAGAATGGAGAGATTCAGTACTTAGGGTCATCAGATAATATGGTTTAGATTGTGGCAGTTTCTTATGATATGTTTGAGTTATGAATATGCCAAAGTTGGAGGAGATAGACTGGCCTGGAGCAGAGATCAGCAAACTGTGTGCCAAATATAATTGTTCCCTGTTTTTATAAATAAAGTTTTATTGGGATACAGTTGGACTCATTCATTGATGTATTATCTTTGACTGCTTCCATACTACAACAGCAGACATGAGTAGTTGCAACAGTGATCATGTGGCCTACAAGCCTAAAATATTTACTTTCTGGCCCTTTACAGAAAAAGTTGCTGACCTCTGTTGTGGAACTTTACACAATTTAAGGTCACCCATGATTTTCTTTTTTCAGATTTTAATCAATAGTTGATGTACAAGTGGTCAGAATAACTCAAATAGGAGTGGGAGGAGCAAATGAGCAGCCTGTATCATACCTGCTCATTCACCTATTGCAAGAAAGTTCTATAGGTGGCCTTGGACCAACCTGGTTTGCGTTCTTTTCTCACTTGTAGTTCTCAAAAATACTTGTAGAATATGCCAGAAATGTAACATTCTCAGATAAGGAGGACTGGCTGGAAGAGCCAAGTCTCTGTTCCAGTTTCTACCAGAACAGGATATCCTTCAACACTTCAGCTTATTGAGTCATATTGCCCCTGGGGTATAAAACCCAGAGTGGAGGCCGGGCGCGGTGGCTCAAGCCTGTAATCCCAGCACTTTGGGAGGCCGAGACGGGCAGATCACGAGGTCAGGAGATCGAGACCATCCTGGCTAACACGGTGAAACCCCGTCTCTACTAAAAAAAATACAAAAAACTAGCCGGGCGAGGTGGCGGGCACCTGTAGTCCCAGCTACTCGGGAGGCTGAGGCAGGAGAATGGCGTAAACCTGGGAGGCGGAGCTTGCAGTGAGCTGAGATCAGGCCACTGTACTCCAGCCTGGGTGACAGAGCGAGACTCCGTCTCAAAACAAACAAACAAACAAACAAAAACAAAAACAAAAACAAACCCAGAGTGGAGTACTTTCCAAGGTTCCTGAGGTGCAGTACATGCACAGGTGGATTCCATTCACCATAGACAGCTTTCCTGAGCCTTGGAGAATGAGCTCAAAATGAATCCCCAGCTTCTGCTGTCCTTTGCTGCCTATATGTAAGTAATAAACCCACTTTATGTGACTTGTGTGTGGAAGTGTTCTCTCTCACTGGGCTCAGGCACATTGGTGACCAGTGTACAATGAACCTGATTCACAATTACTATTTGGCAAATAGAAAAATGTATCTTAGATATTTTCTAATAAGTTATATAAAATAAGATATATAAAAACTCATTCAATTAGGCATAAAGTAATCTATCTTAGGTCCCACTGAGGGTGGTTTATATACTAAAATCAACTCAAAATAACACTGTTTGAAGGAGGTCAGCTGCAGATGCAGAGAAATAAATTAGAGGCTTCTGGTAAAGGATGGTAGTAGCTAGAATAGTCTGGTAATGGAGGAGATGGAGCAAAGTTATAAGTCATTAAAATTATAATGATATCACATTTCTTTCGGAAAATGTATCTAGTTCTATGGGAGTGAATCAAATACATTTTAAAGGCTTGAGACTCTAAAAGATAGCACACATCACTCTGATGTTAGGATTTGAGTTTATTATATTAGATGGAATGAGAAAAGAGAATAGCATTGCAGCCCAATGAATATATCAGTCTCCAGAGCGCCAGTGCATCTGCGAAAGACTTGAGTCACTTGAGTGATAAATGGTGATTAACTGAGCTCTCTCGGTTTACCTGCAAGGGAAATCTACTGTGTCATCATCTTGGGATGAACACACTGAAATAGGGGCTTATTTTTCCTTTCCTAGTTATCGTAAACAAAATGGCCAATAGACTGTAATACATCAGCAGTGCCTGTCTGCACGTAGGGACTCTGGTGTGTGTGTGTCCTGGAGATAGTGTTGCAGTTAGGTATTTCATCCAGGTGATATTTTATGGTTCTCTTCTTTGTCAACTATCACCACTACAACATTCTCTCTTGGATAAGATCAGTAATTCCAATTCGAAAGGTGGGTTCTTACCCCCAACCACCATAATAAAAGCAACAGAAATTTTTTAAAAAGTGAAATTTAAAAAGCTCCAGTACTTCGAAAAAAGACTGGCCTTATGACCTCCATGATAGCATCAAAGCCTCTGTAGGGAGAATAATCCGGACACCCAAGCAGGAACATGAAAAAGAAAGTGCTTTCCCTCAGCCCTGACGAAATTAGTAAAGGTGACCCCAAGCAGACACTGGAAAACATGTCACAGGTAGCTGACTCATACCTTTTCAAAAGAGTCCACCATACCAGCATTGACAATTATTTCAAAGCTATGTGCTCTTTCGATAGAATAATTAGAGAACACATCTCCTAATTTTAATTTACTTGAAGTCAGTATCCCTACCAAATTATAAAGTAAGTTTCAGCCAAATGGAGAAATAGAAATGTCCCTGGAACAGCATGAAGTCATTATTCCCCTAAGATATAGCAGGCACTGGAAGCCCACTGGAAGCCGGTCAGAGCTTCAGATACGCAAATTATCCATGGAGTTTATAGTGAACTCATAGACAATACGAAGAAGCATTTATTTTATGACATTTAAAGGGCACAAACATTCTTCTCTCTCTTCTCTATGGGTGAGCTACAATTTTGTTCATTAACATGATGAAGGAAAATGATTTCATTCAAGAGGCTGAGGAACATAATGCTAGAGAAATAAAGAGTTATGTGTATATGTGTTGCCATGTAAATGTGTGTGTGACTGTGTGTGTTTGTGTTTGAATAAAACCTTAAAATTTACACAAAAGTTAGTTCCTTTGACCCTCTTATTTTCTTTTAGGCAAAGTAATGGTGGCTCAGTAGAATCTAAGCCCCTCTGTGTCCATTGAAGGGCATCCATAATCCAACTGTAATATAGCCCTTAAACAGTGGCAGAACAGTCAGTGGAATCCTGAGTCTTCACTTTCAATAGAAAGCCTCTCAGGAATGTGAATCTATTATAGACCTGACTCAGAACGAACTATGGATTCCAGCATGAATGAAACATCAGAATGATCCAGAGTCAACATTAGCTTTAGGGAATGGAACTGGTCATTAGGGATCACTGATCCAGGAATGACCCAGACACAGGAAAGATATTCTAGTTCTGGCCCAGCCCAAAGCTGAATGAGGTACCCTTTCCTATCTGGAGAAGAGTTTTCTCTGCAGAAGGTCCAGCTTTCCTGGCCAGTGTGCATACGTGTACAGTGCTGAAAACAATTTTACACACGTGCCTTCCAGAGACATCTTTGATAACCAGATATATTCTCTAATTATCCCACAATCTCTCCACTATCTATTCAATAATAACATCAGTTTGTGTTGATTCATTTCAATGTTTTTTAATGGAACAATTCTTTTTTTTTCCTGTCATACCATGAGCATTGTGAGGGAAGAAAATTCCTCTTTATGTTCTATGTCTTCCTCCATATCAAAAGTTTAATAAATGTTCAGCCAAGCATCTGACACAATGGTGAAAGCACCTTTGCATTCTTCTGCTAGCAAGACTAGTGCATAGTGCAATATCTCCATCCATGGTTCATTTACTGCTTTTCAATTTTTGCTATGGTTTTGTTTTGGGAGAGAACTTTTGAAAATGTAGAGTACCACTACCTCTCAGGTGACCATAGCTGTTCACTTGTTTCACATAGTCTACTGAACAGTCTTCAGGAAAATTGCCAGCAAGCCTGTGTGGCCTGAGGGGAACTTTCTCTGCAGACCGGGAGATGAAAGGCTTAGTGTTCATTACCAAGGGCTTCAACCTACCCTGCTTCTTTGTTTGGATTAGATTCAAATTGAAGTCCTAGAGGTGGACACTGATCCATCCTACTACCAGTTAACTGAACCATTTGGTTCCCATTAAACACAACTTTAATCTTTGAAATATCCAAGATGCCAAGCTTTCAGAGAAACTCAGTTTCATCGTCTTGCTTTCTCCATTATTCTGCAATGCAGTGATTTCTGGTCAGTGTAGGGCTCAGTCCCTGCCTTTTGGGAGGCCATCCCCTCACCACAGTCTTTTGGGCCACCGTGAGTTGGCCCAACCACCATCCATTTCAATTTGCCCTACACTTGTCAAATTGAGAATTTTTACACATAGTCATGTTTTCCCCCAAGAAGTACCTTTATTTCTCCAAATCAGTAAGATGCATAAGTAGAATCAAGTCATAGAAATGTTGAAATCAAGTGTGTAATGATCCTATCCTCTGTATAGGGCATTTTGGGAGACACATCAGAAGTTAGAGAAATACATCTGGCATTCTTTAGCCCTCAAGAGTACAAATGATACTTTGGTGTAGTGGATAGGGAAACCGCATTTGAATCAGAAGGCTTGGATATGATTCTAGTTTTTCACTTACTGCAGGTTTTGGGGCAAGCCACAAATACTCTGCACCCAGTATCCTCATCTGTAAGACAAAGTCACATTGCTGAGCTTGTAGGATGATGATGGAGATTCAAAATAAGAGATGTTTCTAATAACAATTTAAAAAATATAGCTCACTGATGGGGACAAAAGAGAAATAAGAAAGAAGCACATGATTTCCTAAATTGAGATATAAAAAAAGAAGGAACATTCCCATATAATATTTCCAAATATTCACAGTCAGTCGTTGATAAATTGCCCAAGTAGCCAGAGAAAGAGGATTCATTACTTGGCCTTCAGGATAGAAAATTCTCCTGGGTAGAAAAAATAAACTCAGTTTCTCCTATACTCTCACAACACACTTCTGACACCAGATATGTGGAGGTCTTCCCCCACACATCAAGCAAGCAAGCAAGCAAGCAAGCAAGCAATCTGCAGCAGACACCAGCTGGCTGTCCTCCAACCAAATTCAATTCCTGCACTACCAGACTGGAGATAGTGTCAGGTTCCACAGACTGAGGGCTCAGACTCACAAGACTGCCTCCCATTTCCAAGGCCAATCACAAGCTCTGGGTTCTTTTACCTGTGCTTCTGACTGACAAGCTATAAATTGGGATTCCCATGACCTCGTCCTTGGGCTCCATGATTTTGCTACAGCTCAAAAACTCACATTTACTAGTTTATTAAAAAGAAATTACAAAAGATACAGATGAAGAGATATTTGGTCCAGGTATGTGGGCAGAGGCTCCCAGCTCCCAGGCCCTTTCCAGGTGCAGCACCCTCCAGGAACCTCCTGGTGTTCAGCTCTTTGGAAGCTCTCCAAACCCTGTCCTTTTGGATTTTTATGAAGGCTTCATTACATAGGCATGATTGATTAAATCATTGGCCACTGGTCATCAGATTAACCATCAGCCCTTCTCTCCTCCCTGGAGGTTGGGTGGGGGCTAGTGCTGAAAGTCTTAACCCTCTAATCATGCCTTCGTCTTTCTCATGACCAGCCTTCATCCTGAAGCTACCTAGGGGTTGACAGCCACAAGTCATTAGCATATAAAAAGACATATCACTTTGAAAATTCCAAGGATTTTAGGAGTTTTAAACAGGATGAAGACCAACTATGTATTTCACAATATCACACTACCTTATTTGGCAGGGGCCAAAACAAAGGGAAACAAAGGTCTGGTTATGTAAGTGCTATGGGCTGAATGTTTGCATCCTTCCCATCCCCCAAAGTCTTATGTTGAAGCCCTAATCCCAAATGTGGTGATGGTATTTGGAGGTGAAATCTTTGAGAAGTAATTAGGTCAGGAAAGTAGAGTCCTCTTGAATGGGATTAGTGCCCTTAATAGAAAAGACATTAGGCATGATTTCTCTCTCCTCCATGTAAAGATACAGCAAAAAGGTGGCCATCTGTCAGTCAGGAAATGGACCCTCAGCAGAAACCAAACTGACCAGCACACTGACCTTGGACTTCCCAGTCTCCAGAACTGGGAGCAATAAATATTTGCTGTTTAAGTCACTCAATCTATGCCATTCTGTTATAGCAGCCAAGGCTGACTGAAACAATGAGATATATTTAGGTGGATGCAATTGAGAAGGTAAAGAGGAATGGGAGAAGTTGAGAAGATTGAAACTGTTGGTATAAAAATCAAATTCAATCTATAGAAGGGAAGAATAGAAAATTGGCCTAAAAATTCCTTACACTATCAACCAGCTTTTCTACTTTCTAAAACTTCACTAATTTTTGCCAAGAGACATTTGAATGTTAAGGAAGACTCTCAGAGTTGAACATATACAAACACAGACAAGTAATTTTTAAGGTTCATAAACATGCTACAGCTTAGAGAATATTTTCTCTCTTGCCCAAAGGACCTTCCTTATACCTCCTAGCAAATATTTCCTTGATAATGGCAAAATTTTATTTATGGAATTTAGAAACTATAGAGTCAAAATAAATATAAATAAAATATTTTATTTTCCAAATGTGCCTGGCAGACTCCCTTGCTTTCTGCTGTAGGCATCCCTCTTCCATCAGGAGAAGACCTTTAGCTGTTTAGATGAAAAGCGATTTGTGAGGCACTTATCCCAGATCCTGGCCAGAGGCTCAGAGGCAGTCAGGGAAGACATCATCCAAGCAATGCTAGAACTTCTATGTTTCAGAAGTTAGCGGTTATCTTACTGTTGCTAACTGGTGATGCCCATGTCCAGTGATACTTATGGGTTCATTGAGGGAGTAATTAAGGTCAGAAGAAAGTGAAAACTTAAAGAAGAGGGGGGGAGGTAATAAGGATATGGACAAGGAATTAGATTGAGTGTGGCTAAACTTATCGACCAAGCCTTATCTGAAAGAATACAGAAAAATGCTTCCCAAATCTTCAAACATGGATGCATTGCTTGCCACTCTACTTTGTATTGACTTCAAAAAACTTTCTGCAGGCAAATACCTAGAGGCAAACTCTTAGAAAACTAGCTACAAGCATAGACACATTCTTTAACAGACAGCAAGATGCTTTTCTGGTTCAATTGCCAAATGCTGATGAGCCATGCCACCTCTGCTCACCAAACTACCAGATCTATCTAGAGAATGCACAAAAACAAGTGTTCAGAACATCTAATACTCAAGTAGTCATTGCATACTGGACTCATCTCCACTCTGTGAAGGGCAGGTGGAGGACCAGAAGTCATGCCTCTACCACAGAGAGGCACAATACACAAACAGTACTAAATCTGGAAGGCACAATTATTGGAAGAGTAATGAAAATTATTTTCATTTGATTTTTGTTTGTTAATTATTTTGCCCAGTAGATACTTATTAGCTGCCTTCTGTAATACAGAACTTACAAATTCAGAGACTTTATGCTGGATCGAGTCCTCATATAAGTTTTATTTTTGAGGGGTGAGTACTACATAGTATTTTTCTATGTGAATTAGTTTTGACATTTAAAAATCAGATATCTCGTGAACAGCTACACCGTTCTTTTAAAAGAAGAAAGATTCAGTAACACAGAGCCAATATTTTCTGCAGGACAATCAGCCAGAGCTGATTAGAAGAGAAAGGCACAGGTTTTCCAATTCACCACAGTCCCCACTCATCTCTGTTGCTCATCAGATGCAAAGGCTGAGTGTTGATTGACATTTATCATCAAGTTTTCTCTGGTTTTTTTTTTTTTTTTTTTTTGTATAGTAGGGTAAGGAGGGAAGGGAAATACTTATTACCATGTAAGTAGCAACCTCTCTGAACCTCAATAAAGGAGAGACTGAGAAGGCCATGGGATTCAAGAAAAATTAAGGAAAGCACAGGTTTTCTTACACTTCATCCCATTTAAATAACTTGTCTGTTTCTTGCAAACTTTTTTTTTAACCCCTAATATATTATAACAATCACAGGTTTTTGAGTAGACAGGCCCGACCTTAAAGCTTAACTTCATCACTTCCTATATGCTTTTGACAATATTATTTAAACTCTCTGAACCTCAATTTTCTCACCTTCAATGCTGAAAAAATACTATCTACCATGAGAAATTGTCACGAGGATAAAACAACATATGCAGGCATCCAGCACATAATAGAAGATGCTCAAGGAATTTTAGTTCCCTTCCTCTTTGAAGAGTTGGGATGAATTAAGCAGACCTGATCATAAAATCATATGCACATCTAAAGTGCCTGCCAAAATGTAATGACCCAACTGCTGCTTCAGAGAGATGGATCAGCTCGAGGTTTTAATGCACTTTTCATGAACTGTGACTCAACAACAAAATCTATCACTATTAGACAGACTCATAAGAAAGACCAGATTTAAATAAACTTCCTTCTCAACTCTTAAGTATTAACTGCTTTCGTCTTGACTCAGAAACACACCAATAGGAACTGTACACTTAGCCAATAAACAGTGGGATTAATCAATGCCGGAAAAGATAACGATAATAAAATGCGTTATTTGAAAGTTGCATGACAGCAGACCATTCCATATAGAAAGGTACATTTAAATTATATGGAAACACATTTTTAGTCCTCTGAGTTCATATATCTATCTGCATGGCTATAACCATAAAGAAAAATTTAATGTTGGCCACTATTCTAGAGCTACCATTTAATTTTGAGTAGAAACTGATAGTGAAAAAAAATTATTTTAGTTATATAACAGACTGTCAAATAAAAAACATTCATTGCAATATAAGAGCCAGAAAAAAACAAAATTGCCACTCTAGTTGAGGTTTAAGTGGGCCAGTAAATCACAGCCCTCTTCATTGTGCATTCCAAGCCAATTGAGAAATAGACCTAGATGAAAGGACCAGCAAACTTTATTGCTTGTGGAGCTGGATGGGAGAATGGATTGGGGCAACACTTAGACTTGGCCACAGATCAGTCTTCCTACACCAATTTCTAGTTCTCTTCTCTTTCCTGTTGCCTCCTACAAAGATGAAATAGGCCTGGATACACTCAGCCCAGGGAGAAAAGCCCTTTGGACAGGAAGAAGAGAAGAAAGGAGTCTCACTAGATATGTGAAGATCCTTCATCCAATCCCACCAACTAAATAAGGGATTAGAGAGAAGTTACAAGAAGTGCCATTCCAATAGTTTCTTTCCAGAGAAGAGCAATTGTCTTATAGCATAGTGTAGACGGAGAAACCATGCCTTCTGTAAGGTACCAGAAACCCAAGTCTACCCTCTTCAGACAATCCTGCCACCACAGATTGGCTCTTAAGAGGATCTGAAAAGCCAATCCACAGGCATCTAAGGAGGATTTGTGACTTGGAGGTTGGTACATTTTTGGGAATGTTGAAATTTTCACTTTATGGTTACGTGAAGCACAGTAGCTGCCTCTGAATAACCAGCTCGCAACTACCGCTGCTTCTGCTGATTGCTGAAAGACTTAGCATCATGCAGCTGATGGTTTAGCTTTTGGGACACTGACATGTGAGAAAAAACATTAGAGAGAAGAATGTTAAATATGACTTGTCAATAAATGAAATTATAATTTGGATTGGTAATATTTCCGTAGGCCCATGGAACTTTCTTTGCATCATGAACTTCAGCCTCCTTGCTGAGGGGCCCAGAGATCTACTTCGCTGTCATTTATGTCAGAGTAAGATTCTTTAGTGCAGTCCAACTATGCTGTCAACTCCAAATCCCAAGGGATACATATAATCACCATATTTATTGCAATGGCCCAGGCAATCATGATACCACTGCCTCTAATGAAACTAAAGTGCACCTGTCATTTTGGAGATGCTACTTGTTCAGGCAGAGTTGCCTGTCAGCTGTCTCTGGCCAAGAAGTACAACCTGCAATTTAGTTAACAAACTGAGACATCATAGAAATCAGTGCTCTTAACAGGCTTCCTTGATTCACTTGGGTTTTACTGCCTGTCGTACATATCACAAGTCTCCAGTAAAGTGGCACTGGTGGGAGGAGGTCCCAGTAGAATTGAAAAGACAAGGAAAAGAAAAGCAAGGAATTGATGACTTCAAAAGTGGAATCCAGGAAAACTATTACTTGGTGCCAATAAATCTGTTGTTGCCAAAAGAGCAAGTTTCAAACTCTTCAGCCTGGTATCCCAGGTCCACCACTACCAGGTGCCAACATTTTTCCCCAGTATTGTCACCAAACTTTCTGAACCTTCCCTCCCATCCATAATTGTTGATTAATCTAGCCACTTATTAAGCAAGCATATATTGAGCCCCTCTGTGTGTGAGGTATTATACCAAGCATTAATACCAACATGAAGAAAATCTTTTTTTTTTTTTGAGACAGAGTCTTGTTCTGTCACCCAAGCTGGAGTGCAGTGGCGCATCTCAGTTCACTGCAGCCCCTGCCTCCTGAATTATAGTGATTCTCCTGCCTCAGCCTCCTGAGTAGCTGGGATTACAAGTGTGTGCCACCACACCTGGCTGATTTTTGTATTTTAAGTAGAGACGGAGTTTCACCATGTTGGCCAGGCTGGTCTCAAACTCCTGACCTTAGGTGATCTACCCACCTCAGCCTCCCAAAATGCTGGGATTATGAATAAACCTATTTTTAAGTTTTAAATAATCCTTGTGCTAAGGCTCAGTCCCAGGAATGAAATGGATGGTGGCAGCTATCAAGAAGTGTGGAAATTGGGCTGAATTCCAAAGGCTTATTTTAAGGAAGAATGGAATACAGGAAATCCAACTCACTAGACAGACCTCCAGGAAACAATATATTTAAGGACAAAAAACATATGGAATAAGAAAGTCTGCCTTTCAGTTAAAGTGATAAAGGAAGTCTTAAAAGCAGAAATGGGATTTAAACTCAATCCTGAACATGGATAGAATGTAAGTGAACACAGAGGAGATGGTCCAGTTTGCATGCTATGATGTTAACAAGTGGACAGAAATGCAAGATACCTGAATTGGGATTTGGAATCCAGGAAACTTGAGTTTAACCCTGAACTGTTTCACCTGAGTCAAGTAGCAGTGACCAAGTCATTTGGCCTGAGTATTGGTTTTCTTATTTCAAAAATGGTAGTAAAATTACCGAGCCTACATACTTCACAGGATAGTTATGTGGAGCAAATGAGATAATATATGTAAAAGCGCTTGGTAAATTTTAATGCACAAAACACATATCAGAGAATCATTAGGTGCACTACAATAATTATTGACTTGATTTAAAATGTACATGGCTGTTTCTTCCTTTAGCTTTTACTTTGATGATTTTTAAAGGCTGCCGTCTTAAAAACCTTCAATAGAAGTAGTAAATGCTTCATTTCATACTTATCTGTTTCTTTCATCAGAGAAAATCAAAGTGCTTCTTGAATATCATCTCATTAATCTCTTAGAGGGAGGTAAGTAAAGGGACACATATTTTGCACAGTTGTATATGAATCTCAGTTTTACAAATGGGAAATCCTCAAATAAACTTCCCTCGGTCACAAGTAAATCAAAACAACAGCCAAAAATACACCCAGACGTCGTTTTATCCAGTTCTCTGCTCTCATTACATGCATCCCCAAACCTTCTTCTCTCAGGAGACTTCCATGGACAGATCTGGCTTTCAAGCTCTGAAACAGGTAATTTTTTATTTAACTATTTTTAGCCTCTGTTTCTTCGTCTAGACAAACAAATTAAAATACTTATAGAGATAAAAAATAGTACATATGTAATATTCATGAAAGAAACTTAGCCAATTAGCCATTATACATCAGATAAAAATTAAGATTAAATTCATTTGTTTTACATGGGGTGAATTTGGTTTATAAAAATCTCAAGGGTAATTGTCCCAAAATACAGGGCATTGGGTTGATTTGGATAAATACTTAGATTGATCATTATTAATAAATATCAGAATTACACCATCAATCAATAGAAAGTTTTTGGCACACACTATGTGCGAAGAATTGTGTTGCCATCTAAAGATATAAAGATAAATAGGACACACTGTGGGTATTCATTAAGTTTACAATTGGGTAGATAAGACACGGTCAAAATAGCTGTTAAAACATAGAAGGTGGTAAAGGCAATAATAGAGACAAAATTCAACAGGGTTTCAGTAGAAATTGTTCTGCTAGGGGAAGCAAGGAAGGCCTCCTGCAAGAGGTGACTCAGAGGCTGGGTTCTGAAGGACATCTAGGAGTTCAACAAATGGAGGAAATAGAAATAAGGTTGAGGAAATAACATTCTAAGCAGTGGGACTAACATAGTAAAAAGCAGTAATTAAAAGGAAAATGAAGTCTAATCAGTGGATTAGTTTGGCCAGAATATAGTATATACTAGAGAGAAATGAATTTTACTGGATAAAAAGGTAGGTTGAGGCCAAATCATGTTAGGCTTTCAATGTTGTATTAAGAAATATAAACTCTCTTCAGTTGGTATTAGGAAGTCATTGAGCAAAATGACCAAAAAAACCCCCAAAATATTACATATATTTCAGCATGTTCTGAGCAGCTGAGGCAGAAGCAGAAGAGATGAATTATAACAGATAAAATAGAGATGAGGTAACAGATGGCATGAGATCCCAGAAAAGATAAGAGGGCAAGAGGCCAAGGACCTAGGTAGACTCAACTGTGGAAGAGGATAAGCACATTTTTCCTCTGAGATAGGAAGACAGGAGAAACAGTAGCAGTTATTCTGTGATGTGGTAAGACAGCATAATTTGATATATGTTTAAAAAAAAAAACCACTATTGGATAATTTTTAGAGACATTGTAGAGGAGAGATTTAGTGAGTTGGGACTAAACTGGTGTCCTCGTGGTCTCTACTAAACCTTTGATAAGAGGTGTACCAATATGGTCTTGACTTTCCAAATGAGAAAGGATATGAGTTCACATGAATAACAGAGCAGTAAGCTGCTTTAGAAGATAAATCATGTGATGGCTACTGAAATTAGCTAACAGAAGAATTTTGTTCTGCTGGCAGAATCTTCTACTCAGAGGATACATATTTCTGTTTACAAAATGATTAATAATTCCCAGCTTCTGATCTAAACATTTGTTACTTGCCTGGCTGCACAGCATTTGACTTTAGGACCTCTGGGTTCTAGAAATTTGAGAGGAAATGCAATGAACTAGTACAGCTTCACAAAGAATAGTCACACCAAACTAATCTCTTCTTCTTGAGAATATAGTTAATATACAGGAAGATCAGGAGAATGGTGTGAACAGGGAACAAAAATCACAGCAAAGCATCAGACAGGTCTTCACTGTTATCTCTGAGGCCACCATGAAGAAAATTGAGGAATGCTTACACATTATATACATGGTGTACTAAACAGATAAGGAGATCTTGCAGGGCTGGCCACAGAACCATGCCCTTTACAACCTACCTGGTCAATATTTGTATCAGTGGCTTGAATTGAAAAAAAAAGAAAAAAAGAGATATTGTTTCAAGTTCATTCACATCGAGTGTGAATGTGATATGATGTATTGGAGGGGATGTATTCAATGAACAGATTACTAATGCTATGAAGAGACTTGGAAACAGAGAAAAAATCTCAACGAATGTCAATTAAGATGAATGTAAATTCATTTATGGAAAAGAAACAATTACATTAAATATATAATTTGGAAGACTTGGTCAAAATGGAATTCCAGAAGAAGAGCTGGGGACACTATATGACCAGGGGTTAAATAGTATCTCTAAGTGGAACAGAATCTCTATAAAAACGTTTATGTCAGCTCTTGATTGATTAATAGAAGAGTGTTGCTATTGGAGACAAGAATGGTCTCTGTGCACTGCAGGAGTCAGGCAAAATGCAGAGAATCCTAATTTGTAGTAAATGCCCTGCTTTAATAAAGTCATCAATAGGTTTTAATTTGTCCACAATATTGTGTGATGAAAATGGCAAAACTTCTGAAAATACTTTTATGTCACCTGAGGAATGATTACAGAAACTAGAAAAGCAAGGACTTGGAGGGAGAAATGTGAACACTGTGATCACGCAGTATTGTCCCATAAAGAAAAATCACATAGTAACCTTTCTGAGTATAGACTTCCAAGCGGTGGGAAGTATGTGTAAGGAGGGATTTTTTTTTCATTTTATTTATTTTATTATACTATAAGTTCTAGGATACATGTCCACAACGTGCAGGTTTGTTACATATGTATACATGTGCCATGTTGGTGTGCTGCACCCATTAACTCATCATTTACATTAGGAATATCTCCTAATGCTATCCCTTCCCCCTTCCCTCTACCCCACGACAGGCCCCAGTGTGTGATGCTTCCCTTCCTGTGTCCAAGTGTTCTCATTGTTCAATTCCCTCCTATGAGTGAGAACATGCAGTGTTTGGTTTTCTGTTCTTGTGATAGTTTGCTGAGAATGATGGTTTCCAGCTTCATCCATGTCCCTACAAAGGACATGAACTCATCCTTTTTTATGGCTGCATAGTATTCCATGGTGTATATGTGCCACATTTTCTTAATCCAGTCTATCACTGATGGATATTTGGGTTGGTTCCAAGTCTTTGCTATTGTGGAATAGTGCTGCAATAAACATATGTGTGCATGTGTCTTTATAGCAGCATGATTTATAATCATTTGGGTATACACCCAGTAATGGGATGGCTGGGTCAAGTGGTATTTCTAGTTCTAGATCCTTGAGGAATCACCACACTGTCTTCCACAATGGTTGAACTAGTTTACAGTCCCACCAACAGTGTAAAAGTGTTTCTATTTCTCCACATCCTCTCCAGCACCTGTTGTTTCCTGACTTTTTAATGATTACCATTCTAACTTGTGTGAGATGGCATCTCATTGTGGTTTTGATTTGCATTTCTCTGATGGCTAGTGATGAGCATTTTTTCATGTCTGTTGCCTGCATAAATGTCTTCTTTTGAGAAGTGTCTGTTCATATCCTTCGCCCACTTTTTGATAGGTTTTTTTTTTTTTCTTGTGAATTTGTTTGAGTTCTTTGTAGATTCTGGATATTAGCCCTTTGTCAGATGAGTACATAGAAAAATTTTCTCCCATTCTGTAGGTTGCCTGTTCATTCTGATGGTAGTTTCTTTTGCTATGCAGAAGCTCTTTAGTTTAATTAGATCCCATTTGTCAATTCTGGCTTTTGTTGCCATTGCTTTCGGTGTTTTAGACATGAAGTCCTTGCCCATGCCTATGTCCTGAATGGTATTGCCTAGGTTTTCTTCTAGGGTTTTTATGGTTTTAGGTCTAACATTTAAGTCTTTAATCCATCTTGAATTAATTTTTGTATAAGGTGTAAGGAAGGGATCCTGTTCCAGCTTTCTACATATGGCTAGCCAGTTTTCCCAGCACTATTTATTAAATAGGGAATCCTTTCCCCATTTTGTGTTTTTGTCAGGTTTGCACGGGTCTACAAATTATTGCTCTTTGCTCTCTACTCCAAAGAATTACACTGTAGGAACAACAAGATGAACAGCCTCAACAATATTCCTATATGGGTAACTGTGCCACTCTTAATGTCCACTTGCTGCATATACTGAAACCACTTCTTGGGAAGTCTCTGAAGCACCTGATTCATTCATCTTTCCTTGGGGCTGGACGGTGGGGGCAGGGAGGAGGGAGATTTATTACCTGAAACAGAAGCCAAAAGGTAGCAGCCTCTATTCAAGGTCAAACCCGAAAGAACAACACCCGATTCCCTGACTGCAAATGCTCTTTCCTTAGCCACCTGTAAAAATATTTATGACCTTAGCTACTTCGGGTTACTCAAACTGTTTCTGGCAGAAAGTTACTTTGCAATTTGATTCAAGAGGTTGGCCCTCAATTTGTTTCATCTTCTACAGCAGAAAAAAGTTCATCCAGTGGTCAAGACTGACATTCTCATGTGTGTGTTTTCCTTTCCTGCACTTCTCCCCTTCAACCCTTCACTGAATTCATTGATGGTGACAAAGTCTTAGTATAACAGTTAAAAAAATTTATCAGGACACATATTTACATGACTCCACGAAAAAATAAAAAAACAAAACAAACAAACAAACAAAAAACGATGCTACGTTAGTACTCAACCACAACTAATCACAAAGATTTCTAGAGAACTCAACAGAAAGAAGGGAACAACAGCCTCGGAGTTCTACTTGAGAGTAGAGGGTAGGAGGAGGGAGAGAAGAAAAAAATAACTTTTGGATACTAGGCTTGCATACTCAGGTGATAAAATATCTGTACAACAAAGCCCGGTGACATGAGTTTACCTATATATGAAACCTTCACATGAACCTAAAATAAAAGTTTTAAAAAAGTCATAATTGCTAATCTGTCCAATATCTCTTTAAATTTTGTCTTGAAATATCTGTAAGCATTTCAAATGCATTTTTTTTCTGTTATCTCTTTCGATGTGTGCAGTGCACACATATCTCTAGGTGTGGGTAAGACGGAGAGGGTGGGAGTAATGGGCAACTGGAGGAATGTGTATGTGAAGGAGGCCCATGACACAGAACCATATTACAGAGAGATGAAAGGGCAGGGAAGAGTGAGTTACCGCCTTGCTTGTTCCTCCCCTGGCAATTCAGTTCTGTCCAAATAACTCTCGATTAATGCACCAAGCAGAGACATTTCACATTTCCTCCTTAAGATCATTCTGACAGCTCACCAGCTGTTTCCGTGCTATTTTTTGCCATGATGGCATGGGTAAGCCTCAGCGCCTTCTCCGTTACTCTGCCAACAGCAATACTGCCTGCTGTTCAGTGCTCAAAGTCTGTTCCCCAGTCCGAACTCTACCATCCTGTTCCTTTCCCACTCACCTTGCACAACAGTGATTTTAAGAGTCATTGATATGTGATTCCCTAGAGGAAACCTAGATGGTGATACTGACTGAAATGACTGCAGGAAAAATAGTTAGATGAACAAATATGTTTTTATACCAAGATTCATTATTGAAAACATTATAAATACCTAATCATTACAAATGCCTATATCTTTCTTTAGTCATTCTCAACATTTGATAACGGTGTTGTCAAACAGAAAGAACCTGGGTATTACAGTTTGACAGACCTGGATTTTCAATTTCTTTTCTCCTCTGTTCTACCCACATGTCACTCTGAGTGTCAGTTTTCTTATCTTTAAAATGGAGTTTTGGGCTTTATCCAAAGAAGTCAGGAGACTCGAATAAGATCACATAAGTAGAAAAAGAACTCAAACTTAAACCTAAATTTCACAAATCCTAGTTCAAATTTTACTCTTTTAAAAGACCACATTATCAAGGAAAACAACAACCAAAAAAAAAAAAAAAAAAAGAAAGAAAAGAAAGGAAAGTAGCATTGGGTTCGATTTACACACAAGTCTAACATGATTATTTGGTTTCCGGACTTCCAGCATGTTATAAACCGCATGCTAGAAAGGAGGGGCATGGGGGACAAGTGGCAGGTGACAAATACATGGATAATACAAGAGATGGCAATACAGCTATAAGAGAGAAAAGCTAGCGTAGAGGTATGAGCATGTATAGTATAGAAGTAACTTTTCAGGGCCAGGCACAGTGGCTTATGCTGGTAATCTCAGCACTTTGGGAGGCAGAGGGAGGCGGATCACTTGAGGCCAGGATTTTGACACCAGCCTGGCTAACATGTTGAAAACTCTACTAAAAAAAAAAAAAAATTAGCCCAGCATGGTGGCGCACACCTGTAATGCCAGGCACTTAAGAGGCTGAGGCAGGAGCATCACTTCAACCCAGGAGGTGGAGGTTGCAGTGAGCCGAGATGGCACCACTGCATTCCAGCCTGGGTGCCAGAGCAAGACTCCATCTCAAAAAAATTAAAAAATAATAATAAATAAATAAATTAAATTAAAAACTTTTCTATATCTTCCATCAGTTTCTTACAGCATCAAAATTACAACAAAATAACCTTTATAATTAAGCTATTAGATCCAGAAGAACTAATAAGTCAGCTGATTTTCTTGATGGACTACATGTTTGCTGTCATTTCCACAATAGTCTTCTCTGCAGTGATTGAGAACCTCCACCATGTCTGGGAGTGTCTGCAGTAGGATTCCCCCTTCTCCTACACTGCCAGGTGACTGTATGCTTTGTCTGTGCCCATCCTTGCTGCTCTCCCTCCACTCTTGCTACCACCACCTCAAATATGCCAAGGCTTAGGGGAAGTGAATGTATCTTCACAATGTGGTGGGGCTTCCATTCCTAGGTGTAGTATATTAAGGACACCCTCATTATGAACTCAAGGATAACAAGAATAGTAACAATAACAACAATAATCACATCAATTCTTCTTTAACACTTGATCTGTGTAAGGCAATGTTCCAAGTACTTTTAGCATATTATGAATTAGACCTTTACATCAACTCTGTGAACTAAACGGTATTATTAAAATATCCATTTTACAGACAATAAAACAGAAGTAAGAAGGGGTTACCTGATTTGCCCCAAATCACACAGCTTGTAAGTGAAGGAGCCAGGATTTACACTCAGGCTTTCTGGCTCCACTCTCAATCCTTGAACAATTTTGACTTGCATACCATTAAAACAAAACAACTCAATGCTTTATCATTTAAAGTGATGTCAGCTGGTTATACAGTCTTACCCCCATGCTACATCCTAATCACCCACCTTCCAATAAGTAGCTTAGTCATTTATCCTTTCTGAGCTTTAGCTTTCTCACTAGTGAAGTGAAGAGGACAGAGCAGAGGTTCTCAAGTATTCTTTCCAAATTGGTCATCCATGCTCCTTTGGCAGAGAAGCCTAGACCTTGGGGTCTTGCTGCATCCCCCTATGGCCTTCTCCTTTCTCCCTTTGCAGTGATGGGCAGAGGACAGGGTGGATGCAACTGCCCTCCAGCATTTTACACTTAGTGATATCTGAACAGTGATAATGCTTCCCTGGGGAAATACTCTGATTTCTAGAACAAGTCTCACATCCGTAATGTTTCTGCTCACTGGAAATATAATAAAAAAATAATCTGAGAGAAGGCACTTAGGTCTCTGTGTTTTTGCCCTGGGTTAGGTGCCTGGAAGAGCCAGTACTTGGGCTTCATTTCGTCAGATGCCAACCCAAACACTCTATGTGACATGAACATTATCACAGTTTATGGGGAACTGATAATGACAGCCAGAGTGTGATATGCTGAAAAAAACAAAACAAAACGAAACAAAAACAAAAGAACTCATAGGCTGTGTGTCAGAAAAATTAAATCCCTGAATGTTCTCCCAGCCTGCAGCATATTGGTGACAATATATTTGTTGATTAGGGGCACCGTCATAGTGATATTCTGAAGAAGTACAGTTATAACTTGGAGTTATGGGTTAAACTGCATCTCCAAAAAGACATGTTGAAGTCCTAATCCCTAGTGCTTGCAAATGTGGCCTTAGTTGGAAATAGGATCTTTACAGATGTAACTGAATTAAGATAATGTCATTAGAATGCACCCTAACTCAAAATGATTGGTGTTCCTATAAGAAGAAAGAAACACCATGTGAAGACAGACACTGATGTGGTTTGGCTGTGTCCCCACCTAAATCTCATCTTGAATAGTAGTTCCCATAATCCCTACGTGTCATAGGAGAGACCCAGTAGGAAGGCACTGGGTCATGGGGGCAGTTTCCCCCATGCTGTTCTCGTGATAGTGAGTGAGTTCTCATGAGATCTGATGGTTCTATAAGGGCCATTTCCCCTCTTTGGTCTGCACTTCTATCTCCTGCTTTCATGTGAAGGATGTGTTTGCTTCCCCTTCCACCATGATTTTGAGTTTCCCGAGGCCTTCCCAGCCATGTGGAACTGTGAGTCAATTAAACCTCTTTCCTTTATAAATTACCTAGTCTCCAGTATTTCTTCAAAGCAGCATGAGAATGGACAAATACAGACACACAGGGAAAACACCATTTGATGACACAGGCAGAGATTAGAGTGATGCAGTTGCAAGCCAAGGAACACCAAAGGTGGATGGCACATACCAGAAGCTATGAAGAGGCAAGGAAGGATTCTACAGAGTCTTCAGCAGGAACATGGCCCTGGCTTTATCATAGACTTCTAGCATTTAGAATAGGAAAAAAATAAGTCTTGTTTTAAGCCACCCAGTTTGTGACACTTTGTTACAATAGCCCTAGAAAACTAGTACATTTGGTGAACCCCATTCCCTCTTTCCATTCCTGGATGATTGCTTAAGCTTAAATCATTTCTCTTGCCTTCTATGTCTGTGGATTCAGGCAAGAGTTGTAGCCTGATGTTCCCACCATCAATGTCTGATCAAGAGGCATAAAATGATCTGACTCAGCTAGTGCATTTGCTTACTGGTTTTCTTTTTAGCTCACGTTTCTCTCCTGTTTATGTTTTATTTTATTTTTAATTGACACATATCATTGTGCATATTTGTGGGGTGAAATGTTATGTTTCCATACCTGTGTATATTGTATAATGATCAAATCTGGGCAATTACCATATCTATCACCTCCAACACTTATCATTTATTTGTGGTGAGAATATTCAAAATTCTCTCTTCTAGCTATTTTGAATGATACAATATATTATTGTTAACTATAGTTACCCTACTGTGCAACAGAACACCAGGACATCATTTGCAACAAAGGTAAACCTAGAGAGCATTATGTTAAATGAAATGAACCAAGCACAGAAGGACAAATATCTCAAGATCTCACTCATATATGGAATCTGAAAAGGTCAATCTTAGAATTACAGAGTAGTGTAATGATTACCAGAGTCCGGGGAGGGTAGGGGTGGTGGAGATGGGGAAGGTTGGTCAGTAGGTTCCTCTTCTTTTGTTTAATGTGAAATCAGTGCTGTTAAGTTTGGCTTTGATATGCCCAGAAACAGTTAGGAAAGAAGAAAGAGCATACTTGTTGGGAGCAGATGGATGAGGAGAAACCCAGAGGGCATGTATCTCATGGGTAAAATGACTGCAGACGTGCTCCTTAGCCACTTTGAGTCTCCGTTCCTTAATTTATAAAATGGGCATGATCAAGTCAACTTCACATTTCTATGAGTTTTACAGTTCTTGCTTTAGAGAGACTTGCCTACTTTCAGGTATGTTTTCTCAAAAGCAACATGGTATCAAAAAACAAAAAGGACTTCCTTCATCAACAGAGATAATTTATTTTAAGGACATTATTTTCACTTGAACCTAAGTAAACCTGATGTCAATATGAGGCTTTTTCCATATGTAACCTGTCAAAAGCAATTGGAGAGGTTGCAGGAGCCATCTCTCTGTCTCCTCTCTCTCTCTGTCCCTCATTTGCTGTCATGATTCCTGGACTAGCCCCTGTCTCTCGACATTATATAGCCTTAGACAACACAGGATAGATAGTAGTATGAAGTGTGCAGCAGTGAGTCCACCGGTAGGATTGCTAGTAGGACTAGCCACCCTGTTTTCTCCTTGAATTGGACTGCAACATGTTTTATCTTGTATCTTGCTCCAATCACAGCTGTTTCCATAGAAAAATCATTTCTTGTGATGGACTTTTGTCTCAGTGGAGTAACACTCTTTCGTGAGGATAGCAGAAGTGGTAGGGACAGCCTAAGATTTTTTTTTTTTTAATTATTGTTTTGGTTTTGTGTTTATGGAATGTTTGTTAGTACAGCAGGAGTGAGACTGGATAGAGTTGAAGGTGCTGAAAGGGTCAGATGGCAGAGCTTCATGGGGTATATCTCAGCCTATGTTTGCTCAACTTGGCCCAAGTGAATGCCTAAAGTTTTGGTAGCCAAAACTCAAGTAATATAGGTTTAAACAGGCCAGTTGGCTCATCCCAAGAAGTGATGGAAGACTTCTGGCTCTATGTTTCCATGAGGCAAGAGGAACATCAGCTGGCAGAAAACAGTACAGTTCTGTTACCATCGATCTTTTGCTGTTGTTGGTTTCTCTCATCTCAAAAGAGAGTCTTATTATGTGTCTTGCTTAAAATATTCTTTGTGGGATTTCCAACAAAATTCTCTTAAGTTCTTGAATCCAAGAGTAGAACAGAAGAGGTGGTTTGCTTCCTATACTTCCTGAAACATCAGCTACTTTGATAAATATTTATTGAGCACTTATTCTGCGTGACACATTAAATAGCTAGATGTCACAAAGGATACATCAATGAGGGAGACACAACTCTATTTCTCAGGGAAAGAGAACATTTCTGGGAAGTGAGTAGAAATAATCAATGAAGCATATACAAAAATAACTAGAACCAAGGCAGAGTGAGACAGGTGCCATGGAGGTCCACCCAGTGGTGACATCATATTGGGTTGGAACTTATCAAGCAACAGCTCATAGAGAAGTCTGCATTTGATAGGAAATAAAGATAAATGCGTAAGGTTTCCCCTGACTGGGAACATAAAATTATGCAGATAAGACAAAGCATGGCTTAAATTTTGGCTCCATAGCCCATCCTTATCAAGCTAGTTCTCCTGCGACCTACACCTAGGTTTCAGAACTGGGGCAGTGATACCACGGGAAAGCAGGTACATGGAGTGTTTAACAAAATGGACTACAGATCACACAGAACTCAATCTAAATCCTAACACTGCCAATTACTATTATTTGCCTGTGAACAAACACTTTGAATGTTCTATTTCTCAGTTTTCTTATTTGCAGCATCATGGTAATAACATCTGCTGCATATAATTGTTTTATATATTAAGATAATGTGCGTAAAATACCCAATTTAGTGACTGGCACATTGTGAGAACACAATGTTTGTGCTATAAAAACTGTATAGATTAAAGTAAACCCGTGGCTTTGGAAACAAGCCAATGGAGGATTGATCCAGGTTGTGCAAATTACTAGCTGTGTTTAGTCTTGGGAAATTGGTTAATATTTTAAAATCTTGGTTTCATCACTGCTTCTTAGCACTAATGTGGGGATTAAATAATATATATAAAATACTTAACATTGTGACTAGAACATAGAATGGACTTAATATGTTTATTATTTGTATTGATGTTATTTAATACATGTCTTAGGCAAAGACAAAGATATAATTTAACTATGAAGTGAAATTTTGTAGAACATGGGTGAGACTGTCAGTGATTGCTGTCAGTGAAGAACCACATATGCTTCCTTCCTGATTTTCCCCTTCTCATTCTGCTCTGGGTACTCTGGCTTTCTTGTTTCCACATTGGAGCCTTCTGCTCCCTCTGTCCTGAATTCCCTTCTTCCAGGTCTGTTATCGCTGGCTCCTTCTCATCTCTCTGATTTCAGGTGTGATGTTGCCTTCTCCCAGGGACCTTCTCCAACCACACTACTCAAAGTGTGTCCGGAATTGGTGGGTCCTTGGTCTCGCTGACTTCAAGAATGAAGCTGCAGACCCTCGCAGTGAGTGTTACAGTTCTTAAAGATGGTGTATCCGGAGTTTGTTCCTTCTGATGTTCAGACATGTTTGGAGTTTCTTTCTTCAGGTGGGTTCGTGGTTTTGCTGGCGTCAGGAGAGAAGCTGCAGACCTTCGTAGTGAGTGTTACAGCTCATAAAGACTAAAGACTGCTCGGACCCACAGAGCAGCAGCAAGATTTATTATAAAGAGTGAAAGAACAAAGCTTCCACAGTGTGAAAGGAGATCAGACCAAGTGGGTTGCCACTGCTGGCTCAGGTGGCCTGCTTTTAGTCCCTTATCTGGCCCCACCCACATCCTGCTGATTGGTCCATTTTACAGAGAGCTGATTGGTCCATTTTGACAGTGAGCTGATTGGTGCATTTACAAAGCTTTAGCTAGACACAGAGTGCTGATTGGTGCATTTACAATCCTTTAGCTGGACACAAAAGTTCTCCAAGTCCCCTAGTGCCTTTACAAACCTTTAGCTAGACACAGAATGCTGACTGGTGCATTTACAATCCTTTAGCTAGACACAAAAGTTCTCCAAGTGCCCTACTTCATTAGCTAGACACAGAGTGCTGATTAGTGCATTTACAAACCTTTGGCTAGACACAGAGTGCTGATTGGTGCATTTACAATCCTTTAGCTAGACACAAAAGTTCTTCAAGTCCCCTACCCCATTAGCTAGACACAGAGCGCTGATCAGTGCCTTTACAAACCTTTAGCTAGACACAGAATGCTGATTGGTGCGTTTACAAACTTAGCTAGACACAGCGTGCTGATTGGTGCGTTTACAAACCGTTAGCTAGACCGAAAAGTTGTCCCGGTCCTCACCCGACCCAGAAGCCCAGCCGGCTTCACCTCTCAATGGCACTCGCTGCGGGACTTTGTGGCACCTAGCCCGGGCACTCCGGCAGCCCAGAGGGAGCTCGTCCCCTGATCAAGCCCAGCAGGCGCCGGCTGGTCCCTCCAAGTGTGGGCCGCCGAGCCCGTGCCCACCTGGAACACACGCTGACCCACTCTGCACACACACAGCCCTGGCTCCCGCCCGCGCCTCTCTCTCCACACCTCCCTGCCAGCAGAGGCAGCTGGCTCTGGCCTCGGCCAGCCCCAGAGAGGGGCCCCCACAGCACAGCGGTGGGCTGAAGGGCTCCTCCAGCGTGGCCAGAGCGGATGCCGAGGCCGAGGGGGCGCAGAGAGCGAGCGAGGGCTGCTAGCACGTTGTCACCTTTCAAAAGTACCTCCTGCCCTTATTCTAGTTGTTTCCTCTCTAGCACTTATGGCTATTGGCAATTGACTATAATTTACCAATTCAAGTAAATGCCTCCTCTCATTAGAATATGACATGCATGAGGACGAGGACCTTGTCTTAGCTGTTCCCTTTACAACCCTTTTTGAAACATAGGTACTTGGTAAATAAATAATAAGTGAGTGAATGGATGACTTTGACACGATAAAGGAGACTATTTTAGCTAGTGCATTACACGAAGGTTGTTAGTTCCTTGGCTAAAATCAGAGTGCTGTAGAAAAACCTTCTACCACTGCATTCTAAACCAGGGAGACAGCACAGAGGTGTTATGCAGAGCTTGTACCAAACAAGAGCATACTCTCTTTAAGCTCAAGCATCCTCAGATCTAAATGTATCTATATAAGCGTATATTAGGGATTGCAATAGGAAGAGGTAAGTCTTGAGAACTTTGAACATTGAGCAATAATTATAAGCAGAGAGATAGAGGCTCCTTTGCCTCTGGTCTAAATTTTTTATTTATAGAAGGACTATTTTCATGCAAAATGGCCTGGGGTTTAGATGAGAATCAGTGGATGATGCATAAATAAGACAACAAAGAAACAGGAATCCTCATACAGTCAGAGCTGTGAAAATTCCCTTAGCCCTACCTGGCTAAAGTGCTTACCAGTTCCTCTGCAAGGAGGAACTAACTGCAACACATATGTATTTTGGTATGTAAATAAATGTCCGTCAGTTTTCACCTAATTCAAGTCCCAAGTAGAAGAAACTCATTTAACTTGAACCAGGACCAAAGTGACAAGAAGAGTCAAGATTCCAAAATCCACTGTGGCCAAAGCAGATAAGCAGCACCCTCTTGGAGAAATGTTTTCTCAACTAGGCTTGAAATTCTGCTGCGTGTGAGTCACAGGTTACCAAACCTTAGAGCTTTCTTTCTACGGCTGGAACTCTCAAAAATGAACAGGCTCAAAGTTGTCCTTATGCTGAGTGGGGGAAGTATGCAAGAATGTTTTTCTTCATGGGCTTGCAGCACCTGCCCTTTTAGCAGAAACCAGCAGCATTCACTTGGGCCATAAAGGCGCCATTTGTCAAATTACTGTTCCAGTGAGCTAAATAATACCCCTATGGACAGAAAAGTTAATCTTTTTCCAAAGAGCCCCATTTCTACCCAGGAAGTGGCTTATTTGCATTGCAGGAGCTGACTCTGTGTTATTATCTTTCCACAGCAGCTAGGTTCATAGGTTAACCACATGGTGTGTTAACAACAATTTCTTTTCATCCTTTTAAAGTTATTTTCTTTTCATTAGCTACCCCCTTGCTCTTTAATTATTCTCTGTTTAGGTTTTGTTGCTGCCATCATCAAATTTCTATCAGGGGAAAGGGCTGCTACCTTCAAGCCACTGTGCATAACACACACACACACACACACACACACACACACACACACCCCATATCTGTTATCACCATGCCTTTGAAAAGGCTCAGCTGTAACAGGCTGATCTCTTTGTTTTTCTTCTCCCTTGTTTAGACCTTTCAACGTCATCTTCCTTCAGTTCTTGCACACTTTGTCACCCTGCTTACTCCCTATCAGCAGTCTCCCTAGAATGGCTGTCTCCCTTCTGGAATCTGTGAATTCACAATCCCCATGTAGCTTGTGCCTTTAATTAAGTTCTAGTCCCCAACCCCGCCCCCCGCCCCCCGCCATGATTCACAGATACCCTGAAAAGTTCAACATTAATTAACCAGGGCTGTGCAGAGTTTCCAAGCTGAAATACTGGAAGAAGAAAGGTAGTAAAATTGTAACATGTTAGGCTTTTTAACAGTCCTGTGATGATGCTCTTGAGGAAGGTGTTTCAGATCCAGGAGGAAGTCATTCAAGTATAAGGAAGATGAGCATTGTAAATGCTATAACAAGCCAGCATAGCATTATGTTTACTCTAAGAAAATTCAGTGTACTGTTGCTTTTTTTTTTTCATTTGGGAATTATATATGGTCTCCATTTCTCCCTCTTTTACCCCAACCCCAGCAACAAAGTAGAAGAAATCAAAATGATGCTAAAATAAATACCTTTGATACAGATTTGATCATTTAAAAAATTATCTGGGGACATTTATCTAAGATTAATATATTCATTAATCATCACCTTTAAATGCTCTGGATTTCTATTGCTTCTCAAAAATTCCAAAGGAAAAACTTTTTGGTGAACCAGAGAACCACTGCCCAGTGGAAATAAGGTAGAGAAACGGATCTAATTTGAACGATCACTGAATCTCTAAGATGGGAGAATTTAGTCATTATTAAAATCAAAACATATATGATGGGTGAATTCCTTCAATAACTCTGAAAAGTGGTGGCCCTTCCTTTGGCTTTAGTACATCCAGTGTCGGGGGACTCATTCTACTATGAAGAGATCACTCAAAATATAATCATTAGAAATGCTTCTACTTTCACATGGTACAGTTTTTGAAGTCTCACAGAACATGTCAACTGGCTCTTTTCCTGGGACTGTAAGATAAACTGTGCTGCCAGATCTTCCTTTTTTCAGGTTAGTATTCAAGACTTTTAACCTAACTCTTGACTATGAACCTGATCTCAGGAACAATGTTCTGTTACTGCTAGCCATTCCCTAAGCAGAAGGCTTGGCTCTGCCAAGGTATTCTTGAGCTTTTGAAAGTGCCATAGAACATAATTCTTCTCCTCCTTTCCAATATCTGTCCTCACATGGACAAGCTATGCCTGGCTGGCAAAGGACCTGGGCCTAGTCAAAGCCCCACACTCTACAAATCCCCTGCTAAATCCAATCAGAAGAATCTTCAAAATAGGTTGAATACAGATGTCACCTAGAGACACAGGTACTTTGAAGATCAACAGAATGGACATACTAGAATAAAGTAAATACTTTTAAAAATGTCATAGGAACTGTTAAGAGAAAACAATACAGGTCTTAACTTGTGCCTAGCAAAAATCCTCAGGGTTAGAATTTGAAAGGTAAAAATCCCTGTATTCCACAAATGTAGACTATCAGAAAGAGAGAGGGAGGAGAAGGATGATGAAAATTCAGTCCATTTGAATTGGTCATATAAAACATAAGACCTTTGATTGCTTTTTAAATCCTCTAAACTGTCCTCTTATGAGGAAAAAAAAAAAAAGTGTCTTTCTATTCCAAGAATTTGCCTATAAACTTTCAATTATTTTTTATTTCAACGGAATCTCAGTACTTATCTTTTTTATTAATAGATTGATTAAAAGGAAATCTTTTTTCATTTTAACTTTCTTTTATTTTCTAATATAGTAAGAAAGAGGCTGAAATCCAATTTGTTAAGTCTGCAATGAAATTTTAAAATGCCACGTTAAGACTGCACATATACAGACACTATTTGTATTGAAAATGGTCACGCTATATACTATAAAAAGGTAAGACACATTATTTTTGACTACCATCTCTTATCTGCTATATCTCAGCACCCACCCCAGAAGCTTTAAATAGATACCTCATTTAATCCTCTAGGAACCTGATGAGTTAGTTACCATCACTTGAACTTTAAAGATGAGGTTCCATGGGGCTAATAACCATACCCAGTGTCACACAGCCAGTAGCAAGTGGTAAAATCTGGATGTGACTCAGTTCTTTCTGATATTCATTGAATGAGTTATTAAACTGATACAGAGATGAATGAATGAAGGCTTTGGTAGCTATTTAATGACAGATAACACAAATTCAGAAATGTATCAAGCAATAATAATGAATAAGGTTATCATTTTCCAACCTGCTCTACATTCAGAGATGGATGGCTTATTCGTTCTTGTTCTTCTTTTGGGGTGGGGCTGGAATGTACCAAGATAGAACTCAATAGCTGAGGATCTCAATAAACCAAAGGCAAGAAAGGATAAGCAGAGGTACACTAGGAAGCAAACAGTCCAGAATAGCAAAGATGTCTATGATAAAGTTTCAGTCCATGCCCCAATTCCCCTGGTTCTTAGTAGGCAACTTGTTATCGATAATATTGCTGACTTGGCATTATCTGGTGATCTAGAGGATATTTGCCAGAACTGCCATAAACATTTTATAATTTTTAGCAAGTCCTGTATTTCTATCACTATCCAACTGGTCACAAATTCATCTCAAGGAAAACTATGGAAAGTCATAAATTGCCATCTGAAAAACTAAAACACTTAGAATTACCAAAGGAGAGGTGCTTCTAACTAACTCAAATGTCTTTTTCTAACCTGTCATATTGATAGAGAATTTAACTAAGGCCATCATTCTTCCTATTTCTCACCTGATATTTCTGATCAGAAAGCTACCTGTAAAATCTAGAGGGTTTGATAATGGGCCAGTCCAACATATTAATCATAGCTGTCTTTCTACCACTTTGTATTGGTTCCCCTTTTTTTTATTTCTATGTAAAATAATAATCCTTAAACATGACTGGGATAGAAATAATACTGTATTTGGATAATCTGGAAACCTTGGAAGGAAAGGGTACTATTAGGGCTAATCACACTGAGAAATCTTGAATTTGTAAACCCTCAAGGCAAGTGGCTAGTTCACAAAGAGGTAGTAAGATGTAAAGAGATGAAACTGAATGAAGGGTAACTTCTGCCAAAAATAAGCAATGAATCAATAAAAGCAAATGTCATATTTCATTCTCTTCAACACTGAAAATTTTACAACCTGTTTATCTGCAGAATAAGAGTTTTTGATCTAAAGATGTGAGAAAATGTGGGTTCATGGAGGTGTTTGCCATACTTCCGTTTCTCTTCTCGAGCATGGGGAGAAAATTTAAAACTACGTTGAGCATTAGAAATGATGAGAAATAATGAGGGTTATTTCAGTGGTTAAAAAAATAATTACTATGAAGACATGAACCAGTGAATGAAGAGATATGACTGAGATCCACCGTGGTCCCAGGAGATAACTCCAGGCATCTGGAGGGGGAGGATCCAGGTCCTAGACTGCCTTGAAGATCTAGCTCTGACTCTTCCTTCTTTTTAAGACTAAATAATATGCCATTTAGTATGTATATCTACCACAATGTCTTTATTCCTTTAGCATGAGAAGAAAATTGAAAATTATTTTGAGAACTAGAAAAAAATGAACATGTGGGTTATTTTAGTGGTAAAAAAAATAGGAAAATGACTATAAAGACGTGAACCAACCATCAAGGGATGTTTGGGTTGTTTCCATATCTTAGCTATTGTAAAAAATACAACAAAGAACAGACAGCTCTATGGGGTGCTAATTTCATTTCCTCTGGGTGTATACCCAGAAGAACAATTGCTGGATAATATGGTAGTTCTCATTTTAATTGTTTGAGGAGAAGCTATTCTGATGTTATAATGACTGCACCAATTTATATGCCCACTAACAGTGTACAGGCATTCCCTGAACTTCACTCTATATTTTATTTCCCAAATGAGATGGAAGTACATGGAATAAAGTAGTAGTCAAGCCTGTTTAGTCTTCACATCCTAAATCACCCATCTCTGAAACCTCTCCAGATTACCTTTTCCCCCCATGTGGATCTGAATAAGCTCCTTTATTCCCAGTGGTCCTATATGTATCCAGTTTTATAGACACAGCTTCTGTAAAGGACACTGTTGTCTTAAACCAAAGTATAGCAATTAATAACTCAGGGTTTGCACCTTTCCAGCTCTGTAGACTTGGGCTGGTAACTGAGCCTCTTTTACCCATAGTTTCTTTATCTAGAAAACAAGAGTGATGCATGTCTCATAGGATTGGTGTAAGGATTAAATGAATTGTAACTAGAAAATTGTTGGGAAACACCAAATATAATTATGTAATTACTAGCCTCTGTAGGTATAAACAGTTTAATTACTTATAAGTTTACATGTCTGCATATATTAAAGAGGGCAAGACTTAGATTGTAGTTCATTTTCATGTCTCTGTAACACAGCACTCTGTTTAGTAGTTACATAAGTAGTGATTGAATGAATGTACAAGTGAATGAATAATCATCTCAAGTCTATCATTTGTCAAGGAAAATTTCCCTATAGAGTTCTTTCTTCTTTAGGGGGTTTTTAAGATGGTCCCAGTGCAAATGCAACATGATTGGACACAGAAGAAATTCTTCTAAGTGAAATAAGCCAGACACAGCAAGAAAAATATTGTAGAGGCCAGGAGCAGTGGCTTGCACCTATAATTCCAGCATTTTGGGAGGCTGAGGTGGGAGAATCACTTGAGCTCAGGAGTTGGAGACCAACCTGGAAAACATAGTGGGACCTCGTCTCTACAACAAACAAACAACAACAACAACAACAAACAATGAGCGGGGTGTGGTCGTGCATGCCTGTAGTCTTAGCTATTAAGGACAGTGGTGTGACAGGATCCCTGGAGCCTGGGAAGTTGAGGCTGCAGTGAGCTGGAATCATGCGACTGCACTCCAGCCTAGGCAACAGTGTGAGATCTTGTTTCAAAAAAAGAAGGGAAGGGAAGGGGGGGAGGGGAGGGAGAGAAAGAGTGAGTTTGATCTCACTCATAAGTGGACACTAATAAAAAGTCAAATATATAGTAACACAGAGTAGAAAGTTGGTTACCAGATGCAGTGGAAGAGGAGATGGGGAGATGTAGGTTAAAGGGTACAAAGTTACAATTATGTAGAATGAATATCTAGAGACTTAAGGTACAGCATGATAACTATGGTTAACACTACTACATTGTATAATGGAAATTTGCTAAGAGTGTAGATTTTTCTGTGCTATTATGACAACAAAGGCAACTGAGATGACAGATATGTTAATTTTCTTAGCTCTACTAGTAATTTCACTATGTATACATATATAGAGACACCTTAAATGTATATCTTAAATATATACAATAAAAAAGCTGACCTATACCATGAGTCCATAGAAAAATTACAAATAGAAACATTTTTCTCTTGCCACTCTTTGGTCTTCCTGTGAACCAATGGAAAGATATCATGTTGATACCTTGAAAATGGGACTGATAATAGGCTTAGAAGAAACAATTTAGGTCATGTATTTCTAGAGCTCCCTGCGAGGGGACAATAACGTGGCTCTTTGGTGTCTTTTGAATTTTTAATCTTGATCAGTGGCTTAGCCATGTGGGAAGTGTAACATCTGCAGTATCACCTGCTCCCCACCCAGGAGGAATGCAATCATTTCTTGTGCGTTATGGTGTCAACCAAAGGCAGCCTTTATCTTTAATAAATGAACAGTGGTCATGAAGGGAGGCTAAGCTTCTAGGTGAAATCATCTGTAGGTGAGACATAGAGTCTTCTCTTACACCCTTCCAAGAGGAAGGGAAAAGACAATGGTAGTGGAAGAAGAATCATTAACAAATACAATCAGTAAAACTGAAACACTCTAATATTCTACAATTTAACAACAACAACAACAAAACAGGAGCTAAGGGCTTAATAATTTCTTTCATGGTTTCTAGAATATGAAAAAAATGTAAATTCTAAGTGAAACAAATTATGAGTTTCTTTCAATCTCTTCGAGGGAGTCAAAAGATATTAGAAATGGCAGTTAATGGGTGATAGGCTAGTAGTTCAGAATTAAATATCCTGAATGAAATCTGCAGGCAAACGAGTTGTCATTCCTTTAAAAGCAATCATTTGCATTTTCCTGGAAAATATGTAAAGTTACCGTTGAGTATATTGTTTCAACTATGATAGCTTAGAAGCAGAATTTAACATTAGGTCCAGAACACCGTCCCATGCTCATATTCAATTGCATGTAGTTGAATAGGAATTGCATTCACAAGATGGGAAACCCCTGTACCAACTTCCCTTTTTTCCCTCCAAGTAGATAAACGAAGTCTCTACAGCTGCTATGCCTTAAACTGAGTTGATGTGCTGAATTTAATTAGGTTGTAAGAATGGAAACTAAACCAGATAATTGACTAAATATAAATGGAATAAAGGCATTTCCATCCCAAAATGTGTTCCTAGAAAACACAGAGTAAGACAAATTGTGGCCAGAGAGGGTAAACATGTGTTCATATGCCACTGTATTCATCTGCTCAAACCTGCTCTGCAGCTGTAAAAGGCATTTGCATGGTATGGGGATGGTGAACTGATGGCATTTCCTTAGGAAAGAGTGGATGCATTCCAGATCTTTGTCTCAAATATAGCAGGGACAGAAGGAATAAACAGTTTCCCTGGTCACAGTATTAATAGAGACTAAGAAAAGAGATTCCTAATTACCACCTAGATTTGTAATATCATAATATTTGCCAACATCACTTAAAATTATTGAATTTCCTGGCAAATATTCAGAAGTCTATTATTTCACTATTCTTATGTAAAAGATCAGATAATAAATAATAATAATGAAATAATAATAAACTAAGTAATAGGCCGGGTGTGGTGGCTCACGCCTGTAATCCTAAAACTTTGGAAGGCCAAGGAGGGTGGATCATGAGGTCAGGAGATCGAGACCATCCTGGCTAACACAGTGAAACCCCATCTCTACTAAAAACAAAAAGTTAGCCGGACGTGGTGGTGCCCACCTGTAGTCCCAGCTCCTTGAGAGGCTGAGGCAGGAGAATCCCTTGAACCTGGGAGGCGGAGGTTGTGGTGAGCTGAGATCGCTCCAGCCTGGGTTACAGAGTGAGACTGTCTCAAACAAAATAAATAAATAATAAAATAAATAAATAATAATAGACAAGTAGTATCTGGGCCCTCACTAAATCCCAGATCCTGTGCTAACTACTTTACATATCTTCACTCATTTAACCTTTCATCGACCCTGTCATATACGTACAATAATTATCTACATTCCATGAATGAAAAGATTGAAGTTTAGAAAGGTTAAGAAATGTCTAAAGCCATGCAGTTAGCAAGTGATAATAAATTTTATATAAACCACCTATGAAGTTCTTGACCAACAGTTCTAAAAGATTCTTCAGGTTTTACTTGCTTCTGAGTCTGGCAGATTTTTCCACTGACAAAACAATCGCTTCTACTACTAACATTAATAGGTCAGAAATATTCATCTGTGCAAATCCATGTCACATGTTTCAGATGAGAAGTGCCATGGTACCCTGTGCTAATTATGGCCTCTTCTGCATGGACTATGAGCTAAACCATAACCCAAAATCCCTTCGTGTTGTTCTGACACCACCTAGTAGTATACTGGGACAGTGTGGAGAATGTGATGATGTTCCTCAGCCCTAATACAGTATTCTAGCCCAGTGCCTCTCAATTGGCATACAGTGCCTCTAACGTTCTTGCCAGAACACAGTTTCTTATCCAGTTAAGTTTGGAGCGGGGCTTGAGATTTTGCTTTTGAAACAAATATTCATGGGATCTCCATGCTGCTGGTCAGACAACCATACTTTAAATAGAAAGGTTCTGAAAGACCTGGATTTAGCCAACTGTGAATTGATCCATTACTTGAGCAGCAAGCAGTGTAACTGAGAAAGCTGTGGGATTAAGCCAAATCCTATTTTTGTCATGCTATAAATAATTTATTTGTTTTTCCTAATTTGTAAATTGAGCCTAAGAGCAACTGCTGCTCAGGCTACAGAAAATGCTCATTGTTCGAAGTCATTCTGATTTACCCATGGTGGAGAAAGTAAGCAACAGGTCTGTGCATAGAAGAAAGATACAAGGCTGATCCTGGCTATTCCCTCCCAAGAGTCTGTCTCTTCAGGTTTGAGTCAAGAACATAACAATTATACAGATTCAAGAGTCTATAAACTGGCTTAGCAAGTTGCACAAGTCTAAGAATAACATGTAATATGTAAAGAAAATCCTATCACTTATGTCTGGCAAGGAACTCATAAAGTTCTCACTTTTCTCTACTGGCACCTTTTCCACTGTATATACATCCTTCTTATAGAAACAATACCCCAAAATGGTATCTAGCTGTTCACATCTTTATCTTTGTATTGAGACTTACCTCTTTGAAATTGAGGGTTGCATCTTATTCAAATGTGTAACTAGAAAACTGCCCAGCATTATTGGCTGCTGATTAGTAATTATTTTATTTACAATAACAGATGCTTTTGGATATTCTTTTCTTGTACCTAGTCTTGAGCTAAATGCTTAATTGTCATCATTTCAGTTTACTCACAAAAATAACTATTATTGTAATGCAGACAAGGAAACTAATCCTGACATTACTTGTTTTACTAGATTATCTGTAGTATTTTGACAGTGTTGATCACTCCTTAGTCCCAGAAATGCTCTTTTCTCTGTGGGTTACACTTTTCTGGCCTTTTCTCTTCTTTAGTTGAACCTTTCTTTTTCTTACTGTGCCTTTACTTTTCTCTTCCTACTTCGTAAATGTAGATCTCCCCCAAAGTCTGAGTGTTACCCTTCAACTTTTGTCTCTATCTACATATCTTATTCCCTTCAGGTCTCATCCTTTCTCCAGACTTCGAGTATTTCCTCCATGAGAAGTTCTCCAAAATCTCTTTCTCTACCTCTTACTTGGCCTTTGACTCCAATGCTACATATCCAACTGCCTCCAAAGTATCTCTGCTTGCCTGTTTATCATCCCAAACATTAGAAAACCCCTCATTTTCTCTTTCCTCCAAAGTCAGTTCCCTCTACATGAATTATCCACTTTGAGATATAAAATAATCAATTTTCCATTCATTCAGGCATAAATTCTCTTTCTTCCAAGGTCTATTCAGCCATGCTGCCAGGGAGGTTCTTCCTTTAAAATGTCATCATCTTTTTACTGCACTCCAATGCCACTACCTTATGGTCTGTATAACCTCAGAGAACTAGCATCCTAATAAGGTTTCCCTTCACACTCACCCTGTTCTCATCTATCTTTGCTCATGTTCTTACATACTTTCCCATGGAGTCACATTTCTACTTAAAACACATGCATAGTTTCACATCACCAGGAAGACAAGTACTTGACATCAAAATACCCCAACAATCTAAATCTTTTTATTATATCATCAGTGTTTACTTTCAATTTTTTTCAATACGCTTGTTATATTATTAAAGCTCTATTACTAACTACCATTCTATAACCCTTCTATTTCAGCCATATACATCATTCTCTGGACACTCCTTGTACGTCTGATTTCTTTCTGGAAATTATTCAATTGTGCCCCATATATATCCACATTTCTTCTTGGTTTATCCCCTTCTATTTATTTTTTGAAACCCAGCTAATGCCAAGCTAACTTTGTAAAGACTTCCGGAGCCAACTCCATATGCAAGTAGGCCTTGCCTCCCAAGAATATTTAAGACAATAACTTCCTTTCAGAGGTATACATCCAAATCCCTTCATAGAGCTTTTTGAAAATAAACACACATGGTCCCCATGTCGGAACTAAGGAGCCTAGTTTCTGTGAATAACTTAAAAACCCACAGACCATTCAAATGGGCACTCATGATTAAGAAACTTTATAAAGACATTTATCTTTTCATGCATATGGTACTTGCTTTATCAGTAGACTGGGAGAGCTTCGAGGGCAAGAATTATGAACCTGTATTTGGTATCTCTTAGGCACCTACAAGACTGCCTGACATAGTAGAAGAATAAATATTTAATGGTTGATTCACTTTTATGAATACTGTATTCTGTGTAATTCTGAGTAAAAATCATATGAGAAGACACAAATTCTGATTGTTATGACTTTGAGATGGTCCCCAAATAAGGAAAATGCTAAAAGAAGGTGTTTAATATAGGTACAATTAACTAGCAGTAGTTAATTCCTTTGGGTAGTTTTGGGTTTCGACATCACATAAAATCTCATGGTCAGAAGCTTGACAATAACAAGCAATGGGTAAAGGACTCCCTACTATTCAACAAATATTGCTGGCATAACTAGCTGGCCATATGTAGACGATTGAAACTGGACCCCTACACCTCTCACCATATACAAATATTATTCAAGATAGATTAAAAACTTAAGTGTGAGACCTAACAATCATAAAAATCCTAGAAGAAAACCTAGGAAATACCATTTAGAATGTTGGCCTTGGCAAAGAATGTACAACTAAATCTCCAAAAGCAATTGCCACAAAAACAAAAATTGGTAAGTGGGACCTAATTAAACGAAAGACCTTTTGCACAGCAAAAGAAACTGTCAATAGAGTAAGCAGGTAACCTACAGAATGGGAGAAAATATTTGTAAACGTTGCATTTAACAAAGGTCTAATATCTAGAATCCATAAGAAACTTAAACAATTCAACAAAAAAATCAAATAACTCCATTAAAAACAGGCAAAGAATATGAAGAGACACTTCTCAAAAGAAGACATACATGCTGCCAGCGATTATATGAAAAAGTGGTCAATATCACTAATTAGAGAAATGCAAACCAAAACTACAATGAGATATCTCACACCAGTCAGAACAGCTATTACTAAAAAGTGAAAAACAAACAAACAAACAAAAACAGATGTTGGAAAGGTCGCAGAGGAAAGGGAATGCTACACTGTTGGTGAGAATGTACATTAGTTCAGACACTATTGAAAGCAGTTTGGAGATTTCCAAAAGAACTTAAAATGGTATTACCATTCGACTCAGCAATTCCATTACTAGGTTTATACCCAAAGGAATACAAGTTATTTTACCAAAAAAGATTCATGCACTTGTATGTTCATTGCAGTACTATTCACAATAGCAAAGACATACAATGAACCTAGGTGCCCATCAATGGTGGATTGGATAAAAAAAAATGTGGTACATGTACACCATGGAATATTACACAGCCACAGAAAAGAAAAATGAATGAAATTATGTTCTTTTCAGTAACATGGATGCACCTGGAGGCAATTACCCTAAGTGAATTGATGTAGGAACAGAAAACCAAATACCACATATTCTCACTTGTAATTGCAAGCTAAACAATGAGTACTCATGAACATAAATATGTCAACAATAGACACTGGGGACTACGAGAAGGGGAGGGAAGGGTTGAGATTTGAAAACCTAACTATTGACAACTATGCTCACTACCTGGGTGAGGGGATCATTCTTACACCAAATTTCAGTGGCACACAATCTATCCATGTAACAAACCTCCCGAGTCTAAAATAAGCATTAAAAAAATATAAAATGACCATCCATAATAAATAAATGAGTCTTATGGTCAGAAATATTGCTGGTGAACAGGAATATTATCTTACTTCTGCAAAATTAATCTTCAAAACTCATCAACAACTACAAAGAAGTCTTCAATATTAAAACCCCAAGTAAACAGCAGAAAGTAAAAACTTCAGTCAGTAGAAGAAAGCAATAAGGCTTTCATTTTCTTTCTCTTCCTAAGCTAAAGGAGTGTCATTTTCACTAGGCAGATCTTCATAAGTGTGTTTTTTTGCTGCTATTCAGCTGCTATCTCTGAATCCAAAATTAAAAATGACAATAATAATAATAATGGAGTCAGTGTTTTTATAATACTCAGTTCCCAAATTCCAGAAAAACTAGTTGATGTTATTTCCTAACCTGCAGTCAGTAAACAGGAGATTGACCAACATCACTTTGACAGTCTCATTTTTCACCTTTACTTCATTGTCTCTTTCGACGTCTCTTTCGACAGCCCTTTCTCAAATGCAACTGGTTTTAGTCATATTCAAGTTAGGGAAAGACTCATCAGTGAGTGAAGTAGGAATTATTGTTTTTAACCAAAGATGTAAGATTAGAATGTGGGTCTCTGTTTCTGCTAGTGGTCAATTTTGTGCATCTTCTCTATTCTTGATCTTTGCCATTGACTACAGAAGACATAATATCTTAAATATATACATTTAATGCTTCAAAGTTTTATATTATTCCTTAACTGCTCTCTTGAAATTTAGTGGAATTTAGGAATGCAAAATGAATTCGCTTCTAAAAAGACGGTGAGATAATTGATTAAATTAATCCTACTGCATATTTCTATGTGTGTATTGATGCACACTTTTGAAAAGCCATTGGGGAAAAAGTGTCAAACAAGTGAAAATTTATTAATACCATTGAACCAGTAATTCTACCTCTGAAAGTATTCTACAGGCATACAACCCAGGCAACAAATGCTCTTTACACAAAATATTTTTATTATTTCATTTTGGTATATCCTTGAGACAGAAAACTTCCTTTAGCAGAGAGCAATTCCTGGAGTGGACTTAGTTGAGACCAGTCAGTTACCAGCACTCCCAGCAGGTTGGGGAGTGAGTATGTGGGTCCCAGGTTTAATTGGGATGGATCTAGGCAATGCATCACAGTATCCCTTACAAGGATTGACTATCAGACCTATGATCAGGACTTGGTGTTTAAGGATTCTCTCCCAAGAAGGAAGACGTCAGCTACTACTTGAGGTCACATGGAAGTGGGTGGTATGAATTTAGCTCTGTAACAAACTAAGCGACATGACACAAGTCTCTCCAATTTCTCTAGATGTTACTTTCCTCATCTATAAAAGAAGGAGTTAGACTATCCAACAGTAAATTCTCTAATCTTCTACTCTTCACTGATATTCAGGTCTATGAATTTCAATGGCAGATCCCCATTGAACGCATGGAATACATGGACACTTCACAGACATTTCTCAAGATTACCAAATCCCTTAACTCATTCTAGTTTTTTATACTTTTATTTCAGGTTCAGGGGACATGTGCAGGTTTCGTATATAGGTAAATTGCATGTCATGGGGTTTTGGTGTACAGATTATTTTGTCACCCAGGTAATAAGCATAGTACTACATACATAGGTAGTTTCTTTATCCTCTCCTGCTTTATTCCAAGTTTTAAATTCTTCCTTCTTGAGCCTGTTCTCCATTAACCTTGCTCTCTCTTTTTCTTCACTGACCCTTTTTCCTTGCTTCCTAATTCAAGATACTTGGTAAGACTGGAGATAGGGAAAAGCAGTCAGAAGAGTAGATGCACCAATTCTACTCCCCACCCATCATTTCTGTCTATCACCTAGTTGTGCCAAATGTACCTCTTAAAGATTTTCCACACATATCCTCTCTTCTTCACTCCAGCTGTTGCTCCCATGCTCCAACCTCTCTTCCATCATCCCCTTCCTGGATTACTGTAAAAGCCATGTAATTAATTTTCCAGGTTCCAGTTCTGGCTTCCCTCTAATCAATCCTTCTGTTTCCACAGCAATATTTCTAAAATGCAAATCTGACCTTGTCAGTTCTTTTCAAGAGCTCCTCATTGTCAATTGATTAACTCTAACTTCCTTGGTGTGACTAGTTTGACTCTCAATGATCAAGTTCTATATTCCCTACTCATCCTTTACTTTTTCATACTGTGGGGTATGAATACTTGCTCTCTTACTTACTAGCTATGAGTTAGTTAACCTCTCAGTGCCTCATTCTTAAGATGGGAATAATACCTCATAGAATCACTATAAAGATTAACTGTTTAATATGGTTTGGATGTGTCCCCACCCAAATCTCATCTTGAATTGTAGTTCCCATAATCCCCACATATTGTGGGAGGGACTCAGTGGGACATGATTGGATCATAGGGAGCCCAATGCTGTTCTTGTGATAGTGAGTGAGTTCTCATCAGATCTGATGGTTCTATAAGGGGCTTTTCTCCCCTTCACTCTGCAGTTCCCTCTCCTGCCGCAATGTGAAGGATGTGTTTGTTTCCCCTTCCACCATGATTGTAAGTTTCCTGAGGCCCCCCTAGCCATGTAGAACTGTGAGTCAATTAAACTTCTTTCCTTTATAAATTACCCAGTCTTGGACAGTTTTTTATAGCAGTATGAAAATGGACTAATACATACATACAGTACGCTTCCGAAAAGGACAAGCAAAATTGAGCTCTCAATCAAAGCTGGCTATTATTATCATTTTTTCTAAAATGACTTTCTCTACTATGTCTAATGAACTCCTAGTCAACCTTCATCAGCCATCTCAAGTGTTAAATTTTCTGGTAGGAATTTGGTGAATATCTCAGTACTCTTCTCCCACTGCAATATCTTCTAAATTACTTAGGTACCTTGAAGATGCATTTATCATTATGCATTATACAGTGCATTACATTTATTTCTTTACATTTTTGTCTTCCCATGTACGTATTCTCTAAGCTCCTTCAGGCGGACAGTAGAAACTCCCAAACTCTCAATCAGTGTTCACAGAATATATTAGTTATCTGTCACTAAGGGCTGATCTCTTGTTATCTTTAGGTAAAACACTGTGATGGCCCTGGAGATCCATTGTCACCACACTCCTAATTGCTTTGAATGGAGTGAGGTACCGTGGGACTCAGTCTGTCATCTTCCAAAAGAGAACACCCAGTCTAGTTTTAATACCTCCACTTCACTCTCATGGACCACTTGCTGTTGTTGTTATTTTTTTCCTTTTTGGCCTGCAAGTGGCTACAATATTTCAATACCTCACTAGGCAGCTGCAGCTTTGGAAAGGAACTTACTTTATCCAAGAGCAGCCTGATAGGGCAGTTAGGAAAGAGTCATGTGAGTAGATGCCAGGGATTCTGGTAATGAAATCCCGCCAGTTTGTTATGGAAATAGAATACAATCTGCTTGCTGTGAGTATTTAATGTAACATTTTGCTGGGCACAGGAGAAGCAATTAGGCTGCTGAAAATTCAGTTCACATTCCCCATAATTCAATAGTGACCACTGTTAGCAGTGCAAGATGTGACAGGATTGATAATTAATTTTGCATAAAATCAGTGTAATAAGAGAGAGAGAAAAGCAAGGAGGGAGTAGAAGAGGGAAGGAAGGAGATCTATATTCAGCAGTAGATCAAATGTTACTTCCAAAGATCTGATCATAACTTCCGCAGAGCCAGCTTCTGGGTAGAAGAACAATCCAGTCAAAATCCAATATTGAAAATGAGTTTCCATACTTCACACAGAAAAAAAAAAGTTCATAAAGGCCATCTTTGGCCATGTCCTCTCTTCCTTCAGCTACAAACTAATTGGGCTTTGTTTACATTGATAAATAGGTGAACAGTAAGCTTATCTGAGGCCAGTAACAAATGCTGGGCCTTCTATTCCCTTTGTGCTTCTCCTCGAAGGAAATTCTTATTTCAAACACTTTGCATATGTGTGTTCTATCTCAACAGAACCATCACAGAGCTGAACTGCCTTGAAGCATCTCTTATCTGTTCATTCTGTTTTCGCTCAGATTTCAAAACTGACAATTTTGGAGGATTTACTGCTTTCCAAAGTTTCTAACAACCATAGCAGATAACTGTGCTAGTAGTCAGATAATTGGACATGAATTGCTATTGGAAAACAAAGCACGGACCTTTTGATACTGATATTCATCTATCCATCCATCTACTCGTAAAAATGCCAGTATGGAAGAAAAAAGTGATTCCAACTAAGTCTAATGCTGGATTAACCACACTGTGGTGTGGTAGAGGCATCACCAGCTACCAACTTCTAGCATATTTCAGCCATGGTTTAGTGTGTTTCCTGCTAAGCTAAAATGAAAGGCTAACTTAGACAGAATGGTTTCTGATTTATCTTTGTCCCTAGGAGCTAGGCAATGTGAACCTGACTAGCTCTTGGTGGGCAAAAGGTAGTCAACACATACTGGGTGAAATAAGTAAGTATGTGTGTGCATTGGTTAATGAGCCAGTTAGTTAAGTCTTTTAGGATTTGGTAGTATTTGGGATCATATGGAATTTTAAAAGATCTTTGGGCAACACCTAATCACTGGTACAATTCTTGTCAATTACTTGTTATAAGAGAACCTAATGCTAAAGTGAGTAATCTATTTGCTACTTGAAGTTAAGAAGTGGTTTGGCTAAACAATGCAAAACAAGGACAGGGTCTGAGGAGCTGGAAGTGTACTTTGTGATGCTTGGGATATTCATAGATAGGAGAGAGGCAGCTTGGAATTAAGCTTTTCCTCTTAGAGGCAGAACCATTGATTGAGATCTGAGCAAATCTTACATATATACCAATTAAAAATTGTACTCACTGTAACAATGATAACATAAAATAGTGGCATAAATGCCCCAAATTTTATCCTTTCACATTTAAACAGTTTAAGCATTATAGTTGAAGACTGATTCAGAAATTTTATCTGAGACTTCTATATTTTTTAACTTTGTGTTCTGGCACTCTTAATCATAACTTCCATCTTTAAGGTTACCTTATGATTAAATAGGCTTCTGAAGATCCAACCACTACATTCATAGTACGGGCAGCAAGAAGGACAAAGGATGTCCTCTGCACTGTAGTCAGATGCCTTTAAGCAGTCTTTCTGTATGTGCCACTCAACACTTTTGCATACCTAATACTTGTCAAACTTAAAGCAACATACCAGCTTGACTGTTAGAAAAGGTAATAAATGTTTTATTTTCTTTCTTACAAAACTAAGGCAGTGATACTGCCAATAAAATTGTAGATTTGGTTTGTTTTAGCATTTTATTTTTATTTTAAAATTATTATTATTTTAGAGACAGGATTTTGCTCTGTCATTTAGGCTGCAGTGCAGTGGCTTCATCCTAGTTCACCGCAGCCTTGAACTCCTGGCTCAAGCGATCCACCTCAGTCTCCTGAGTAGCTGGGACTACAGACATGTGCCACCACACCGGGCTAATTTTAAAATTGTTATATAGAGATGCAGGCCTCACTATGTTGCCCAGGCTGGTCTCAAACTCCTGGCCCCAAGCAACTCTCTTGCTTCAGCCTCCTTAAATGCTGTGATTACAGGCTTGAGCCACAGTGGCTTGTTGGGGATTTGTTAATAAGAAAAAGAGACAATGGATTTTCATGGGAATTGGTAGTTTCTTTTGCATGATTACAGAAAGTTTGCCCCCCGCCTTTCCATCAGTTTGCCACCCTTTGGCTGACTGTCCTTTCCCCTGGACTTTCTAGTCACCAGCAAAAAGATCACTGTACTGCAGAGGAAGGATATGTCCCTGGAGCAGCTCCTTATCCTCTAGAAGTGGGTTAGCCAGAGACACCTGACCAGCTCTTCAGAGTCTGAGAGTCCTCATGTACTATTCACTGCCCTGGTTCAACTACTGAACCAATGAATTTCCTCCGAGCACTCACAAATGATTGAAAAACCATAAATATAGGTGATAATAGTAATAGGGTGAAATACAAACAAAGACTGCAAAGAAGGGGAAAACATGTAGAATCTTTATGTTTCTGAGACTATAATTTACTAGGCATCGACATTGGCATTGATTTATGTGAATTTCTGATGCTTCTGTGGATTTAGACAAATCCAAATAATAGCATCACAGTTCAGTGCCTTATTATCATAGCACATTATATATTTTTCACAGCTTACTTTGATTTGCTATATGTTAACTAGACAGAAAATTTTCTAATTGCCTCAATAATTAACGTCAAAGAAATGACAACGGTACTATTTATTCATGACTTAGTATATTCCATGTATTGTGCTATGCATGATCCAACTATATTTTAATTTAATCCTCAGATATTTTCCATTTTACAGATTAAACAAGTGCAACTTTCCCAATCTCACACAACTACTTGTGGAGCCAGGATTCCATATAGGCAATGTGAGTGCACATCCAAAACTTAAAACCACTGAACAATAATGCTTTCTGAAAGATAAGGAATTTCTTCATGAGCATTGGTGCTACTGAGAGGTGACAATGTGCTAGCATCCTTCACTCTCAGCGCCTCCTCGGCCTCCGCCTCCACTCTGGCAGCACTTGAGGAGCCCTTCAGCCCACCACTGCACTGTGGGAGCCCCTCTCTGAGCTGGCCGAGGCCAGAGTCGCTGCCCTCTGCTTGCCGGGACATGTGCAAGGAGATGCGCGGGCAGGAACCAGGGGCGCTCACAGTCCAGCCTGCGTTCCGGCGGGCGCTGGTGTGGGCTGGGGGCCCCCACACTCAGAGCAGCCAGCGGGTGCCGCCAGCCCAGGGCAGAGAGGGGCTTAGCACCCGGGCCAGCGGCTGTGGAGGTTGCCCCGGGTCCCCCAGCAGGGCCGGCTCACATGCACAGCGCTGGAATTCTCTCCTGGCCTCAGCCACCTCCCCACAGGGCAGGGCTCATGACCTGCAGCCCGCCATGTGCGAGCCCCCGCTCCCGCGCGGCCTGAGCCTCCCTGACTGGTGCCGCCCCCTGCTCCGTGGTGCCTGTCCCATCAACCGCCCAAAGGCTGAGGAGTGCAGGTGTGGCTAGGGACTGGCGGGCAGCTCTGCCTGCAGCCCCGGTGCAGCATCCACTACGTGAAGCCAGCTGGGCTCCTGAGTCTAGTGGGGACTTGGAGAACTTTTATGTCTAGCTAAGGGATTGTAAATACACCAATCAGTACTCTGTGTCTAGCTCAGGGTTTGTAAATACACCAGTCAGTACTCTGTATCTAGCTAACCTAGTGGGGACTTGGAGAACTTTTATGTCTGGTACTCTGTGTCTAGCTCAGGGATTGTAAACACACCAATCAGCACTCTATCAAAATGGACCAATCAGCAGGATGTGGGTGGGGCCAGATACGGGACTAAAAGCAGGCTGCCCAAGCCAGCCAGCAGCAACCTGCTTGGTTCCCCTTCCACACTGTGGAAGGTTTGTTCTTTCGCTCTTTACAATAAATCTTGCTGCTGCTCACTCTTTGGGTCCATGCCGCCTTTATTAGCTGTAACAGTCCCCGCGAATGTCTGCAGCTTCACTCCTGAAGCCAGCGAGGCCACGAACCTACCAGGAAGAATGAACAACTCCAGACACGCCGCCTTTAAGAGCTGTAATGCTCACCACGGAGGTCTGCAGCTTCACTCCTGACAGCGAGACCACGAACCCACCAGAAGGAAGAAGCTCCAGACACATCTGAACGTCTGAAGGAACAAACTCCAGACACACCATCTTTAAGAACTGTAACACTCACCACGAGGGTCCGCGGCTTCATTCTTGAAGTCAGCAAGACCAAGAACCCACCAATTCCGGACACACTATCTGGCTTGCTAGTCCTCCTCAACTTCCAGTACTTTTGAATCGTTGTGTATAATTTGACCAACATTAAATCTTTTTAAATGATGTGTGTCTCTTTGGTTAGTTTTCACACAGTTATAGGTCATAAACCATTTTTACCTTACCTTTCTCACTTAACATGTACTGTAAGCATTTTCTATAATATTTTACTTCTATCTTTTTAGCAACTGAGCCCTAAAGTCTGTCCATGTGTATGGACTGGTCTGTTGCTCCTTCACTTTTTAAAAGATAGAAAAATATAGTTACTACTAGTTGAAACTACATCCTGAATTTGACTTTCCAGAAGATGACACATTCCATCATGAAATGGCCGGGTCTTTCCCCAGCAGCAGCAGTCCAACAAACTAACAGCTGACGATGCCCAAGTAGAAAACCCCATACTCTAGAAGGGTCTACATCATGTCCCACCGGCAAGTTGCTCTCTTCACGCAGTGAATTAATTTACACTATTTTCAGGCATTGGCAGCTATCTGTCCAGAACTGGCAGCATAAAGGGTACCTGGGCAATGTATTTGTCTTTAACTCTACAGAGGCTTTGATAAATGGGTGAACAATTAAACAAATGATTTCAGTATAAAAACTATCATCTCTTTGCCCTGCTTCTTAAGGAAGGTGACATGGAAAGGGCTAGTTTGCCTCCTAAAAAAGGGCATGAGTCTTTTGGGAAAAACTCACTTAACTCTATTTAGAAGTAGTTTAAATTGCTAAGTCAACCAGCACAAATATTGATGAAGCACCTGTAAGTATGAAATATTACACTAGGCAGTGCAGGAGATACCAGGAACATGAGAAATACTTTCTAACTTTCATATTTAAATAAAGTGACATAGGTTTAGTAGCTAGTGCTGTGGCTGACATGTAGTAGCCAGTCAACAAATGCTAGTTTCTCTCCTGTCTTTCTTTCCTCATCCTTTCCCTTAAGGATTTTACAACTCAGTTGCAGGAAAAGGCCATAAACATGCAAACTGTTAAATACCACAACAAAATTTAAATAACCATATGAGGAATTGCACATGTAATTACCTAATACCACCACCTGAAGTTTATTAAGTGCTTCATAGTACTTCCTAACATGTAATGAACCCAGGTAACAATGTTTCTTTAAAAGGAAACTGTTAAAGGCTACTGTCTGCTTTGTTTTTTCTTTATTTTGTTTTGATTTTTCCTTTCTCTTAGTATCAGAATGCTGACTCTATCAGTTAGGCCATATCCAGATCATTATTATACTATACGTGACTCTATTTGCACATCTTTTTTTTCATTATTATACTTTAAGTTCTGGGATACATGTACAGAACATGCAGGTTTGTTACATAGGTATGCACGTGCCATGGTAGTTTGCTGCACTCATCAACCTGTCATCTACATTAGGTATTTCTCCTAATGCTATCCCTCCCCTAACCTCCTACCCCCAGACAGGCCCCTGTGTGTGATGTTCCCCTCCCTGTGTCCATATTTTCTCATTGTTCAACTCCCACTTATGCATGAGAACACGTGGTGTTTGGTTTTCTGTTCTTGTGTTAGTCTGCTGAGAAATTCAGTTCAAAAATCTCTCTACAAACTCCACGAAGTTAGATACTATATCTGGCATATTTGTTTTGGTATTCTTAAAGCTAATAAAGTGTCTGGTATACAGTATATGTACAATCAATATGTGATGACTGTATAAATTAATGAAATCCACACAGTGAAGGGAAAAATTGCACATTTTACTCTACGTAGTGATAAATAGGGATCAATAAGGGATGCCTAGTAAATAATCAGTCTCTATTACTTCCTCATTGAAGATATAATGATAATCCCTAATGAGTGTTGTCACAGTTAATTTGCTTTTTTCTTCCTAGTTGCATGTGGTAGAATTCCTCTTCTTGATTCAAAATCTTATTATTCCTCTTACTGTGACGGTGATTCAAATATCAGTCTATCAATTTGTTTATTCTCCAGACTTCTACTCAACAGGCTCTAGTTGTTGACATACCATTCTAGGGCTCTAATCTCATGCCCTGCATTTAGGTTTTCTCCGAAAGAATATATATTCTGGTTTTGTGACTGTGGTAAGGAGCCCTTAACCTCTTTTGGTGGAATAAGCCACTTCTGGTTTAGAGTGTAGACTGATAATGGTTTTCCCATTTGGACAGCCTTGGGACAGCAATCATTACCGGTCACTCTTTTGAATTTAGTATCCTATGGTGAACATTTTCTCACGCGAACTCACCATAATGAGTCACAGTGAAGGAGACCTAGGGGTTAAACTGTGTGATTAAATACACTATGAAAAATGATCAGGAACTAGAATTGAAGTCTTCGGATTTGCAGTTCAATTTTTATTTCAACATGATGCATTACTGCTCTTCGAGGGATGGAGTCAATAAACATTATAGATCTAGAGGAAAGGAAGATCATTTGGAGCTGAATTATATAGAACGTTTTGAAGCATATGGGTCTTAGAATTGGGTCTTGAAGTTTAAGGCCTAAATTGGAAATGGCTCATCAATAAACACTTTTTTTCAGTGCACCCCATGACAGACTTACATAAAGGTTTATTGGTTTTTTTTTTTTAAGTATATGTAGGAAAAAAAAAAAATCAACAAATAGGAACAGGTGTTTTTCAGTTTACATGTCTTTGGAATTGTGTCTCATTTCTATTTGGCATTTTAATTCATTAACATATTGCCCCATGACAGAGAATACTAGAAGCGCCCCAGGCTGACTGGACCAGAGCCATTGCCAGGCCGGCTGGCAGCTAACCTAACACCAGCAAAAATTCATCAGCATCACCTTCCTTCCTATCCTTACCAACAACAAGTCTCTGCTTATCCCTACTAAAAATGGTGACACAGTGAAACTGAGGGGCAGCAGGAGAAGCCTTCCTGTACTTCAGTTTAAGTGAAGAAGGAAGATGACATTTCACAACACCAGAGAAATCAATTCCCCATCTCCAAGAACCTTGCCAAGTTCTGTAACTTTCCTAACCCTTTATTCCTCCACTAATTCCATTCCTCAATTGTCCCCAGTCCAAATCTAATCCCAAAATTTCACAGCATTAGGTAGATATGAGGAAAGATAAAACAAATCATAAGCTTACCCTAAGGCCACCAAATTCTCAAACTCTCCCCTTTCCCATTATTTGCTTCAGAATCATTATATCAGTTGTACAAAATCTTGAACCATGCTCTTTCCAGAATCCTCATTACTTTTAGCAATGATTTTAAAGCAAATGTCAAGATAAAACACAGACACTATGTTGAAAAGAAAAAGCTCAAAAACTCCAGGGATCTTTATCAAGAAAATCAGATGTTGACAGCTTTATAATATATAGTCGGAGTGGTTCCATGAGGAAAAAAAAATTATAGGATCATAAAGCCCTAGTCTACTATGAAAAACATTTGGTGGCCAGGCACAGTGACGGCTCACATCCGTAATCTCAGCACTTTTGGGAGACTGAGGCCGGTGGATCACTTCAGTCTAGGAGTTCTAGAGCAGCCTGGGCAACATAGTGAGACCCCGTCTTGACAAAAAATTAGCCAGGCATGGTGGCATATGCCTGTAGTTCCAGCTACTCAGGAGGCTAAGGTGGGAGGATGGCTTGAGCCCAAGATGGGAGAAGGGAAGTTGCAGTGAGCCAAGACTGCACCACTGCACTCCAGCCTGGGCAACAGAGTGAAATCCTGTCTCAAAAAAAAAAAAAAAAATTGTAGATTAGCCTTTAAATATGTGACTCAAATAGCTATTTTCTCGTTGGTCCTGAAAATGTTTATTCCCTCTGCTTTAATTATCTAAATTCCCTTTTCCCATGAGAAAAGATGTGTTCTTAGGGGGGAAAGAAAGAAAGAAATATCTAAGTTACAAGCAAATACTGAATTTCTCTGCTTTCCCTGTGAGAGTTGGTGGCTTCTTACGTTACGTTTTTGCCAAAATAACTAACATATTGCATCTGGAGCTATACAGTGTCTTCCTGTCTCTCTGGGGTTTAAATTCTACACATCACTGAATATTTCTTTAATTTTTTCCAAGTGTTAGAAGAGTGATTCATAGGCCAGGTTCTATTTAACACCTGTGTTTTCATTGGAAAAGATTATTTCTTTACAATTGGCTGGTACACTCAACTTTTTATATCAATGATATTAGAAAATAAAATTACAAATCTGCAATGTTTGTAAAGGTTGCTTTCTAAATTCTATTGTGTCCATTACCTACATAGACAGTTTCCCAATATTTTTGACTCCAAAGTCCAAAAATAGATACATTTTATTGTGACACAGGACAAATACACATACCCACAATTGTATACAAATGCAAATATGCATGCACACATACACATAGGAACACATTCATGTGTAACTTACACAGAAGTTTCATTAACAATATTTATCCAATTTCTAAAGTAAAACTTGCCAGTCAAAATAGATTACTTACAGCAGTGTAAGCTGTCATATACATCCGTTAATATACTGCCTCTGCTAAGATCCCCTTCCTCAGTTTTCTCCTAGTTAAATCCTCTGAATGTGTCCACACTATTCTTCCTTTTTCTTTTTTTTTTTTTTTTTGAGACTGAGTCTTGCTCTGTCACCCAGGCTGGAGTGCGGTGGCGCAAACTCAGCTCACTGCAAGCTCTGCCTCCTGGGTTCACGCCTTTCTCCTGCCTCAGCCTCCCAAGTGGCTGGGACTACAGGCGCCTGCCACCATGCCCGGCTAATTTTTCTGTATTTTTAGTAGAGACGGGGTTTCACTGTGTTAGCCAGGATGGTCTCAATCTCCTGACCTCATGATCGGCCCATCTCGGCCTCCCGAAGTTCTGGAATTACAGGCGTGAGCCACCGCGCCTGGCCTGTCCACACTATTCTTTTCTGCCACACTGCCTAGAACAGTGGCACCCATGTATTAGACTGTAATTATCTACGGAGTTCCTTGAAAACCGTGACTCTGGATTACATACCTTGACATCCTTAATAATCAGAATATTCTACGGCATGTAATAGATGCTCAATAAGTACCTGTGCACAAACCATTTATTAAAATTTCCAATATTAACAAAAATCAGTAAAACTGATGATCAATGAAAAGTTAAAAGCTATGAAAAAATCATAATGCCTTATAAAATCTAGTTCATGCAGAGATTTACTAGTAACTGTGACTCTCTGAGATGGCCCACACTGGTTGAAATGTGTCAAGTTAGTGCTGCTGTTCCCACTTTTGCATGCTCAGATAATGCCAGCAGCTACTGGTAATTATATATACAGATAATGTGTTTAAATAATCAGAAACATTTGCATGAATATAGTGTATTTCAAATATTACCAGAAGACGGTGAATCTCATAGCCACTTCTAACTAGAAATTACTCTAAACCTTTTCTTTGTTGCAACTTTTTTTTAAAGCAAAGAACCAGGGTTTATCTGCTTTATTTATTTATTTGGTTGGTTTGTTGTTTGTTTGTTTATTTATTTATTTATTTAGGCCTTCATGGTAATTGAGCTTCCAATGGGGAAGAAGAAGAGAGAAGACTGAAGAGGTGGACCAGTGGCATATTTCATCAGGAAGATTTATCTGGAGGTAACAAAAAAGACATTTGTTAATTTCCCTCCTGAGTGGGTTTTTGGAGGCTTTCCAATCCTCAAACAAAGAGCCTCATTAGCTAATTCCAGAGAAAACAACTGCCTCAAAGCCACAGGCTGGCTTTCAAGCTCCTTCTACTTTGGAACTCATGGAGCACCTCCATCAGCCTGGCGTGATTAACCCACAAGAACTTGACAGTGTGCATCCTTGCACATACATACTGATCCATCATTTCAGGTAACAAAAGGCCATTTGTCTCCTGCTTTTTATTATAGCTGACAAGGCATGACAGTCTTGGCATGTGCAGGGTATTGTACCAGTGATGGCCATCAAAACTATGCAGTATCGGCCAGGCGCAGTGGCTCATGCCTATAATCCCAGCACTTTGGGAGGCCGAGGCGGGCAGCTTACCTGAGGTCAGGAGTTCAACAGCAACCTGGCCAACATGGCAAAACCCCGTCTCTACTAAAAATACAAAAATAAATTAGCTGGGCGTGGTGGCACACACCTGTAGTCCCAGCTACTTAGGAGGCTGAGGCAAGAGAATTGCTTGAACCTGGGAGGCGGAGGTTGCAGTGAGCCGACATCATGCCACTGTATTCCAGCTTGGGTGACAGAGCAAGACTCCGTCTCAAAAAAAAAAAAACAAAAAAACAAAAAAACAAAAGCAGTATCTTGACCGCATCCGCAAGGCCTCCAGGGCCCAGTAGAGCAAAATATGCCCAAGGCAGAATCCCATCCAAACCCTAGGACTCCTTCTCCCAGATCACTTAGTAGTATGTGGGAAGTTATCTGAGAAAAAAATAGTTTTATTAGAGTTTCTGATGAAAATTGTATGTGATCATAGAACTCAACCTGACACAAGCCTAGGTACTGCTGTGAAGTCAAAGGCCCTGGACAATTACCAAGGCTGACGTCGAGGTGACACAAAGAGAGCAGTGGCCTCAAGTCCTCCTGACATGCATATGTGTAGGTCATTCCTGCTAACATGGCTTATTAATGACACTTCAAAAAACTGCTGAGCCATTATCACGAACACAAGGAAAGACTGACGGTGTAGCTTCATACTAACTATAAATTGAACAATGTTTTTATTTTTTACTTATTTTAATTTTGTTTGAGATGGAGTCTCACTCTGTCACCCAGGCTGGAGTGCAGTGGCTTGATCTCAGCTCACTGCAGCCTCTGCCTCCTGGGTTCAAGTGATTCTCCTGCCTCAGTCTCTTGAGTAGCTGGGATTACAGGCGCCCACCACCACGCCCAGCTAATTTTTATATTTTTAGTGGAGACAGATTTTCACTATGTTGGTCAGGCTGGTCTCAAATCCTGACCTGAAGTGATCTGCCCGCCTTAGCCTCCCAAAGTGCTGAGATTATATGCATGAGCCACCACACCCAACCCTGAATGATGTTTTTAAAGAATAAAATGAAGAAAGACCTTCTGCTCTGAGATATAACAACAACGGTAGCTTTTTATTTTCTTAGATAAAATGGCATTTGGTCAACTGGCTAAATTACGGTCTGAATTTAAACCTCACTTCCGTTTTATTGGGGAGGTTTTGTGTGAATTAACTTTGGAGAGTAAGAGTAAAGTAGAAGGAAAAAAAAGAAAAAAGTCCAGGAGCAGTGGCTCACACCTGTAATCCTAACACTTTGGGAGGCCAAGGTGGGTGGATCACCTGAGGTCAGGAGTTCAAGACCAGCCTGGCCAACATGGTGAAACCCCATCTCTACTAAAAATACAAAAATTAGCTGGGTGTGGTGGCAGGCACCTGTAGTCCCAGCTACTCAGGAGGCTGAGGCAGGAGAATTGCTTGAACCTAGGAGGCGGAGGTTGTAGTGAACTGAGATCGCGCCACTGCACTGCAGTCTGGGTGACAGTCTTTATTGTCTGTCAACAAACAAACAACAACAAAGAAAAAACCCAAATAGAAAATTGGATTGTTCTGGCAGAGCGCAGTGGCTCACACTTGTAATCCCAGCACTTTGGGAGCCAAGGCAGGTGGACCATGAGGTCAGGAGTTCGAGACCAACCTGGCCAACACCGTGAAACGCTGTCTCTACTAAAAATACAAAAAGAAGCATCTGGGTGTGGTGGCGGGAGCCTGTAATTCCAGCTACTTGGGAGGCTGAGGCAGGAGAATCACTTGAACCTGGGAAGGGGAGTTTGCAGTAAGCCAAGAGCACACCACTGCACTCCAGCCTGGGTGACAGAGCTACACTCTGTCTTAAAATAATAATAATAACAATAATAATAATAATAATAATAATAATGATTGTTCTGAGAATTTTTCATATTTGTTTATATTCCCACTCTTCCATTCCTCTACAGTACACGTGTATGAAAAGAGATATCTCATGGAGCATAGTAAACTCTGACAATTCATTTTTCTTTGGTTGTACCAAGTTTTCATTAACTGAAGAAATTTTCAACTAATTATCAAACGGAGATTTTTTTTTCCCAAACATTTATTGACTACCTTTTGTGTGTAAGGTACTAGTTAAACCAAAAAAGGACGAAGACTTGGGTCCTAAACTCCCCCCAAAAAGGAAAAAAATGACAAGAACAAGGTCCGATTAGAATAAGTGCCATGAGACATGCATAAACTAGGTATTAAAGAATACAGGAAAAGGAATAAATATTTTGCTTCCTAGGATAAGAACATATGCACAAGTCATTAGACAATCCACGGTAGGACAGAGAACCTGTTGAAGTAGAAGGAATGACATAAATAAAGGCACAGAGGTCTATAAGGCCAGAAAATATGCAGGGACAGGGCAATGACATGTGTAATTCCAACTTGGGGCGCAGGAGGTGATGAAGTAGATGAGGCTTGAAAGATATATTAGCTAACAAATACCCCAGTAAAGAGATTGTGTGGGCACGTGCTTGCTTTCTCCCTTTCCCTCTGGCCAATGGAGTAACCTGACAGTCTTTTAATGAAACAAAGCTATCATTTTGTTTTAAAGAAAATAACTCCAGGGAACTTGTGGATAAGAAATTGGAAAGGAGGCAGTTCAGAGGCAAGAGTAACAGTTCCGAAGTTACTGTAAAAGTTCCTGTAAGAAATGGAAGAGCTGAAAGAGAACTGGATTCCAGATGGCATTTAAGTCAGGTGTGGCTACTGGTTGATCTGTTGGGAGGTGAGAAATGAGTCAAGATTTGTCTCCAGAGGCTCCCAGCCTCCACACAGGGGAGGTGAGCAGCCCACGGAATAAAGCTGAGTAAGCAGACTTGAGCCACGATCAAATGCAATTAGGTAATTCCAGCACAGACACCTGGCAGGGAGTTGGAAATATGGTTACAAGTTAAATTTGGGAATTGTTCAAGAATTATAAATAATCATTGATGCCAAAAAGATAAGATTATCTATGAAAAAGTGTGTTTTAAAGAAAGTGATAGGAAAAAAAAGCACCTCTGTAATTTTCAAATATCTTCTAGTTCTAGGAGGAACTAGTTAGATCTTTTGTTAAGTATGTGTTTAAACAACGTCAGTTTTGTCTTTTGCTAATTTCAGCTTGTTAAGTTCCCATCTCACAGAAACCGTAGACAGGTGACTGTGAAAATCCCCCAAGAACTGGTCAAACCCCTCCAGCACATTCCATCTCACTACTGGGGCACTATCAGGAGGGAGGTTGGAACAGGTAGAAATAGCTGAAGAGATGGGAAAGGTTCTTCAAAGAACATAAGATGAAGAAACACTATGCACTATGTTAAAACTTGTAACTGAGAAGAAAGAGTAGGGTGAGCATTTTTTAATTCAAAAGTAAGTGAGATGGAAAGAAACAATAACCACTGTCAATGAACTCAGGAGCAACTCTCTTGGAGCTATAAAACAGCTTTACAGCCTGCACAATCTTGTTAGGAGACAGCTCATTATGGCATAATTTCATATATACAACACATAATAACCACATGGTTGCTATGAAATTGTTAGCCTAGAACTGGGCTATTAATCCTGTTTGCATGACACCGGGCTTGTGAAAACAATCGACTGTGCTTATCTTTCTCTTCTTATGCAGAGGCAGGGTTCTTGCAGTAGCTGTGTAATATCTTACAGGCATATTGTATTAAACTGATCAGTGTTTTAAATCAAAGAAAATTCAATACAGGTAATGAATTCAGACTTTTTATAAAAGTCTTGACTTCTGAATTGTCTTTCAAAAGAAGATATATTCATAGTATTGGTCCATCGTTCCTGTGCTGTGATGACTGGCAGCAGCTGAGCAGTGGCTGCCCTCTTTGGTCTGGGTTCTCCTGGGTGCCACAGTCTCCAGCACTCTCTTCTGTCTCTTAGACAGAGAGGCCAAGAATTAGTGTCAGTCTTGCCTGAGCTATCATTTTCCTGATCTTAGGCCCGCTGACTCATTTATTTTATATGGCCCATGTAGTCAGTCATATGAGTTGTAACCTCTGCTTTAATGTTATGAACTGAAAGTGGGACTTCTAAGGTTACTTCAGAATGAAGACCGTGGTGATACGATGTCTAGATCTGCTCCTAGCAAGAGCACTGGCCATGTAGTCTGCTGCAGCAAACAGCATGTACTCTGGAGAATGAGGGGTCAGTGTGAAGATTATAGCAAGGGGGGCTTGTTCAGGCACAAAGATGAAGGAACGCAATGTACCTTGGCAGTAAAGAGGGAGGAAGTTCAAATGCAAGTGAGGTAAGCTCAGGCTATTTGCTCAAAATGACAAGGAGCATGAAGGATATGTTTGTCAGGTACAATTATAGTACAGATAGAAAGAGTAGTTTTGTCTTTGCCATATAGATAGCTTGAAGAGTCTTGGACTCCTATCAGAAACAAGGCAACAGGCTGGGTGCGGTGGCTCATATCTGTAATCCCAGCACTTTGGGAAGCCTAGGCGGGCAGATCACGAGGCCAGGAGATCAAACCCACCCTGGCCAACATGATGAAACCCCGTCTCTACTAAAAATATAAACATTAACTGGGTGTGGTGGCGTGTGCCTGTAATCTCAGCTACTCGGAAGGCAGAGGCAGGAGAATCGCTTGAACCACAGAGTCGGAGGTTGCAGTGAGCCAAGACTGCACCACTGTACTGCAGCCTGGCGACAGAGTGAGACTCCATCTCAAAAAGCAAAAACAAAAACAAAAAAAACAAAGAAGGCAACAAACAAAAGAACAAGAATCCAATCCCTGATAAAGAGGATTGTTAAGAACACAGATATAAATAGACCCCAATCCCATTCATTGGACTTCCTTCCTTCCCTTTCTTCTTTCCTTTCATTCCTTCCTTCCATACCACCCCTTCCCTTCCCTTCCCTTCCCTTCTCTTCCTTCCTTTTTCTTTCTTTCTGCACTTTCTTCTTTTCTGTCACTACCAAATGCTCCGGGCTCATCTTGTCTATTCCCTGCTCTGTGCTAGAATTAGCCATTTTTCCAAGAATGCCTCGTCCCTTTTATTAGAGAATGGCATTAGAAGCGAAGACCTGGGTGCTAGTACCCCTGGTATTTAGAGTTGCCAGGAGACTTGGGAATCTCTAGCTCAGTCTCTCCCCACTCTTCTGGCATTCTCCTCCATAACTGAATTTGGAGAGTCTCTCTTACAGCTCCACTGATCTAACGCCGTTGGTCTCACATCTCTCCCCTGCTGAATCACCTTATGCTACTTCCTTTCTATTGCCTCTTAACCAGGACAGTGTCCCTGTAGATTCTAGTATTTGACCTTAATATCTTATTTTGAGGTTTTATCTTCCTTTGAATTTTAACATTGTTATTTGTGCTGTGATACTTTCTCCTTCAGGCCCTGACCTTGAACCTTGAAGTATTCCTGTGGGTTTCAGGGATGAAAAACACTTTCTTCCATTCAGAGCCTATTCAGAGGACCTAAATAAATTTGACTGGTCATTGGAAACTCTCTAAGGAGCTCAGAGTTTAAAAATATATAAAAGATAGAATAAGGCTCACAAAAACAGGAAAGAACATAAAAGGGTACATACTCCTATAAGTAGACATAGCAGCATGGCATCATGGTAAAAGACCATGAACCCTGGAACCAGATGCCGGCACTGAAACTTCAAATCTCAGCTCCTCCACCCTTCTAGTCCAGTGTATTTGCTCAAGCCCCTTAACTTCTAAGTTCAGTTTCCACATCATCAAAATAGAGATATTAATAATAGCCACCTCAGTAATTATTTATTTTTATTTACTTTATTTATTTATTTTCAGATTGAATCTCACTCTGTTGCCTAGGCTGGAGTGCAGTGACACAATCTTGGTTCACTGCAACCTCTGCCTCCTAGGTTCAAGTGATTCCCCTCCCTCAGCCTCCCAGGAAGCTGGGATTACAGGCATGTACCACCATGCCCGGCTAATTTTTGTATTTTTGGTAGAGACAGAGTTTTGCCATGTTGGCCAGCCTGGTCTTGAACTCCTGACCTCAGGTGATCCACCCGTCTCAGCCTCCCAAAGTGCGGGGATTATGGGCGTGAGCCACTGAGCCTGGCCAACCTCAGTAATTATTGTTAGAGTTGACTGAGTAAATATATGTAAAGTGGTCAGAACAGTGCTTGGAACAGAGAAAGCTCTAAATAAATATTCATTATTGTTGTTATTCTTATTGTTAAAATAGATGGTATCAGGTAAATTGAGACTGGGATCAACTCAGTCTTGCATACAAGGCCAATAATAATTCATGAAGTAAGGTTTCCTTTTGCTTTGTTTTAGGTTAGGGAGTAACATTTATGATCTTACTGAAGAACAGAGAAGGTTTAGGACTACTACTTAAAAGAGAAGACGTGATGCAACAGAGAAAGTAGAACTAGGTATGTAATTTCTTTCCTCATGAGAGAAATAATCTCCACTCTAGAAGAATCACAACACAGATGCTTATCTGGGAGATAAGCTCCAGATAGAAAAGAAGAGAATATGAGAGCAATTAGAATCTTCAAATGAGTTCAAGGATTAGAACCAAATGAATGTCGACCTGAGATACAAAGGGAACCTATAGTTATGATTATGGCACCATTGTTAGGAGTCTTTAAATAATTATGGAAAAAGAGTCAGAACTTGGAGGTTGGGAAATAATGGCCCAATTTTCAAAAGGGAGCTTGATACTGAATAGATATGTCAAAAAACATTTGAAAAGTTACCACAGGAGAGAAAGTTATAATTTTTATGTTGATTTTAAAAGTGCAGAATTAAGTTTGAGTGCAGTGTAGAAGACAAACAGCAGTTAACTAAAAGAATTTTCTGAGAATTGGAGCTGTTCAAACATGAGAATCTGCATTGTTTCCCATCCCAGGTCCACCTCTTCTAACCCATGTCTGAGCTGTTTATCAGGGAAGCAGCATTTGATAATCTGGTCAAATCTGAAGTCATTCATTTGAACACCTTTTACTACTGGATGGAGTCACTGTACCTTCAAATGCACCAAGAGATGTGTTCTCTCTCTTCCAGCTTCCACATGATATCAATCTTTCCTCTGCTTCTCCCCAAACCCACATCCCACTGGACAGAACCAGTCTTGATGGTGCTAAGAAATAGATTTTGAGGGAAGTAGAATAGATTGTGCTTAGGCTTCAAGCCTAAATATAGACTGTTTCATAAGCTCTGCTTTGTGGATAATGGAGCTTCCACAGCTATTAGTAACATGGCCCTTTGACATCCTTTCTGCATATTACTAGCTCCCTCAGGATCCCTGATGAGCAGAGTAAGATGCTGGAATTCCCAGCTTCTTGTATAAAATACGAGAAAATGGAGCCAAAATGTCACTTCAACCTCTGGTAGAAGACTGGGTGATTAGAGCACAAAATAGGTTATCTTCTCTCAGGAATGTTCAGGGGAAAGTTCCTGCCTTGGACAGGAAATGAGACTAAGATGTTCTTTGTAACAAACTGATAACCATGACCTGACTTTTTGAAGATGATATTGCACATAATGATCATATCTCGGCCCCCACACTGGATTTCTATCCCAAATCTTCTGCACCAATGATATTATACTGCAAAGAAGATAGTGAGTTTATCTATCCTTGCAATATCTCTGTATCTATTCAAAGCACCTATTTCTAAACTCTCACATTACCCTTTATTTCTCCTCCTCTAATCACTACATAATGATTTAAAAATTATCTTCCATGATTTAAAAATTATCTTCAAAATTACTTTCTTGTTTGAATATTCAAGTTTTAAAAGAAATTATTTGATGTTTATGCTGGGGTTGGAATGGGTAGAGAAGCTTTGGATAAAGAACCTTCCAATGGGCATCCTGGAATACTTAACCCTTCACGTTAGAGTACATTTTAGCATTCGTCTTTGGGTCTTGAGGTTAATCTGCCTGGTTTAATCTTTTCCTCTGCCTATATATTTTATATTCAAAGAAGACTGACTGCAAACACCATGTTTGGTTCATTTTTCCATTTTTTTTCACAGATGCAAAAGACTGACTCAGGCTATGAATCAGTTACCTAAGTTCCAGGAAAGGGATATGTCTTCTAAGAGAAAGGATCACGCTGACCTTCACTTTCAGCAAGTTGCCTCTAAGCATGAAGTGACCCTAAGATATAGGAAGATAAGGAGGTAATGGGTCAGGTTGAGACCAAGCATCCAAATGAGAGGTGAAGCCGGCTGGGCTTCTGGGTCCAGTGGGGACTTGGAGAAGTTTTCTGTCTAGCTAAAGGATTGTAAATGCACCAATCAATGCTCTGTGTCTAGCTAAATGTTTGTAAATGCACCACATCACTCTGTCAAAATGGACCAATCAGCACTCTGTAAAACGGACCAATCAGCACTCTATAAAATGGACGAATCAGCAAGATGTGGGTGGGGCCAAATAAGGGAATAAAAGCAGGCCACCCTAGGCAGCAGTGGCCTCCGCCTCGGTTGGTCCCTTTCCACATGGTGGAAGCTTTCTTCTTTAGCTCTATGCAATAAATCTTGCTGCTGCTCACTCTTTGGGTCCACAGTACCTTTATGAGCTGTCACACTCACTATGAAGGTCTGCAGCTTCACTCGTGAAGTCAATGAGACCACGAACCCACCAGAAGGAAGAAACTCTGGACACATCGGAATATCAGAACAAACTCAGGACACACCATCTTTAAGAACTGTAACACTCACTGTGAGGGTCTGTGGCTTCATTCTTGAAGTCAGCGAGACCAAGAACCCACCAATTCTGGACACACAAACTAAGAAATAAAGTTTGCATTTGGTAACAACAATAATAATATTACAAATGGGACATAAGACATATCTATAAAGGGAACTAAGGTTTCACTAATAACACTGCATCTAATATTTCTGTGAATCCCAAGTGATTACTCACATACTAAAAAGTAACCACCTAACCCTCTTTGTCTGTTGTGTAGTATAAGAAGGGATGAAGAGAGAAATTTGTCCCTGGAGTGACATTTTCTTATGCAAACTAATGTAAATCACACATCTCAATGTTGAAAGCTTGTCTGACAAGCATTTCCAAAGCACAAAACAAATCTCATAACAGGTTAACTTGAAGTGGGCTGACGTTGGCAAAGGACTTTTAGTACTTCAGAGAAGGCTGAATAATAATTTTTCTGCTAGGAAAAAAATGTACCCAAATATAATGGTGTATTAAGGGATTAGTGCTAGCTTAAAGTATTCTTTCTTCTCACAACCAGGGACAATCTTTTGATCTAATCTAAGAGGTAATCTAATTTTAATGCAAGTGGAAGAACTGAAAACCTGCACAGAGTGTAAAAAGAAGGACTAAGGTAGTAGAGAAAGAGAATCTTCCCTTTGCCAGGTAGGCGATCCATCTGATAAGCTGGTACATGCCTTAGACTTACTGCTGTATGTGTCCTAATAGTTATGACTCCATAAGTCACTAAGTAAAGATACACATTTAAAACTTGGGGATTGACACAGTGGGAGCATCACTATCTTGGATATGCACTGCTGTTCTAAAGTTCCCCTTGATCAAAAACTGCCTAAATCCAAACGGCATCAGCCTAATGGCTAAGGTCAGCGTGACTAACATCCCCGGCCAGAAACATTCCAACCATAAGATAAACCCCTCCCCGACCAGAGACAGGCCAGCCCCAAGATAACCTCCCTTCCAAACAGAGACATTCCAACCCTGCCTTAAATTTCTTCCCCACACAGAAACATTACAAGCCTGTGATAAAGTTCCCTTGCCCTAAAACCAATAAATACTCTTAGTCTGTAAGAGAGAGTACCCCTGTCCAAAATTGACCAGAAGCCCCTCTCAGTTTTATTCTCCAAAATAAATCTGTCTTTGACTGTTGAGCCGCTTTTTGTGTTTCTTTCCTGTTCCTTTAACTCTTACAGGGATCTCTTGGTTTAGAACACATTTTAGGGCCTGGTATAGACTAGGCATTGTCATATTTCTTGATTCTTTTAAATTTCATTGATTTTAATATCTAAAACTTCCCTATTAGGTATCTTTTTCAGATGAAGCAAACTAAAATTTAGAAAAGTTGAGCAATTTCCCCAAGGTCATATTAGTATATATCTGGGAGAAAAACAATTTGAATTCATATCTTTCCAACTAAGCCAGGCTGCATCCTTAATGACCTTACTCACCTATCAGCTCACCTCTCCCCATAATGTATATTTTACAGATCAAAAAGGAGAGGAAGGAAAAACCTTTAACCCCATTGCTAGAAAGGCAATGTTACATACAAGGCAGAATGGCAAGCACAGGAGAAAGTATTAAAGAATATCATAAAAGGCCAAAAAAAAAAAAAAAAAAAAATCCATCCCAAGATTAGTCCTCTTATATATTGGGAAAGAGGCCTTTCCCCCATGGCATGAACCATCAAGAAAACCAGCTGTCTTTAGATTTTCATAAATAAATCCTCAGCCTTGGATTGACATTTTCTTTATGAAGCCATAGAGAAATAATTGCTACATTTTTCAGAATGGTCTAGCTCAGCCCTGTCCAAGAGAAACATAATGTGAACCACATATCCAATTATGAATTTCCAAGGATTCACATTTAAAACAGTAAAAAGAAATGTTAAATTAATTGTAATAATGTATTTTGTGTAGCCCAATCTAATCAAAATAATTTCAACATCTAACATATATATATAAACTGTGAGAGCTAATTTATATCTTGATATGAAGTCTTTACAATCTAGTATATTTTTATACTTAACAGCACACTGAAACTCAATGCTAAATTTTCAGTGCTTTAGGTGAAACATAGTTTTATTAGAACAAAAATTGTGTGATGAAAAGTTTTTTACACTGCTTGAGTTTTTAAATTTAAATGGAAATTATACTGAAATATGAATTAAAATTTATCTGCTTATTCATACTAGCCATATTTTAATTAGGTAATAGCTAGTGACTACTATATTGAACAGCAGAGTTTTAGACAAAAAGAAAATATAAGATTTTCTCCTGCTACATCTAAGATATTCATAGTAAACAACTCTGAAAACAAAAGCTAACTTCAGTGTACTCAAGGCAGAGAAAATGGAAGACATTTGCCAAAATCTTCCATATGCCCTTTTATCTTTTGATGATTGTCCACAATATGAACAAGACAGGGCAGATGCTGCAGGTAGGTTATCTGTTCTTCCAATACCATTCTCGTAGAACTGCTTGTCTAGAAAAAGGGTGACACTGGCTAATGTGTCCCAACTCATGGAAGACCTGCTGACCACCAGTACCTTCTGCAACTGAAACATTTTTGGAAGGTAATTTTAATACTGGTCTAGAAAATCAAGCACTAATACATAACTGCTAATTTTCAGCTGAGGTATGCATGAAATGATGCTGTTTATGTAGAACCAAAAATTGATTCAAGTGTCAAACCAGTTTATACACTATTAATCTTGGAATTGCCTAACATGTGAAAAAACTAAGGAAGTAAAATTATCATGATGTCTTGGAAGAATGTATCTAGAAGTCACCATGCCTGTCTAATAAACAGGGACTTGTACCCAAAGGACGCACCAAGGTACTTAGATGAGCTATAAGACTATACTTCATCATTTGTTATGCAAACCCCCGAGGATTGAAATCTGAATTTTTCTCCTTTTCAGTCACTGTTTCTAAGCTTATCTCCCACAGACTTTCAATATTTTTTTTTGAAGACCTGGAAGAAAGGTGATTCATCTCTATGATGGGAGAATTTCTTGAAGCCACAAGTGATGAGAAATTGATGTTCATAATATTAGTTGCCAAGAAAAGACAGGTCACCATTCTCTAAATGCTGGACTTTCTTCTTAGGCTGTAAGCCCTTGCATTAGTTTTAAATCAAAACTTACTTCATGGGCCATCTTCATTTAAAAGTATGTTGAACCAAACGTATATAATACTTATTTCAAAGGCTATAGTATCTCTAGTATTGTAATTCATCATCTTTTTTTCTCTGCCCCCAAATATCTGAAAGATATTACATGCTCTGATTAGTATCAGTGGCTCTCTATGGCATGATATTTTTTATCAGATCTGGAGAAAGATGTGTAATTCTAACACACTCAGTCCCAATTATTATGATTAGCCCTCTTCTCACCTCCTCTAGACTGAGAGCCACTAAAACATAAATGTATTTATGTCCTATAACAGCTATCTCAGATATACTTAGACATTATTTCTAAAACTTTTATGCTTAGATGAATGTGTTGCTTTTTAACAAAACTGGTACGAATACAACCTAATTTACAAAACAGGTAAGACAGTAGGAGTTTTTGCATTATAAAAGAAAACTTCAAAGGGTTTCTCTAAGCAATGAGTTGCCCTAAAACATTTACATGATGATTCAAGTTTCTTTAAAAAAAGGATTTATACACAACACCTTATGAGGGCATCTATTATAATGCTAAGTGTATCTGAACTAGTAAAACAATTATTTGTTCTAACTGAGGTTATTACCATTTTATTATTCGGGCCAGCAGCACTATCCCAATCACCTGTGGAGCTAAAGTGACTGAGGTAGTCATATTATATTGAATGTTAACATTTTATTTTCCAAAAAGTATAACGAGTCTTCTTAAGTAAGAATCCATCAAATTGAAAGTTATTATTTTTGCTACCATAAATAATTCTGGAGTGGCAGTGGATCAATTAACACTATATCTGCTGTTGCCTTTTTAGGTTCACGTGTTTGCTTGTTTTGCTCAAGGTAAATTTTTTTTTTTTTTTTTTTTTTTTGAGACGGAGTCTTGCTTTCTCACCCAGGCTGAAGTGCAGGGGCGTGATCTCAGCTCACTGCAAACTCCGCCTCCCAGGTTCATGCCATTCTCCTGCCTCAGCCTCCTGAGTAGCTGGGACTACAGGTGTGAGACACCAGGCCCGGCTAATTTTTTTATATTTTTAGTAGAGACGGGGCTTCACTGTGTTAGCCAGGATGGTCTCGATCTCCTGACCTTGTGATCTGCATGCCCTGGCCTCCCAAAGTGCTGGGATTACAGGCGTGAGCCACCACACCCGGACTTCTTAAGGGAAATTTTTAATATGCTGTTGTTTTAACATATACAAATACTTTATAAAATACCTTATACTCCTATTGTATAAATTATAGAGTTTTATTTTCTTAAGGATGTGAATAATTGTAATAAGAGTGTCTTCTCATATACTGAATTGGTACTATAAGCAATCAGTAGTGAGGGGAGAGAGTTTTCTCACAGTGAACAGTTTTTTTTCCCAATGATTCTGCATGAAAAGGGGCTAAGATATGAACTATCAGTCTAATAAATCTCATTGCATAAACATGAGTTTGTACTAAGGCAGATGTGTGGTGTCAAATAAGTGAAATAAAAACAAGTGATTAGTATATATTTTTACTTTTGAAATACAAGAAAGTTCAAGTACATGATGGCTTATTTTTCAAATAAGATCCTAAGTTACATCAGATGTCTCATTATTGTTCATCAAACCCACAGCTGGAAACTTGTAGGCTTCATATGCTAGCTGGCTAGGCATTCTTCTTGCCTCATCTCACTTTTTCCACTTAGAGAAAAACAATAATTCTTATTGTTTATGGACAGACGATAAGATCTCTGCTTGACTTATACTTTAAATTAAATAGCTCTTTAAGATTTTAGCTAAATGGCCAAGTATCAGTCAAATTGTTTTTCTTTTAGAAAGTAAAAGTCTTAGAAAATCATTTTAGTAAACAATCTACAAAGAATATACAGGAAAAATGAAAATTAGTTAATTGGTTAATTGATCTTAACTATCAGTAGAAACTGATGGGATTCATCAGTATCTAGGAGGCTGACCATGAACATATAATATTACAAAGAAAAAGCCTTTTTATTGAATGTGTAACTTATTTGTTGTGCTGAAGTTACAATTAGGCTAAGTTCATTATTTTCAAAAACATTACAATTTCAAGGTGATAATTAAAGAATGCAAAAACAGAGAAGACTGGAAATATTTTATTACAGTAGACAAAAACTATCTCAGGGCACTTAAGTACATCATTCATCTTCATCATTCAGCAGGTAGCAAACCACAATGTCCAATTTTATAAGAAATTCTGACTTTTTCAAATCTTTGAGACTCAGTTGTAATTATATTATTAAAAGGCAATCTGCTGAGTCTCAAAAACAGTATACCGAGTGAAAGAAGCCAAACAAGAAAAGGATACAATATATCATTTCATTTTTATATAATTCTAGAACATGAAAAAGTAAACTATGGTGATAGAAATCAGATCAGTGGTTGCGTAGAAGAAGGGGAGAATTGAGCATGAGGTAACTATTACAGGGTACTGAAAAGGTGAAAAACTTCCCTGTTTTGTTATAGGGATGTGGATGGAGTCCACAGTGGTATGCGTTTGCCAAAACTCATTGAACAGTAGATGTAAGATTTGAGATTTTCATTGTATGTAAGTTATACCTTAGTAAATAAAAGTTAAGACCGAAGCAAACCATTGCTCAATCCAAACATTAAAATGAATTTCAATGTAAGAAATTGGGTCTATCATGAAAATGACTGTGAACCAAAAATAGTTAATTTCTACAGAAAGAAGAGGAAAAGTAAACTAGAGAATGCCTACCATGTAGAAATGGAAACCCTATTATTACTGAATCCTTAAAATATTGAGTTAGAATTTCAACACCTAGAAAGCCATATCAATAAGTGAAAATCTCTTTTGTATTCACTATATAAATTGTATTGAACTGAAAGAAACATGAAAATTACAGTTTTCTTAAACATAGAATATAGGCTAGTTTCAGTGCTCAAATTTGGACTAATAAATCATCTATCTGAAAATCTATTGAAGAGTTTTCTTTTTGACTTTTTCTTTGCAGATTTTTTTTAACTTAAGTTTCACTGTGTTTTCTGACAATTGTGATGCTGTGGAAAATATTGACAAATTTGTGGACCGAGATAGAAAATAACTCTTTGTATGGATATTTAAACAATTTTTAAAATCCTAACACAGGATTGCTTATTGACAAGGATAAACTATAGAGCCATGGCTCAGAGTGAGTTAGTGATAATCATAATTTCTAAGCATTTATTTCCTTGATGACATGGTGACTGAAGGATGAACTTTCATAAAAAAAGAAAAAGTGAGTTCCTTTAAGTCATATTTTGTTACGTGAATAACAGTATGTTTTCTATACAGAAACATAAATAGTATATTTTTCATAAATATTTTGCATCTAAATGTTGCCCAAAGCCATTGCCATTGTGAATACATTTATAACAAGGCTCTTCTGGGTTGACAGTACAAGGGCCCATGTTGTTAATGAAAATATTAGCTCAGCGTCCTTTGTCTTTCACCAGCTCGCACTGTATCTGTTTGCTTCATTGATATTCACAGGAAATTTGTATTATAATGGGAGAAAAGGAAGGAGGTTTGGTTGGGGCTAAGGTTCTGAGAGACCATAGAAAGATGGAGGGGATGGTAGGTCTTGAGAGACAGCATAGTGGCAAAGCTGCCAGAACAATTCAAATCCAATAAAAAAAAAAAAAATGAAATTTGATGCAAAAGCAGAACTTCTTAGCCCAAGTGATACTCCATAGCAAAGAGCTGAGAAAGAGCCCATTAACCCCACCTCTGTGGGAAACTCAGCATTGCTGTGGCACACAGAAGATGGTAGGCTTCGGGAGAAACGCACTCCTGTACCAGAGGCATAGGTGCTGTTCATGATGGATGATTTCCATGGTGGGCATAGGCAAGTTAATTTGAGGCCAATATTTCATGGACAGCCAGGGGATGGAGAAGGAGAAAAAGAGTAATTTAGATATCACGTGATGCCTAAAGATGATTGACTAATTTGTGGGTACATGTGACATACTCTTCAAGAGTGTCCCAGAAATAACTGGCTAACATAAAGGGTGCTTATTTTTGACAATCAACCCAGTATTGACTAGTGCTATCATAACCTTGATGATAGAGTCTGCTGGGACCTAAGTCACAAGACTTACATGTTGAAATTCTTTGTAATTGATTCTAGAACTCTTTCGTTGTACAAAGTAATGTGAAAAAAATAAAATAAAATAAAATAAAATAAATAAATAACATGACTTCATGTTTCACAGACTCCACTACAGCAAAAGAAAAGTGGGCTTATCATGGTTTGGTGACTAAAAGCTATTACTCATATTTCTGCCAGCCACATGTCTGTGCTACATTTTCTGTTTTGTGTCACAAATCTGTTTTCCACTCCACAGCCATTCAATAGCCTTTAGTTAATTTTTATTACATTTTTATGCAATGGTGCTGTTGTTATTTTACAGTAAAATTTAAGTCAGCTCGATTTTAGCATCAGAGACTCATTAAGAGTGAGCAATTTGGTGTTTAATGAGTTGTTAACCCTGAGTAAATATATTAAAATAATAGAGTGATAAATTTAAATTGAATTGCATTGGGCTTGTTTTTTTGGTTCAATAATGTCTTCTGCAGCAAGAGAAAGTACCACTTAAAAAGCAATTTTTGATAAAATATATTCTAAATTGCTTATATCCACTTCTCTTTTACTATCTGTCTCTTCCTTATTTGATTTTTTTTTTTTTTTTTTTTTTTAGGTATTCTACTCCTTATTCTCTCTTAAGTGTTCATTATTCTGAATATTTCTTACTTTATTTCTAAAAGAAACAATATTGTGGGGCCCACACAACTGGGAAAAAATGGAATAAGCCTTGAATAAAAATAACAATCTCCTGGGATAACATGACAATTTTGAAAGCTATTACTAAATACAGAAATTAAAATCTTGGTACAAAAAATATAGAGTAAATGAATAAGGGCTAGTATCTGATAGCACAATGGGTGGCTATAGTCAATAATGGTTTAAAAAATTTTTGTTTGCTTGTTTTGAGACAGAGTTTTGCTCTGTCACCCAGGCTGGAGAGCAGGGGCGTGATCACAGCTCACTGTAGCCTCAACCTCCCAGGCTCAAGCAATCCTCCTACGTCAGCCTCCCAAATAGCTAGGACTACAGGAACATGTCAACATGTCTGGCTAATTTTTATATTTTTTGTAGAGATGGGGTTTTGCCATGTTGCCCAGTGTAGTCTCGAACTCCTGGGCTCAAGGGATCCTCCTGCCTTGCCCTCCCAAAGTGCTGAGATTACAGGCCTGAGTCACTGTGACCAGCCTCAATAATAATTTTACTGTGAATTTTTAAATAACTAAAAGGATATAACTGGATTGTTTGTTAACACAAAGAATAAATGCTTGAGGGGATGGAGACCCTATCTTCCATGATGTCATTACTATTCGTTGCTTGCCTATACCAAAACATCTCATGTACCCCACAAATATTTACACCTACTATGTATCCACAAAAATTAAAAGTTAAAAAATAGAAATGAAAACTCAAAGCATAATTGCTTTGGACGAGTTCATGGACAGGCAAAAGGAGATCCAGAGTCTTCCCTCTCAGTTCATTTGTTACCCACTTAAGCCATGGTCAATATGATGCTTCTTAATCAACATCTCAGCTCCCTGTGGTCTTCTGAATCAGGGCTGTCAACTTTACTGACACATAAAATTCTATTACTGTAAGTCTCACAGAGCCTCAGGAACAATTGAAGAGTAAGACAGAGTTTAATCTGTCTCACAGCTCATCAACAAAAGCTGTCAGTTTAGTTCAAATGGCGGCCTTCTTTTCCCTCCTGATTAAAAACTAACAGGATACAGCTGGGTGTTAAGTTCACAAGTAGAGTGTGAGGTACTACTGACATGAGAAACTATCCTTTGACTAAAAAATGATGAAGCAGATTTGAGTTGGGACCAGTTACACATAAACAAAAGCGCAATTCTAAAACCCCCACATTATAGTCATTTATATGACCATAACAATATTTTGATCTATGAAGTTATGGTAGTCAGGTAGACCACAGGTTATATATATATATATATGTAACATTTCAGCATTAGAGAGACATTGTGCCCACATAAAGTGAAAATGAGATTGGAACATTACAAAGTGACTCCTTCAAGCTACTTATGAGTGAGAGCCACTTCTATAATAGAATTGGCAACATGTAAAAATTGCTCAGAATTGACACCTTGACACATGACATTTTCCTGAAATGAATCTGAAATAGCCTATAATCATATTTGAGAATGACTAAGAGGTGACTATAAGTCACCTAGCTACATATATAATCTAAGAACTTAAAGAAAAACTGGAATTCAAGGGACAACAATATGTGTAAGAAGTCAAATGCAAATGTAATTCAGGGAATTTGAACTCAGATCACCTCTTAAAATGAGTGTCATGTCTACAAATGAAAACAGATGAATATTTAAAATTAAAAAACAGATGATATTTAAAATTGAAGACCGTTTCCATTCTAATTCTAGATCCCACTATGGACAGTCTACCGATTTCTGCTCACCAAGATGTGGTGGTGTTTGGAAAGGCAGTACATTTGAATGTACATAAGTATTGATCATACATATTTGTGATACATCTTAATCCAGAAATTGGATATTTACACACACAGCATTACTACCTGGGCTTTTCTATTTATACATATAGATTTCTCTCTCCTCCCTCTTTCTTGCTCTCTCTCTGGCTTTCGTTCTGAAATCTATACGCACTGGTTGAATGCATATTTGAAAGAATAAAAATTTACATATATGTCTTAAATATATTTGCCATCTAACTTGAACACATTGCTCGCCTGATGTTTAAGCCAGACAATTAAGAGAGGTGTTGACAACCCTTGACGGAAGCGTCCAGCAGAGGCAAGTCATGGCAGTGATCCAAGGCCTTCCTTGACAGAAGTGTGTGGTGAAAACGACAAAGATCTCACAGTGCAAGCTGAAATAAAAGCTTTCCAAGAAGAAGCCAAAGGAAAATATATTTATAGTGACAAAATTATCTTACAAAACAGTTTATTCTGCTTTGGTTTTTAAAAAGAGCAATGACTTCAGTTTGTGCAACACATTTTATTCAGAAGAAACTAAAGCATTCTATATGCAGTTTAACTGATTTTACTGCCAACGAAATGCTGCCATATTCTGCAGTGAGGATAGCTTTAAAAATGGCTCCCAGTGAAAGTCTGGCACAACCATTCTGAGAGGAATATATAGAAAAGGCTCAACCATGGTGAGAAGGGACTAGCACTAAAATGGTCATCAGTGGGATCAAAGCCATGGACAAGAATAGGAGCTCTCAGTTACTAGCAGATTCACTTGAGTCAGGAGATAACAATGAATGAATAGCCTATTGTAGCCTGTAACTACTATTATTAGGCTAATAATGTGAAGAACTAGTGTATGCCAGTTAATCATGCAAAGAAAATAGAAGAATGCATATGGGTAACTACTACTGGTGTAAAGAAAGTAGGAATGAACGAAATTGTCACAAAAATCTTGGATAAAAAAATAATTTCAATAATACCCTCTCTCAAAGAACACAAAATGGCTGTGTCAGACTGGATCTTAAATGTTCACAGAATTTCAGGAGCCATGAAAGTAGAATTTGTTGGCATTGCATCCTCAACCTACAATGGAGATGTGCTTTAGGGCCTGGCGTGGTGGCTCACGCCTGTGATCCCAGCACTTTGGGTGGCAGAGGCGGGTGGATCACTTGAGGTCAGGAGTTCAAGACCAGCCTGGCCATGATGGTGAAACCCTATCTCTACTAAAAATACAAAAAATTAGCTGGGTGCGGTGGTGCATACTTGTAATCCCAGCTACTCAGGAGGCTGAGGCAGGAGAATTGCTTGAACCTGGTAGGTGGAGGTTGCAGTGACCCGAGATCCCACCATTGCACTCCAGTCTGGGTGACAAGAGCAAAACTCCATCTCAAAAAAAAAAAAAAAAAAGATGAGCTTTAAATGTGCCTTCCCACCATGTCTACAGGCTGAGAAGGCATGAGCATAAACATGGGAAAAGGAGGTTAGAACCTTGGATGAAGCTTCATGACTAACAAAGAGTTCCAAGTTGTTGAATAATTTGTGTTAAATACCCTTTCCTATTCCACACTCCCCCACAGCCCCTAACCAATGTTGTGTACTATAAAGTTGATCAGTTTGGTTTTTTTGTGTTGTTTTGTTTGTTTTAAATAAGTGAATTGAGTTCCAGTCCAGGCTCTACCTTTAGGTACTAGAATTGTCAATGAATTATTTAACTTCATGGAGATTATTCAAATATGTCTTTTCTCATTAAAAATAAGGAAATGGAGTCCTAGGGAATTCTTTCAGCCTAAGCTCTAACATTTAAATGGATAATGGCTCTTATTCATTAAAGATTGTGGAGGCAATAAGGTACCATATCCTAAATAAAGGCTTGGTTTATTTATTGGGGACTTAAAAAAAAAAAATCTCACAGTGGCTGGGTGCGGTGGCTCAAGCCTGTAATCCCAGCACTTTGGGAGGCCGAGACGGGCAGATCACGAGGTCAGGAGATCGAGACCATCCTGGCTAACACGGTGAAACCCCGTCTCTACTAAAAAATACAAAAAACTAGCTGGGTGAGGTGGCGGGCGCCTGTAGTCCCAGCTACTCGGGAGGCTGAGGCAGGAGAATGGCGTAAAACCGGGAGGCAGAGCTTGCAGTGAGCTGAGATCTGGCCACTGCACTCCAGCCTAGGTGACAGAGTGAAACTCCGTCTCAAAAAAAAAAAAAAAAAAAAAAAAACAACTCATAGTATATCAATAGATTTTGAATGAATTCAAACGTGAACTATATTTATGTTCACCTGTGAAACATTAACTACCACTGAAAACCAGGCCAAATCAGACTCCAATGGAAAAGGTAACTGAATGACTAGACCATAGTTTTTCAGGGTTAATTTCTAATAAACTTCACACTCAACATCTGACCATATTCAACATTCTACAATGAGCATTTCAAAAACCAAACAAAATGAAAAGAAGAAAACAAAAACAAAAAAGCAAGACTATTAATTAAAAGAATAAAGTTTCAGATGCATTTTTCTATTTTACATTCTTTGTTTTCTCATTTCATCTAACATTCCGATAAAATAAAACTCCGCGAGGTGATTACATATAAAAAGTGTGAGCTTTACTTATTTCTTTTACTTTGCCATTTTCAAGTTATACTACATTTGATCAAACAAATAATATAAAACACCACATGCCCTAGCTGGCAGTGTACTTTAATTTGGAATCCTAATTATGATTGACTCTGTTACAAAGAATGCCAAGTATTTGGCACATACATCTCCCAAGGCCTGGGGAAAAGAAAAATGAAAAGTCAATTTTTCTGTTGCTATGATTAGATAAGCAGAGAGGCAGACAGTTGTGCTTATTTGAGGGAGCACCATATGCCAAGCCACAAACTTGGCCTTCGTATGCTGTAAAGCCAATGTGTGTGCACAGGTAAGATATAGGGAAATCAGTGATGTGGGCATGCTAATTAAAAAGTCAGCAGTAATTTGCTGTTCACCCATACCTCATTGTTAAGAAACTACTACTGAAAAGTAATGTGAATGCTCTCCACCATATCCAGGTTGTGTTATCAAGTGTCTTCCAAAAACTTATACCCCCATTTGGTCCCTATCTAAAGTTAGAGTTATATTGATCAAAGTTGGGTTTTTTTTTCTTTTTATTTTTATTTATTTATTTATTTTGAGACGGAGTCTCGCTGTGTCGCCCAGGCTGGAGTGCAGTGGCCGGATCTCAGCTCACTGCAAGCTCCGCCTCCCGGGTTTACGCCATTCTCCTGCCTCAGCCTCCCGAGTAGCTGGAACTACAGGCGCCTGCCACCTCGCCCGGCTAAGTTTTTGTATTTTTAGTAGACACGGGGTTTCACTGTGTTAGCCAGAATGGTCTTTTTTTTTTTTAAGATGGAGTCTCGCTCTGTCTCCAGGCTGGAGTGCAGTGGCACGATCTCGGCTCATTGCAACCTCCGTCTCCCGGGTTCAGGCGATTCTCCTGTCTCAGCCTCCTGGGAGTAGCTGGGACTACAGGCACACGTCACCATGCCCAGCTAATTTTTGTATTTTTAGTAGAGACGGGGCTTCACCATGTTGGCCAGGATGGTCTCGATCTCGACCTCATGATCTGCCTGCCTTGGCCTCACAAAGTGCTGGGATTACAGGTGTGAGCCACCCTGCCCAGCCTCTTTATCAAAGTTGTCAGAGATTTCACCTTAACCTTCTCAGGCTAAGACTTTATCCTTCCAAACAAATGGCATGTCCTTCCAGTTAATATATTGGGCATGACTACTCCCTCAGAGGTCTGGCAGGTCAGGTGAGGACAAAGATCTTTCTGGTTATGGGTCTACTAAATTTCTTTCCTTTGATCAAACTCATCCAGATGTTGTGGGCATAAAATCACTTTGACTAAAATTAACCCAACGTCTTTGGACAGCTCCTAACATAAAAGAGATCATTTGTCATGCCATACTTAGACGATAAATGCAACACATTTAGTAAAACTTGAACAGCCCATCTCCTTAGAGGGCTATGCCTGCCCTCTAGTCTCTAGCATTCAAAAGTTACTCCTAATTAGAACAGAAAGGACATTGGTTGCTTTGCTTGTTTTTATTCTCAAATGTTTATAGAACATCCCAGCTACATGACTTCAGCTATTACTCAAAATCTTTCTCACTTTTGTTTGGGAGGCCACACGTTCATTCATAGAATAGAGGCTTCATATTCTCTCTCTCCTGCTGATTCATCCTTTTGCTGAATTCCTTAGCTCACACAGGGAGTTCCTGGCTCCCTCTGCTGTGCGCAATCTCAGCGAGGTCCCTACTCTTACAAGTGCTATAGGCTCTTCTATTGTCACTTGAAACCAGCCAGTCATCTTCAGGTGGTCAGCTGAGCCTGCACGGCACTAAAGCTGTACCAATAGCAGTAGCTGGGTTGTGGGAGAAATAATCTCTTCTCCAAATCTGTATAAAACACTGTTATCTAGGTCTCAAGGTTACAGTGCATGTGCCCCAAGTCCCATAAGGTTCTAAGTCAAATTGCTGCCATCAGCTTCTGCCTGCATTCTCTATCCTTTCTCCATATTCATCCCAGCTCTCCCCCATCCCTAATCACCTATGTCATTTCTTCCCTCTAATCTTCCAGCTAAGGAACAAAAGCTCACATGCCTATGGACTCATGCAAATAAACACCTATCTGTGAAGAGTAGGGTATGCTCTTTGTTTCACTAGATTCATAGACCCAATCTCTGGGATACTCTCAGAACATTTCATCTGAGTTTGGGATTGACATAATATCCTTTCCTCAAATACACTTCTTTCTGGTTACCCCCTGGACATGGTTTTATTCAATATACATTTCTGCTTGACTGAATCCACTAAAAGATTATGGGGCCTGGGAGTTAGGGGTAGTAGTTAAGCTCTGCATACAACATACCATTTGTCACCCTGACCAAAGTAGATAAATACATAAAATGTCCAGGAAAAAAAAAAATTATCCCAGTAATGGCCAGAAACTTGGCTTTAAAATCTATTTTCCCAAGCAATTGATTGCAAGTCTATGATGAGTTCATGGAATTGGCACAGACATTGCCTAGAGTATGTTTGTTTTTATTCTCAAATATAAATGGAACATCCCAGCTACATGACTTCAGATATTACTCAAAATCTTTCTCACTTTTATCTGGGAGACTATGTGTTCATTTACCAAATAGAGGCTTCATATTCTCTCTCTCCTGTTGATTCACCCTTTTGCCAAATTCCTTCGTTTATGTGGGGAGTTCATCGCTCCCTCTGCTGTGTATGATCTCAGTATTCCAAAGATGTAATCAGCTGAATCCTCTCGTCTAGCAGTCATTATTACTGCAGGAGGGGCTGCCTTTCTCCAAACATAAACAGTTTTTAATAATTTTGGATGAATTGTTTACAGTGACTGCATGGTCATTTTCTGGAGTGGCTTGAGTATAATCTTAAGTTCATAGAAAAGAAGGGAACAGTGATTCATTCCTATGGACGTTGCTATGCATGTAGGGGCTTCCTTCTTCCTCCACCAACAAAAGCATACCTTTCTTACCTTAATAATAAAAATAATTGACAAAATACGAATTTATTTAAAAAGAAGATCATGCTCACAACAAATTCAAAAAAAAGTATAGAAGAAAATCAGATGAAAATCACAAAAGGAGCTTACTTCTGCAAAAAGGGGGCAAGTGTGTTTCTCTTTTTAGCAATGTTAAGATACTAGAAGCTACATAGCTGTTTTATACTCAGGTACTGTCTTAAGGGCTCTACTTAGATCCTCCTAACCAATCCCCACAACCTTGGGAAGTAGGTACTGTAATTTTCTCCAATTTAAGATGAGAAACCCGAGGCTCAGAGAAGTATCTGTCTCACCCTTTCAACATCTATCCACAGAGCCCTCTTTTTAGCTACCTGGGAATTCAGAGAAAAATTATTCCCCCTAGATGTATTGTACTGAAATCAGTATCACACTTTAAATTAGACTGTTTCTTTTTTGTGTTTTACTGTTTTGTGTGTTTTAGATTTGTATGCAGTAAAATACAATGAGGAGGCAAAAACATTCTATAAATGCTGTGTATTTGCTTTTAAACAACATTTACTATTGAACTGAGGGAAAGATACCTAAGACTAACTTTTCGGGACTTTTACTATCAGTTTTTGAGAAAGGCGAGTACCAGTAACAAAACACTTTTATTTCTCAAGTTCCCAGGAGGTGCCCTGAAGAGATTATAACGAAGTTTTGCTGAATCATTCAACTCATCTGTGTTACACATAATGTTGTTAAGTATTCATTCCTTCATTCTTTCACTTATTTCTTCATTCCTTTAGTTAACAAGTGCTAATATTAATTTGTAAAGATCAAATCCAGTGGTGGCTCATGCCTGTAATCCCAGCACTTTGGGAGGCTGAGGCGGGCAGATCATGAAATCAAGAGATTAAGACCAACCTGGCCAACACAGTGAAACCCCATCTCTATAAAAAAAAAAAAAAAAAAATAGCTGGGCGTGGTGGCACATGCCTGTAGTCCCAGCTCTTCGGGAGGTTGAGGCAGGAGAATCACTTCAACCTGGGGGGCGGAGGTTGCGATGAGCTGAGATCACGCCACTGCATTCCAGCCTAGTGACAGAGTGAGACTCCATCTCAAAATAATAATTATTATTATTATAAAAGCAACTGTGACCTATAAACAAAACCAAAGAAAAAAACATAGGATATAGTCAGAAGTTGAGAATTTTTAAATCTGGATCTAAAAGTTACCAGCTGAGTGATTTGATGCAAATTATTTAACCCTGTTTGTGCTCCTATTACCTTACATGTGAAACTATGGATAACATTTTTACCTCCTCAGCTGGGCATGGTGGCTCATGCCTGTAATCCCAGCACTTTGGGAGACCAAGACAAGGGAGGACTGCTGGAGTTCAGGAATTTGAGACTAGTCTGTGTAACATACCTAGACTTTATCTCTACTTAAAAAAAAAAAAAAAAAAAATCAGTTGGGCATCACGGTGGCAGGTGCCTATAGTCCCAGTTACTAGGGAGGCTGAGGCAGGTGGATCACTTGAGCCTGAGAGGTTGAGGCTGATTGAGCCATGATTGTGCCACTACATTGTAGCCTGGGCAACAGAGTAAAACCCTGTTGTAAAAAAAACAAAAACAAACAAAAAAAACCAACCTTCCTCCGAGAGGTGCTTTGGAGATCAAATGAGACCACTTGAGGGAAATCTTTCAGATGTTCCAAAAATATAATACAGGTTTATGTTACTTATATTTCTATTACATAACAATTCTAAAAGAGTTTACAATGTGTTGGTGAGAAACAAAATGACCACATAAATGACCACATACACACACAAAGAAAACTAACCATCCAGTTAGTACTGAATGAAAAGCTCGTCATTAGCATTTTCAGAATTTAAAGTAAGGGGAAAATAATTATCAACTGGGAGAAATATAATTTGACTTGAGCTTTGAGATCAATTAAGTAGGAGAACAAGGATGATATATCAAAGAAACAAAGATATGCCCCATCCAATGGGGCATTAATAAAAACACTCCACGAGCTTAAGCAATGCCTACAAACCCCTTTGACTAGAAGCCTATTGAAACAAGGAGTACTGGAGGGAGCTGGAGTTGATCTGTTGGTTGGAAGAAGTTCATGAGTTGTTATAAATACAGGTTAAGAACTTGGGAAGTTTAAAACAGGTAGCCAAGAACTGCTGAAGGCTGTTGAAGAGTGGGGATGGACCAGAGCTGTAAGGTAGACGAGTGGCAGCTTGTAGAGCAGAGGCTGGAGGTGAAGAGAGATGAGTGTGAGTGAAACAGTAGGGAAGCTTATCCCAAGAGCCAAGATTAAGGGCTCTGGGTCTAAAGATATGTCCTAACTTGGAAAATCAGGAATTTGCAAAGTCTCGGTGATTTGATCCAGGTCAAGTTCAGTTCGGATCCCAGCACTGGCTCTACAGCTGAGCTAATTACTGCACTATCCAGTGTGCTGAAAGAGAAGCCAACAGAGTCCCCACCCCCTGGAAAAGGTGCCCTAACAGGACCATGGAGAGGGAGGGCTCCCATGCCCACTCCTCTGCTCCCTGGACAGACTGATCACATTACAGCTGGATGAAGAAAACCAATATTCTACAGACCTAGAAATAAGATTTATTAATAGTTGTTTTCAGGAGAAAAATTTGTCAGAAAGGATTCAGCCCATATATATATATATATTTTGTACCGTGCACACCCCTCCCCAACTCTATTTCATTCTGCTTTCCTTCTGTCCATATGCTAAAATGACTGAGAGTGATTCCTCTTTGTTGTTGTTTTCTTTTCCCCACTTTGAACAGCGTCAGAGTTTTTTTAAAGCCAAAGCAGAATAACAAAAGTGGAACACATTCTGAGTTAACTGAACTTCAAGGGAGAATCTCAGCAATGCTCTTCCTACACACCAAAGAAACAGATAAAATGGACCACACTATTTATAGCTGCCTTCCCATTTCTAATAATCCTCCATTTAATTAGGACTGTAAATAGCAGCCGTGAATGCTCTGCAGGAATGCATGAGCAGTCCCAGTCCTTTCTCAGAATATATCCCACCCTAGGCAAGAAAAGGCTATCAGGGCAAGTTTCATAGCTCACAAACATGCTGAGTTATGAAAAAAGCCATAATCTTTTGTGCTATACAGAAAAAATGACTGAGTTTAAAGAGACAGAAAATTTAATTCTGCTTTCCCTTCACAATTCTAAACAATGTCAGTGACAAAATACTCCATCCAGCAGCAATCCTACTACTGAATTTTTATCCAAAGGAAAAGAAATCAATGTATCAAAGGGACATTTGCACCCCCATGTTTACTGCAGCACTATTCACAACAGCAAAGTTATAGAACCAACCTAAATGTCTATCAATAGATGCAAAGATAAAGAAAATATGTGATATATATGAATACTATTTGGCCATAAAAAACGATAAAATCTGTGTTTGCAGCAACATGGATGCAACTACAAGTCATTACATTAAGTGAAATAAGCCAGACACAGATGACACATTTTACACATTCTCACTCATATATGAGCGCTAAAAAAGTTTATCTCATGAAGAAGGTAGAGAGTAGAATGACAGATACCAGAGGCTGGAATGGGTGTGTGGATGGGATGAGGGGATAAAGAGGTATTGGTCAGTGGTTACAAACATACAGTTAGATAGAAGGTTTAAGTTCTAATGTTTGATAGCAGAGTAGGGTGACTATAGTTAGTAACGAAGTATATTTCAAAGTAGCTAGAAGAGAGAACTTAAAATGTTACCTATGCATAGAAGTGATAAATACTCAAGGTGATGGATATCCCAAAAACCCATCATTACACATTATGCATGCAACAAAATATCACATGGACCCCACTGTTACGTAAAATATTGTATATCAATCTTTTAAAAAGAAACTCCATCCACAAACAAATCTTGTCAAAATTCTAAACATTTCTATAGACATTGTTGCATTTAAGATTTCATATGTAAGCTTCAGATTAATAATTTTTCTTACCGATTATTTAAAAACCATTGTATTCTATATGAATGATAATCTGGAGAGCTCCTAATTATATTATCAGTCCCATCACACATAGATTGGCTACATGCATTCATTGAAGGGGTAAGTTTGTAATGTTTCAGTCTCATTATTACTTTATGTGGGTACAATGTCTCTTTAATGCTGAAATGTTATATATATATATATATATATATCTCACACATACATACACACACATTTGTTTAAACCATACATTTAACATAAAAAGTGATAGCACTGTGATTATAATGACAAAAGAAAGAAAACTTGAGTTATTCAATTTGGTCATTCCTTAGGACCACTTAGAATTTCTAACTTAGAATTTTTCATCTGTGTCCACTCACTCAGCAAAGCAGAAAAAAGAATCTGTGACATATAATTTTTTTGCTCGGTAAATTCAAATTTCAGGTCATATGAGAAATATTTCTACTGAGTTTGAATAGTATCTGTAAAATTGAAATGTGTGCTTCTGCCTTGTAAATTGTTTTAAAACTGAAGAGCAATTTTAAAATATGGTGAGAATTACTGTATCATTAAATAATTACTACTGAAAATAATTTTGTCATTGAGAGGAAGAAAGTAGAGGGAGAGAGTTAAAACATGATTCACTGACAGCCACATACCCTGGGTATGCCACTGTACATATAGATACTTGATTTAAATTGACTTGAGGGGATTGTATTCCTTGTAAACACACCCATCCTGACTACAAAGTTCAAAACAGTCTTTCCTTTTGCCTTGTCTCAAGCTGTGAAGGCAAGATGAGGCTTCCTGTTCTCTCACTTGGAAATTACAGGTTTGGTGAGACCTGTGTGGAAGAACTAAAATGTGGTTCAGTAAGGAATTTAATCTTGCCCAAGGAATGGTCTGGCTTTTGCCCTCGGCTTCTAGGAAGAAATCTTTCAGCCCTAAGAATAACATACCTAGTAGTGTGGCTGCTGCCATGCCAGAATATCTAACAATGTGACTTACGGTGGGGGTTGGGAGTCACACCAACAATGCAGCTTAGGTTGTGGGACTCGGGGCACACGGTCTCGGGTCTATCTCCTGAGGGACTGGAGACCGAGATTAGCTATATATATGGGCAGTCAATCATGTTTATGCACTAGAGCACCCCTGCGACCTCCAAAAACCCCAGACACCAAAGCTTAGGAGAACCTCCGTGGTCAGCAACATTCTGTGCCTCTTGTCGCACATTGTTGCCTTGAGGAGTTATTTAACCCCATGGGAGAGGGCAGCTGGAAGCTACACACGTGGAGCCCTCTCACACTTTGCCCCATGTGTCCCTTTCCTTGGATGAGTTAATCTGTATCCTGTCCTTACAATAAATCACAATGATGAGTCCAGCAGCTTTCAGTTAGTCCTGTAAGTCCTACCAGCAAATTATCAAATCTGAAGGTGATTTGGGGAAACCCCTGAACTTGCAATTCAAATCAGAAGTGAGGGCAGTTTTGCAGACTTCAAGCTCTCAAACTTTGTACCTTTGGATCATGCATCCTTCACCTAGAGTTGGCTTAATAACAGTGCAGACTGTGAATGCGCCTGGATTTCTGAAGGTAAAAGACCCCGAGTAAGGAAACACACTTCCAGACAAGATGGACATTAGTTTGAGACATCTGGTCAGTGCAGTACAGTTCTTCTGTGCAAAGAGATGTAAGAGAAGTACTATCCTGATCCTGTATTGATCATGATCTCAAAGTAAACACCATGAATTTACCTGCCACCAGCATCATATTTATTCATTAATTTATTACCCAATACACATGTATGGAACTCTAATATGTGCCATATTTAGTATCTGAAGACACACAGATAAATAACACAAGATCTCTGCACTTGAGCTTATTGTCCAAAGCAGCAGAAAGTTACACAAACACACACAAATACATAGTCACTGTAAAAGTATATACAAAGTGTGATAATGTTTACCAGTTTCAAAGTACCTACATTTCTAAAGCGGTAAGTCACAGACTTCACAGAAAGGGTGTTTGATCTGGTTTTGAATAATGAATAGGCAAAAGAGGGGAGAAAGGTAAATTCAAAAAATGATGCAGCAAAACTAAACTAAAAATATTCCAAATCTAGCAACAAGAATACATTCAAAAGACTGAAATATAGAAGGCTCTGCAAAAGAATCCAAATAGACTATCTTAATTATACTAAAGAATGTTAACAGCTGACAGTAAGCAATTGTTTTATTGCTATCAAGATTATGATAAACAGTGTATTTGTCTGTTCTCATGGTGCTAATAAAGACATAACTGAGACTAAGTAATTGATAAAGAAAAACAGGTTTAATGGACTCACAGTTCCACAAGGCTTGGGAGGCCTCACCTTCATGGTGGAAAGTGAACGAGGAGCAAAGTCATGTCTTACATGGCAGCAGGCAACGGAGCTCATGCAAGGGAACTCCCATTTATAAAACCATCAGATCTCATGAGACTTATTTACTACAATGAGAACAGTATGGGGGAAACTGCCCTCATGATCCTATTACCTCCACCTGGCCCCACTTTGATGTGGGAAGCATCATAATTCAAGGCAAGATTTGGGTGGGGATACAGCCAAACCATATAAAAGAGCATTGACTTTTACTATAACAGAAGGAATTTAGGAAAGATATTTCAAAGACCATCCTTACTGCTAGATTTAAGAAACATTGATAACTACTGAAAATGTTAAAATATTGGTGTCACATTTCTGAGAAAGCTTAGGATAATATGAGAGATGATGCTGAGTTTCCTCTGGATTCTAGGAGTCCACAGAAAAAGAAAAGAAAAAAGCCTCAGATAAATAAATAGGATCAGAAGAGGGAGTCTCTGATATGAGTCAGAATCCGATCCATGGTCAGCGGGGAAGCAAAACGAAGACTGAACAGATAGGAAGTGACAGCAGGCCAGAAGGCTGCCTTCTGTCCAATGCCAAAATGAGAATAGGCCCATCTTCTCATTTGTCTTTCCTGGGCTGAGAGAGCTCTCCCATTCCATTGCTTTGTAATACAACTCTTCAAATAAGCAAATCACTTAACATTTAGCAGTTTTTCCTTTTTTTCTCTTGCTTAGAAACTTGAATTTTGACATTTCTGACATAAATACATGAGCCTCTTCAAATCACCACATGGAAAAGAAAGTGTTGTGCTGTCGTGTCTGTTAATTTCTCTGCTATTCTGATTTCTCTCTTTCTATGTGTGCATAAGAAGCTAAGTAACTGAAAGGGAAAGAATATCGAATAGAGCTTTTGACCTTAGCCACTTCCCCCTAAATATATATTTACACACCACTGGCAGAGATTGGTAGAAGGGAGAATGTGTGAATAACATCCTTGGGGCCTCTGAGAAAATGCATTTTTAATTTATTTCTGCTTCTGTCCTTAGCTAGATCAAATAAGTGGATAATGCCAGAGAGACAGACACCATCCCAACAGCCAGAGAGAGAGACAGTTACACACTCTTTTGCACTCCCCTTGAAATCAGCACAGATAAGAAGAATACTGTTTTAGCAGCACCTGCTGCTGCTGGTTTCTGGAATTTTTTGTCTTTCTTCTTCCCAGAAAGAAAGCAAAGTAACTTAAAAAAATAGCATAACTTGGCCAACTGATCAATTTGTTATGGACTCTTGCAGCAGACAGGCTATTGTTTCTGAATCATATCTTCCCAATTGGATTATAAATGCTTGATTGGTTGAAAATACCTACAAATGCATATGAAAAACAGACACACCCTCCTCGATTTCTGCATGAAAATAATTGACCTAAGTCTCAGATATATGTATACATACTCAAACACGGAAGCAATCATTTCACTGAGGGGTAGTGATGAAAATTGGGATTAAAAGCCATCATTGACATGGAAAGGAGTCTAAAGTGATGGGAAATTCTGCTTTAGAGAGAAAAAAATTAAGGCACAAACTATGCAAAAGTTGAGTCTCAATAATAAACAAGCACTTTGATTTTTGTTGTTGTTGTTGTTGTTAAAAATAATAAGAGCCTTTCTTCGGCTATTTTTATGTTTTGTAAAAAAACAAAATCCAGGTCATTTAAATTCAGTCACTTTACCTTTTATCCTTTCTTGAACCTCAACATCTTATTTCATTTTATTTTTCTTTCCCCTGAATCCACCTTCCCTCCTCCATTGCAACCACATTTCAAACAAATTTGCTCATGTCTTGGGTTCTTGTTCTCCTTACCATGCTTCCGTCTTCTACTGAATTCTTGGATTCCAAGCCCCAGGAGGGTAGGCAGCAAGCCCAAGAAATTTTCTGTTTCAGTAGCAAACTCAGAGCCATGCACAATTAGGTACTTAATTGCTTTATGATGACTATGATTGATGGTGTTTTCTGCATATACTAATTCCACTGAGAAATATACTTCCCTTATCAGATGGATTGCATACAAATGTACTCCAAAACATGACTTCAACAAAATGATTCTAGAAAAGTAGAAGGTCTTCAAATTTTTATTAAAAGGCACACTTCACAGACACACATCAACAACATAAGAAAGAGAATGCAATGGTGGCACGTGTTTTATAATCCTTTTTTTTTTTTTAAGCAAGAATGTCACATAGATTAGGGGTTTGGGGAGGAGCTCCAGTAAATAAGTTATGCAATTTACTGTGTTTTCTTGGGTAGGTTATCTAATAGCATTGAGTCTCAATCACTTCTGCAAATTAAGAATAATAACCCTTTGCCTTGCTGTGGCTTTAAAATGCATCTGCAAAATCTTTAGCGAATATTTCCATTCTTCTTTATTGTGGGCCAAACATAATGACTCACTTCTAAAGAACAGAAGTGGCAGAGGTGAGTTCTTCTACCTAGTTTGTTCCCCAAACCCCTCAGTTCACTCACCCTGGGGAAAGCCAGCCACCATATCTGAGGATACTCAAGCAGCTCTGTGGAGAGGCCCATAGGTAGAAGAACCGAGGCCTCCTGCCAACAGCCAGAGAGTTAAAACTCTGGTAATAATAATGACACAATAACAATACGCATTAATAATGACTATAAAATATATCCGGCAGTATGCTAGATGATTTACATTAAATATCTCATTCAATCATACCTAATAATACAAAGGTAAGTACTACTATTAATCCTTGTTTATAGATGAGAAATCTGCAGCTCAGAATGCTAAATATTTTTGGCAGGCCATATAGGAAGTGGTGAAACTCTGATAGTATGAACCCCAAATTTACACTCTTAACCTTTATGCTGTACCACCACCTTTAGACAATTGCAGATATACATGTGTGTACGTGTGTGTGTGTGTGTTTGGAGGAAGAAATGTAAGAGATTTCCAAGCAAATATAACACTGTTGGTAGAATACAGTCATATTCTGGCCTACTTATTCTACTTTGTGTTTATTCTGTTATACTCATTTAGGTCTTTCCTGATTCCACTTTACATCAAAATTGCTTTTATGTTTTCCTTTAATATAATGTGAAATGTGTGGCTGTGATTAGAAAAGATTTTAGCGATGGCTGACTCTTTTTGGGTTGGCCACACACTTCATGGTAAGCTCACAGTATAACAATACATTTTTATTGTTGTCTTTTATTGTTATTAATAGATATCTTGTTATCACAATAAAAATTGTAACAGAGATTGGACTTGATTTGAAACCACTTAGTATTTTGTACCATACCCTCAGCCTGGCCTTCAAGCTGTAGAGGGAATTGATAAAAGATTACAAAATTGGATAAGCAACTACATCATGGACATGGCAGCCCTCCAAAACAACTTCATTATCATATATAAGTCTTACGAATGACCAAGTAACCACAACAGCAGCTGAGAACAGTAGAGTTTCCTTATGTTCCTCTTAAGAAAGCAATGCACAAAAGCCACAAGGCAAAGGGTTGACATTCTTTCTAGAGCCCTTGAGGCAACCGCTGACAGTGCATGGTCTATAAAGGAGAACAAGTCGGGCTGGATATGGTCTTCCCGGTGCTGGCTGATGAGTGGTTTCTAACTTCCACAAATTGATAGTTTCCTATAAAATTTCACATTTCAAATTTTTTCAAAGAACTGAAAACTGACAGAACTGGTGCTGTGTGACAACTGGCCGAAGCTATAAGGAAGCTGCCCACCTTAGAAGAGCTGCATACTCTCCCATCCCCCCACTTCCCACCTCTCCACCATTCCCTGTCTTGTTACACCTGTCCTGATACCTTCTTTTACATCACCCACTGCATTCCTTTAGGCATTTCGATTTGGTTTAGGTACTTGAATGATAATTGTTAAATGACAGAATCTCTCTCTCTCCCTTTCCTCACATCTTCTGTTCCTCGGCATTTGAGTTAAAAACACATGGACTGTTAGTGTGGTAAAGTGATGAAACTAATATATATTCAAAAAGCATCTAAAAGGATCAATCAAATCTACGGAAATTTCTCACTGGGGAGAAGATATTTGAAAAACATCTATCTGGAAGAACGCAATAAAGCAACTCTCAAAGCCAAAACTCACTCTCGCTCATACAACATGCTGGCAAAACTTGAATCTCCTCTTACTTCGCATTCTGGCCATCTTGAATCATGTGTCCAAAACATGATGTTGGTCCATACTTCTGCAGTACATATTGCTCCTTCTGAAATGGTTTTCTGATCTGAGTGACTTCTATTCATTCTTGAGGTTGAAAAGGCAATACCTCATTAATGTCATCCCTTAACAGAAACCACACTCCAATCAACAGAACAATTCATCTGCCTTCTATGCTACACCTTGTCTTTGTACATACTTATATTATGACATCCATTATATATTATCATTAATGTACATGTCTTCTTTCTAGAACGGTAATTTATTAAAGATATATTCTCATTTATCATTTTCTCCAGTTTCTAGCATAGGGCCTAGTACAAAGGAAATATTCAATGAACTGAATCTCTTCTCTGAAAATTCAAAAGATGAGTAAAGGAAAGTCTGCTATTTTCAGAGTCCACTTGTCCTGAGCTGGTTCTCTCCTCAACCACATCACAAAAGAGCACGATGCTGTGAACCTCTCCTTTGGACTCAAGTGAACTAATGGGGAGGAATGGCAAGTTTCTGCATTATTTCTGGATTCGATAAAAACGAAAGTGATGAGAATTAAAAATAAATATAAGTTCATTAATATTGTAATTTATAGTTCTGAAGAGCTTTAGCAAATAAACTAAACATTCCAAATATTTCTAGTTTATGTATTCTTTGGGGATATTACTGTGCTATCTTAGATTTTATTGAGAGACCAGCTGTCCTGTTCATTGTCAGTGTTAAACGGGATTGTCTCAAAGCATTTATATGAAGTATAGAAAGTATGTGTGTGTGTTGTGCATGTGTGTGTGATTTGTGTGTGTAGTGTGGGTAATGAGACAAAACACAATCTATAGAACACTATACTAAAAGAGGTATGTAATAACTCAGGTATTTGAGAATTTTATTTAATTAAAAACAATAAGCAAGATTTGTGGTGATGATATAACCATCCTCAGGACTCAACAATCAATACTCAAAATCTGACTTTGGTAGTAAAATTTCAGGCCTTATGCAAAAAAAAAAAAAAAAAAAAAAAAAAGATTTCTCATTCATTCTGTAGAGGAAAATCTGTAGGGAAATAGTTTATTGAGTTGCTCCTAGTGGTAACCATCTGAATAATAGACTATATTTCTGATAAATTAAACTGAAGGGTCATAAGACATTTTCCAAATCTTGGGTAAGGATTAACTACCTCCTATGAGTATCCTTAGTTCTCTAGACTCAATCATTAGAAATTTTCTACTGCAGACTTGAACATGGTCATCTATCTACACCCCTCACATACACACACATGTGCACTTACTACAATAACTTTTTGTTACTAAACTAGCTTCAGAACTAACAGTGCAAACTAACAATACCAATTGCTTCTACAGAGGTCTGGCCCGTAGGAAAAATGGACTCCACTGGATCAAAAGACTTGAAACAAAGTCAAAGACCCAGGCACTCATTGCGGAAGCTCCCTTATCTGAGGTGCAGGATGGTTCCCGGCAGCCAGTGTGTAGCTGACTGCCTTCGTTTCTCTCATCACCCCCAGCTGCCAGTTCCTATTTTAGCCATATGTTAGCAAGGTTGTTATTTTCTTTACCTTGTCTTGTTATACTTTCTAGTGTCCTTTGCATTTAAATGGGATATTTTAAGTGACCCTATCTTTAAGTGAGGATATATCTTGGAATATCAATTCTTTTTTATCTTGAGTAAGTAAAATGGAATTTTGTTCATTTTCCTTTATTGTAAAATAGTCTATTTGCTAAACAAAAGCTAGTCCAAGCTAATATATCAGTCTTCTCATAGTCACTAAGCCATGCCACAGCATATCTAAAGTCTTTGACATATATTGCAGGCATCCATTGGATGGCAAATTTCCACACCAGCATAGGGAAGAATGAATAGCATTTTATCAATGGTCCCTGATGAGTTTAGATGAGGATTGTCATGGACTGAATACTTGCCCCAAAAGTCATCTGTTGAAGCCCTAAACCCTAATATGGCTGAATTTGGAGATGGGGCCTGTAAGGAAGTACCTGAGGATAAATGAGGTCACAAAGGTGAAGGCCCTGATCCAAGAGGATTAGTCTTCTTATAAGAAAAGACCCCAGTGAGCTTGCTCAGCTCACTTGCCCTCTCTGCATACATCTGCCTAGGAAAGGTGATATGAGAACACAGCAAGAAGGCAGCTGTCTGCAAGCCAGGAAGAGAGCCCTCACAGAAAGCCAATTGGCTGGCACCTTGATCCTGATCTTGTACTTCTAGCCTTCAAAACTGTGCGGAAATACATTGGTTAAGCCTCCCAGTCTATGATATTTTATAGCAGCCTCAGCAGATTAATTATCACTAGAATTATCACGAATGGCAATTTATTAAAGACAGGTTCTCATTTATCATATCTCATCCCATATCACAAGGATTCAGGGCCTGACCTAACTAGGTTCTGAACAGCCATACACAGTCAGCATCTTAGGATCTGTTCTGCACATATTTTCTGGCCCGAGGGGAAATGAGGCCTATGAGGAGAATATTCTTCAAGAGTCCTGGTGAAAGGGGATGGAAGTGAAAAGGGGAAGGAGAAAAGCATGGCTTTTTCTCAGCCAAACCTATGTACCAGGCCAGAGTCCTATGGAGAAGAATCTCTGCCCCAATTCTGTGGACAGCTGTGCTTGACTTTGGGCAGTTGAGTTTTACTTTGGTCCCTGCAGGTCTTTGAGTTTGGGGAGCATAGAAGGCAGCATTCTGGATGAAGGAACATTCTCATGGCAGGAATTGCTTCAGGGACGTTACAAACCCAGGTGGATTGACAGGCAGTAGACATTAACAAAGATGCTAAAATGAAAACACACGCGAGAGTACCAACTGTGATCCAGCATGGAAAACTCTGAGGCCTCCTAAAAATGGCATGGTGAGAGTGGAGAGAAGCTTGGAAGAAAGCTTGAATTAGAGGCCAAGAACTGAAGAGTTTTGGTGGAGGAGTACAACCAGCAAATGACAAGAATTAATGCTTTATACCCACAGCAAGCCAGTAAGGCCTGGGACACTGAAGGGTGTATCCCCTCTGGTGATGTTTAAAGTATATTCTTCTCTTATTTTCCAGACATTCAAATATGTTCTATTGGCCGGGCACAGTGGCTCATGCCTGTCAGCCCAACACTTTGGGATGCTGAGGTGGGCAGATCACTTGAGCTCAAGACTTCGAGACCAGCCTGGCCAACATGGCAAAACCCCGTCTCTACAAAAAATACAAAAATTAGCCAGGTGTGGCTGCAGACACCTGTAATCCCAGCTACTTGGGAGGCTGAGGCATGAGAATTGCTTGAACCTGGGAGATGGAGGTTGCAGTGAGCCAAGATTATGCCTCTCTCTCTCTCTCTCTCGCACACACACACACACACACACACACACACGTTGCTCATTCAAAAGCCCATTCGTTTTTTTCTTTGTTGATCCTCTTTTCATACGTTTAGAAATGAAGGGCATTGTGGGAACTACTAAATTTCTAAACTTAAGTCAAAACTTAAGCTCAGAGCCTGCATAGTAATTGTTTAACACAAGATCAGAATTATCTATCCTGATTAGGATGGGTGCAGTAAATCAGGGGAGGCAGAGCCTGCTCATTCTTTCACTCAGGAGAAAGGAAGATGTTTTCAAATAGTTTTCTCCATTTGTGCAAGTGAACAAGGCAATGAATAGATAGGTGTGTTTGTTCTCTCCTAAACCACAAAGACACCCAGCCTTCTGCTTGTGGAAGACAAAAACAAATTTTCAGTAGAGTGGCAACAGGGATTGTTTGGCAGGAGGCTAGTATTAATCTGTGTATCACCAAGATAGGGCGAGACTTAAGAAAAAAATGCAGTTAGACAAGTAGCTACACGATAATACATCTTAGATCTGAGTGTGTGTGTGTGTGTGTGTGTGTGTGTGTGTGTTGTTATTCTGACTTCAAAATCTCGCCTGACATCTCAAAGTCAGATCATTCTGAAAATAGCCATTTTTTTTTTAAGTCTAAGAGCCACAATCACATGTTTAAAAATGCATCCCATCAACATAGCAATTATAGTCTCAGGGAATGCTCAGAAGATGTATTACTCTAGGACACAATTACCTTTACCCTGTCCACATGGCCAAATGGCTATTCGGAGCACAATTATTAGCCAATGTTCTTCTGTTACTGTTACTCCTCATTTCCATTTCAAATGGTGCTTGGGACTAAATGGCATTCTTATGCACAGTAGAAACCATTTGTTTCCTCTGATGGAATTGGAATATAGAGAACAGCAGTGGAAGACAGCACAACTGATAAAATGGGTTACTCCCCTCACTCGCTGAGTCATGGACTAGGCATTTGAGTCACACATTGCAGTCCTCACAGGAACCAAACTTTGGTCCATTAATAAAAGCTGCAAGAGGAGTCTCCCAGCTCTAGCTCAAACACAATCATTCAGAAAACATAGGGGAAAATATTTGGGCCTTTTAGACTGGTAAGCCCTGGTGGGTAGATTTAGTGAGAACATCTCTCTGAGGTGGTAGTTTGTTGGGTTTCTGTAGAATGGATAAAATTGAGGTCGAAATCTACACATCTGGAATATGTAGTCCATAATCTTAGAGAGGTCAATTTTTTGAAAGTTCTAAGCACTTTGTTCACTCAGGACATATTGACCATTGAAAACGATGCTTCAATTCATCTGACATTGCTAGGGAATGAATGAAGTTCCAACTAAGTGATTTCCTCTAAGTAACTTTTAGAGATATGGAGGGTAGTTTACAGGTAAAACCTGGATGTCGTCTCCACCTGAACTCCAAGCAATATATCCCAAATCAAGGTGCTCATAGCTGAACGGACTCAAGAATAATCTCGCTTCCTTCAGAGGGATGGAAACTGTGTGGAATACCTGGATTTTATCTGGCCCTGTATTTGTGGTGAATAAGAATTTTTGACTCATCACTTTCTAATTCTGTTCTTCAGTTCCATTTAATTGTGATTGAAATAAAGTATGCTCCAGCACCCAAAACAGAGGTACCCCTGTTTTGGAATGGCTCCAGAATAGGATGGATCCTTAGATGGATCTAGTTATGAACCCCTAAGTGCTCTGATTTCAGCCCTAGTTTTGAAGACACTGAAAACCCTGTTCTATCTGTGATTCATCTCTGAGTTGACGCTATCTTATAGTGAGTATTTCATAGGCCACTGGTATGCCCACTGTTCCCAAATTCTCAAACATAACTCCAGAAAGTCTGTAGGCTGGATTGACAAAGCAGAGTCCAGCCCAAGCAGTTAAAAAATAGCTAAAACTTTTACAGGGCTTCTGTTTTCTTTTCTATCTATAGACATATTTAGAAAAAAAATATGAAAATAATAATTATCAAACAACCAAATGAAAAGCAAATCATGCCAAATGTAGAAGGAGGAATCAGCAGATGTTCCAACAGTCACACACCAAGAGCAAATAATAGTTAAATATTGCTAAGTGAAGAAAATAACATTCAGAGGCAAGGGCTATGGGAATTAAGTAGACAGATTGTAATTAGCAATTACCTAAACTGGATCATGTCCAGGACATAAGGGCTAACATCACCTCTACCATTCTAAGAGGTATCCTGGGATTCTTAATAAACTAAAGTAATTAGGAGCCCCTTCCCCATTTTGTTTCCCAGTAACATATGGAAGTCCAGTCTGGTCTTGTGTCCAGAAGTCTGTTTTGATCGGTGCAGATAATTTATTGTATAAATACAAAATACGTTATCTTTCGTTTCTGTCATATGCTAGACACCAACATTACCAATTTAAAAACTCATGTCAATTTGAACACAAGCAAGCCTAAACTGTATTTAACACAATTATGTCATTCAAGGCTCAAAAAATAACTGTCAAATCATTAGTATAAACACATTGCCAGAGAACAACTTACTGTAATACTCAGATGCAACAAAGAATGAACTGCAAAGAGAGCAGGTATGAGCAAGGTTTAGGATGGTATTCTGACAAGCTAATGACATGCAAATCATTATGAGATCCTTAAAGCAGGACCTCTATAAGCAACATTTGATTATGGGTTTAAGCTATTTGAACAAGATAACCCTTTAGTTCTTCAAAGATAATATAAAAGTTTTACCAAGGTAAATATATATTTCCTGTCAATTAAATGAAATTACTGTATTTTTACTGCCTGAGTACAATATGAGGAATATCATGATTCATGATGTAATGACATCTACCTTATCAGACATTGCTAGAGAATGAACAAAGTGTTCCAACTAAGTGATTTTTTACAGATCATTGAAGGTGATTTACATTTTTTTGTGTGTTGGAGGAGGTAAAAATAAATAAGTTAAAATATTAGGTATGTGTTGAATACTTACCATATGAAGGGCACTAGGTTTGAGGCTGTATTCAAAGTGGATTACATCATTTCATACTGAAAATGATTTAACCCTGGTGATGTATGGCTGGGCATTTATGGTTGTATGACTGTAATGCAGTGAAGTCCCAGGGCCTCCCAACTTATAAAGGGTTAGTTGTTCCTGTAATACATGCTTCCCCATGGGGGCAAAAATCACAGCAAGATTTGGCTTTGTCAATAGAAATTCTAGAGTAAACTGCAGAGCTTGGAAAAGAAGAAAATTCAATATCAACTGAGTAGTGGTACTACTCAGTGGTCAAGGAGAGAGAGGTGAGGAGGGAGTTGGGCGGTAGTTTCCTCAAAGGAAAACTCAAAGCAAGGAAAGATTCTATAGTCCTTGAGTTTCCTCTCTGTTTGGCTTTATCCCAGAGGTAGAAGAAGTACAGTAAGGAGAGCTTTCGACTCACATCTTACATGAAATAAGGAAATTTGCTCCACAGAGTTAATTACTGGAGTTAAGGTGGCAACTAAATAGCTTTGTTCTGATAAGGGTAAGAGCCTGCTAAAGATTTCTTCCCTGGGTCTTGTTAGAGCACAGGGGTGTCAGGCTCAGAAGCCACACAGCTGGGATATACAGATACACTCCTCTCCAACTGTCTCCTGTCCCCCAGAAAAAGATTAGAATAAACTTGAAGCTGAAGTAGGGGAAAATAATCCATGCTAAGCTTTAAAGTGATTATATTGTGTGCCTGTTCTTGGGTGCCTGTACTTCTTTCATTCTTGCTCTAAATTAAATTATTTTTCTTAACAAACATTAACGATTATAATTTGTATTTAGCAAGTAATTCACACTGATATTTTTATAAGACTCTAATTATGGAGGAAATATAATTGGCTGGCTCCAAAACTAGCCTCATTCTTTTCCATTAACCTCTCTAAGAACAGTCAATGTGCTTAGCTTTATTCCCTGTACATAGACACATCTCTTTCCCTCAAAGAATCTACCAGATTACCTTTGAGGTATTATTCAGCCTTCCATTTTGTAAAATTCAACCAAATAGGTGTCAACAAAGCTGTGTTTTTCTGCCTATTGGTAATTTCCACCACTCTATTGAAATTAGAGCAAATGACTATAACCTAGCAGGCACCGAACATGGCAAGGGAAAACCTCCCCATTTATGTTAATGCCAAATTTTGACTCAATGGCCCTGAATAGCTCCTCTACCAGTGGCAAGACTCCTCAAATAAAGTACAGGCCAGTTTTAAAAGAAAAAGCTCATTCTTGGGGATCCTTGGCAATCATTCAAATTATTTTATGTTAGCATTACATATATATATACACACACACAAACATAAAACTAGCTACAATCCTTTTATACTTATGGCCCTCACACAACCAACACCCATTTAGAAATTAAATACAAATAAATATAAATGCTGAAAAATTTCAATAATATTAATTTAATGTGACAGCTGATGCTGCTTGGTTTAAATGAAATTACCAGTCCCATAGTAAACATTAATACTCCTGACCTCTCTGGCCCAGGTTCTCCTGAGGTCATGATGCTCATACCTAACTAAGCTTGCTGTGATTTTAGTCTCTACCTGCCCGCCCCCACAACCCCTCCCCCCACCAGTTTTCTCCATTTGAAATTGTGAGAAAGCTTTGTTTTTAAAATCGGACTCTGGCATCATTTTATTTTTTGCTTGATACAAATGCATTTCTTATGTTCTCAACCTGGCTCTGCTCTTTTCTCAATAGTCCTTACCAAATAAAGTATGACAAGATTGTTTCCCATGAACACAACTCAACACAGGCATTAAAATTCTATAAAAGTACCTGGTTATTAGGTGGTCAAAAGGATCATTCGGAATATGCTTGCATTATAATTTTTTGAGATTGTCACTGAGATGAAATATACACATTCACCACCACTCACAGAAAACTCTCAGACCTCCAAGAATATATGCCAAGAATGCACCATTTGTCTTGTGAGCACAAGCAGCTTAACCATCCAGAAACCACAGGTCCAGATAAAGCGTGTGGGAAAATGAGGCTTGTCTAGAATGGTGGTCATGACTACCTTTTATTATATTTAGCACTTAGCTAACATTATCATCTTGGCCTTTTCATAAATAGATTCTCAACATTGTTGAAACCCTACCTTGGGTATTAGATGAAGCACATTCTACTAAAGATACCTAGCAAATTGAGATAATGCCTATTATTATTGCAGACCTTCATTGTCAGCTATTTGAGGGATAGTGTCTGAGACCCAAACCACTTTCTCTCAATGCCCTTTTATTCCCAACTCTCTTAAAGGTCAGCACGCCTATAAAGTTGACTCACCCCAAAACCACTATGCAAAGAAAAATAGTTAGAACCTAGGAATATCTTTTTTTTTTTTTTTCTTTTTGAGATTCTGGGCATGCTCTATTATAAAACATATCAATACACTTATACATGTAACTTTGCATATTATTAAAAACCCTAACTCTGAGGTCATACTACACTAAGCAGCATTGCCTGGCTCACCTGACCATACTTCTCTTCCTTCTCTAAGACGGACCCTGTTAACACTTATTTCACAAAGACAGAGACCCCGTAAGTAGCTGGGTCTCTTCTGGCTGCTGCTTGGACTCATCTGGGCAGCAATTTTGGCTCCCTACCAAGACAAGTCAATAAGACCCAGCTATTTACAAGACAGGTGGTTGCTGGGTCCCAGTCAGAATCATTTGAGGCCATTTTCTTTCTCTGGTAGAAGAGAGAGATCCACTTACAGTAGAAATGTATTCAGGCTGCAGAACTGAATTCAATTACCAAGCCTTGCAACTGGCCATAGTGCACCCTGTGGTTAGAAGAAGAGAAATGGGAAAAAAGGTTTATCGTGCTTCCTCCTTTTTTAAACATTATCTGTGGGAAGCTCATCCATGATAGAATAGGAATTTATTTAACGAGACCACATTTTGACAGACTGCACTGTAATGGAAAAAAATCCTACCATTAACCAATCAAATAGTAAAGTTAATCCCTGTCAATTTTATGGTCACATCCTCAAGGCTTAGACTAGAATTTTCAGGACGTTAAATATCTTCATTACTTCCATAGCATATTGATTATTCCCATAAGCCCCTTAAAACTGATACCCATGAAAGATCTTGCTCTTTACAGCAATAATGGGTGTCCCTCCTGAAATAAGCTGCCAGACCTTAGGGCACAAGTGAAGGGTGAGAACCCACTGGAATAGGCTTGAGTTAAGTATATTAGCTTTGACACACGGCACTTGGGTCACTTTTATGGTCCCTAAAATTCTCTAGTTCTCCGTTTCCTATTCATGAAATGGGAATAATACACTAGATCCTCACTCTAATATTATTCTCTATGGATAAGAATTTAGCATTAAAGAAAGTCTTTCATCTACTTTCAAAGAATTAACATTCATGTAAAAACTAAAAGGGTTTTACAATGAGTTGGCTTTTTCAGAGAGACTCTGCTGAAGTCCCTGATTACTCCTCAAGAGTTTACAGTAAGTTGAGCTTATCGGGGTAGGTTATATGTTTTCCCTATGTTGTGTTCAGGGCCTCATCTATTGTGGATTACCATAGATCTTATTCAGTCTCCAAAGTTTTTTCCATGTTTTATGAAGAATTAAAATGGAAGGAGAATAGATGAACTCAGAACAGATTTTGATTGTCTGTCAAAATAATTTGTAGAAAACATCATACCCATCAAGAAATGTCTTTTTATTCATTTTTTTTTTTTTGTAAAGTCCTAGGAATATAGGATGGGAGTCTATCTGAAAACTAAGCAAGGTAAGTTTTAAAGTGACTTAAACTAACGAACTACAGCTTTTCTAAATTTTAACTTCTAAGCTGATGGAATTATAATGTTAAAGCAAATCCAAATTTGTATGATATTTACATGGAAATCAGTAGGACTTCAAAGTACCTTTATCATTGGTAATTGGACAGGAACTAATAGGGATGTAGGTGTAAAGCTGTCAGAGAGATAGCAATTTGGACATTCGATCTGATGCCAACAATTTTGTTGATACACTGGCTGATTTGTATACCAGGCAGTATCCTTTTATATGATACAACAGACTGGTAGTTCTTATGGTGCCAAATGCCATTGAGATCAATGGTCTAAGTATCTTTTTCATTTCAATAATAAAGGCAATGCTGCTTGACATGACAGGCTGGAAGCAGTAGAGCGACCACAAGGGAAGACATTATTTATCCTTTTAAGTGACAAATGACATTCACATGCATCCTACTCAAAAAATGGGGCCTATAATTTGTAGTATTATAGCATTGGATCTGGTTATTAGAATAGTAGAATGAGAATAAAGACACCTGGGTTTTATGTCCAACTCTGATTTGGTATTTTACCCCAAGCAAGAAATTTAAACTGGTACTCTGAAATGGGGGTGTAGATTCCACCTGCTTAGTAGAGGAGAACCCTGTGTAAAATCTGAAATTTATATGATACTTACATATGTCTCAGACAAATTTAACTTGAAAGTTCAATTTATAATGACTCAGACTACTTTTGGAAAATAAGTAAACACCATGAATTGTCATTAAACCCTTTCTGAAAGGTTGACAAGAAAGAAACCAATTTATGCAGATGAATGTTATAGGCGATAACAAATGGGATAAAATCATTAAATGAAGTATTATCTGGGTTGTGAGTAATTAGTATGAACAAAAGTTACATTAGTATTTGGTCTTTCAAAGCTCCTTAATCTGGAGCTTTTTTTCTTTTCTTTTCTTAAAAACAGATTCCAATTGGAATGAGGATGTTCTTCACTAAATCTAATTATGCAAGTTTCTCATTCTCCAGTGAATGGCCCTGCCAACTGCTACCTTTTAATGAAACCATGAGGAAATGCAACTAGATCAATCAATAGCAGATGTAAACAGTGCATAAGAGTGGCCTGATTGTGGATACAAAGCCACCTACTCGCAAAATAACAGCAATATGTATAACTAAGAAGGAATTCTATCATATTTGAATCAAATTACATAGCCTACCAAACTAAATGAAAAAAATAAAATAAAATAAAGCAAAACATAGACCCTTTTTCTCAGCTCCAGGTATGAGGAAACATCAGTATACCTACAAAAGTGGCAGATTTGTGCAACTGCCCACAGATATATTTACATATCTGTCTTTTACTTCTTGCTACATTTCTTCACCATTATTACATGATACAGTCAGCATCACAGTATGGCTTTGCTGTCTATTCCAAGAGAAGGCGGACTCATATGTTCTCTTGCTCTCTCTTTCTGACATCTCTTCTTTCCCTTGCACTCTCATTTTCTCTTTGGTTTTATTGAATAGCATTATGAGTTGTATTCAACAGCTGGAGAAAGACAATTTGACAACATCCATCTCTTGCAGAGCCCAGGCCAACCTGCTTCTTTCTCTCTTCTCTCCCCAACGAGCAGTAGTAATAAAAGCTCAACAACTCTAAAAGCAATTGATTCAGAAGTGGTGTGGAGCAATTACCAGCCGGATGGCGGCAAAGACTTCCAGTAAAATAAAGAGAAGACAAATACAGTCTCTGCAGTGGGATCAGCCTCTGTTGCACAAGCAGCGTCTGGTTCATAAAGAGGCACCACACAGTGCACAGTGTGATGGAGGAGAGGAGAAGCTGGACAGCACAGGGCCAGGGCGCTGAGATAGAACACATTAAGTTCTCTGGTGGGGTATCTTTAAGTAGCTCACAATCTGGCCAGGTGCGGTGGCTCACGTCTGTAATCCCAACACTTTGGGATGGCGAGGCAGGCGGATCACTTGAGGTCAGGAGTTCGAGACCAGCCTGGCCAACATGGTGAAACCCTGTCTCTACTAAAAATACAAAAAAAATTAGCCAGGCCTGGTGGAGCATGCTTGTAATCCCAGACGTGGAGGTGCATGCCTGTAGTCCTAGCTATTTGGGAGGCTGAGGGAGGAGAATGGCTTCAACCCAGGAAGCAGAGGTTGCAATGAGCCAAGATTTTGCCCCTGCACTCCAGCCTGGGAAACAGAGAGACTCCATCTTAAAAAATAAATAAAATAAAATAAAGTAAAATAAAAAGCTCACAATCTGGTTCTTGTAGAATTAAGTTATTGCTACTGTCCAGGTGTTGAAATGGCTTCCAGAAATGCTCCTCCCACCCTCAGTACTGTCTTACCTAGGGGTCCTCTCTGGTCACCCAAGACCAGAATTTGTACCTTGATAGAGGTTTTCCAGAAGTTATAACATATTTTAAAAATTCACTTAAATTTACCAATGTAAACTCTAAAACTATCCATAATTTTTTAGAAAGTTTGATCAACCAGGCCAGAGGAAAGACTGAATTACCTTTCTACCCTATCTGTAGAAAGGAATATTACAGAATTTTCACATGAAAAGGCATTCATAGCGAACATTATTAATTTTATAGAAAAAAGTGTTATAGAAGCATGTCAAGCAGTTAGTTGCAAAGAGCTTGTTAATTTATGCATTTCAGTGATATTTACCACCTTCTTAAAATGTATTTTTTCATTATCTTTTTTCATTCTAAATGAAGTCATTTTTGTATTTTGAATTCTTTTGACTCAAAAGTTACACACACACATACACACACATGAACACATACACAAATTGTACAAGCTTTAGGTGCCACAAAGCAGGGGACTGTGTTCTTTTTCGCCCCATCCTCAGGGATGCAAGCTGCCCTGGAAGCCCCTAGCATGTATACTTTTTCCAAGTACATACAATAGCCCTCTGACTACAAAAGACACTTAGAGTAACAATTTATCCAACTACTGTTTTCATACAAAGCTTTAAAACTACAAGCAAACATCATTTTATTGAACTTTTCTTTATTGCACTTTGTAGATATCATGCTTTTTACAAATTGAAAGTCTGTAGCAATCTTAAGTCAGGCAAATCTATCCACACTATTTTTTTCAACAGCATGGGCTCACTTCACATCTCTGTGTCACATCTTGGTAATTCTCACAATATTTCAAATATTTTCATTATTATTATATCTGTTATGGTGATCTGTGATCAGTGATCTTTGCGGTTACTATTATAACTGTTTTGGGGTGCCCCACACCATGCCTACATAAGATGGCAAACAGGATTGATAAATGTGTGTTTTCTGACTGCTCCACTGACCAACCACTCCCTAATCTTTTTCTCTTTCCTTGGGTCTCCCTATTCCCTGAGACACAACAATATTGAATACAGGTCAATAATAACCCTACAGTGGCCTGTAAGTATTCAGGGAAAGGAAGAGTCTCATGTCTCTCACTTTAAACCAAAAGCTAGAAATGAGTAAGCTTAGTGAGGAAGACATATCAAAAGCCAGGATAGACTAAAAATCAAGCCAAGCACTGAGCCAAGTTGTGAATGCAAAGGAAAAGTTCTTAAAGAAAAGTAAAAGTCCTACTCTAGTGACCACTCAAATGATAAGAAAGCAAAACAACCTGATTGCTGACATGAGAAAGTTTCAGTGGTCTGGACAGAAGATACAACCAGCCTCAATCTTTCCTTAAGCCAAAGCCTAACCCAGAACAAGGCCCTAGCTCTCTTCAAGTGTATGAAGGCTGAGAAGAGTGAGGAAGCTGTAGAAAAAAAAGTAGGAAGCTAGCAGAAGTTAGTTCTTTAGGTTTAAGGAAAGAAGTCACCTCTCTACATAAAAGTACAAGGTGAAGTAGCACATGCTGATGGAGAAGCTGCAGCAAGCTATTCAGAAGTTCTAGCTGAGACCATTGATAAAGATGGCTGCACTGGATTTTCAATGCAGACAAAACAGTCTTCTACTGGAGGAAGGTGTAATCTTGGGCTGACTCTCTTGTTTTGGGCTACTGCAGCTGGTGATTAAGTTGAAGTCAATGCTTATTTGCCATTCCCAAAATACTAGGGCTCCCTTAAGAATTGTGATAAATTTACTCTGCCTGTGTTCTATCAAAGGAACAATAAAGTCTTGATGATAACACATCTTTTTACATCATGGTTTATTTAAACCTACTGTTGAGAGCTACTGCTCAGTAAAAAAAAAAAAAAAGAGAGAGAGAGAGACAGAGAGAGGTTCACTGATCATTAATAATGTACCTAGTTACCCAAGAGCTCTGAAAGAGATATACAGGAAGATTATGCTTGCTTTCATGTCTGATAACACAGCATCCACTCTGCAGTTCTTGGATCAAGGAATAATTTTGACTTTCATGTCTTATTATTCAAGAAATCAAGAAATATTTTCATAAGGCTATAGGTGCCATAGACACTGATTCCTGTAATGGATCTGGACAAAGTACATTGAAATATTCTTCTAGAAAGGATTCACCATTCTAGATGCCATGAAGAACATCAGTGATGCACAGGAGGTCAAAATATCAACATTACTAAGACTTTGAAAGAAGTTGATTCCAGCCCTCATGGATGAGTTTCAGGGGTTCAAGGCTTCAGTGGGGGAAGGAATTGCAGATGTGGTGGAAAGAACAAGGTAACTAGAAGTAGAGCCTGAAGATGTGATGTAATTGCTGCAATCTCATGAGAAAACCTGAATGGATGAGGAGTTTCTGCTTATGGATGAGCAAAGGTGGTTTCTTAAAATGGAATCTACTTTTGGTAAACACGTTGTGAACACTGTTGAAATGACAACAAAGGATGTAGAATATTTCATAAACTTAGTTGATAAGGGAGCAGCCATGTTTGAGAGGATGGACTCCAATTTTCAAAGAAATTTACTTTGGAGAAAATGCTATCAAACAGCATTACATGCTACAGAGAAAACTTTCATGAAAGGAAGAGTCAGTTGATGCAGCAAACTTTATTATTTCTTATTTTATGACATTTCCACAGCCACCCCAACCTCCAGCAACTGCCACCCTGTCAGTAGCTATCAACATCAAGACAAGACCCTCCATCAGTCAAAAGGTTATGACTCTCTGAAGGCTCTGATAATTTTTAGCATTATTTTAGCAATAAATATTTATCATTAAGGTTTGTACATTACTTTTAGATATAATGCTATTTCACATTTAATAGACTGCAGTAGAATGTCAACATAACTTGTATGTGCACTGGGAAATGAAAAAATTTGTGTGACTCACTTTATGGCAATAATCACATTATTGTGGTGGTATGAAGCAGAACCCACAACGTCTCCAAAGCCTGCCTAATATGAATACTGACATGAAAGGCAGCATTTTCAAGTGTGTTAAGTTTGCTAATTACATGAATGTTGATGGGTTTTCATATATAATGAGTTCTATGAAGCAATGAGTTAGAGAACTACTAGGTTTTTGCAGGGGGCAGGAGGGAGGAGGTGGCCTTTAACTTCCTTTGCTCATGCTAAGGTATTTTGCTACAGCAGCCTGAATGGATTAATACAGGGACAGACAGAAAGATGACCTCAATCTATCACAGTCAAGCAAAGAAGGTAATAAGTCGAACAGAATGTGGGATAGAGTTCTTTGAAAAGCAATATAATGGAGTAATCATTGCATTTATAGAGAGAGCTAAGGGAGAGTCAAGCCAAGCCCAGCCAACTAGCCTTGTTTATATCTTAAGGTCCAACTCAATGCCAACCCTACAGAGGGTTAAGTTTACTAATTGTGTGGATGTTGATGGGTTTTCAAATATAATGAGTTCTATGAACTAATGTGTTTGAGAACTATTAGGTTTTTGCAGGGGGCAAGAGGGAAGAAGTGATCTTTAATTGCCTTTGTTATGCAAAGGTGCAACATTGCGTTGGACCAAAAGACAAGGCTAGTTGACTGGGTGCAGTGGCTAGTGCCTATAATCCCAGAACTTTAGGAGGCCAAGCCAGGAGGATTGCTTGAGCCCAGGAGTTTGAGACCAGCCTGGGCAACATAATGAGACCTCATCTTTACACAAAAAAATATATTTTTAATTATACAGGTGTGATGGTGCATGCCTGCAGTGCCAGCTACTTGGGAGGCTGAGGCAGGAGGATCACTTGAGCCCAGGAGGTTGAGGATGCAGTGGGTTGTGATTGCATCACTACACACTAGCCTGGGTGACAGAGTGAGACCCTGTCCTCCGAAAAATAAATAGAACAGGCAAACAAAAAGCAGGGCTAGTTGAGTTAGTCAAGGGCAGTGGGGGAAAGAGGAATCTCAGGGGCAGACAATCTGAACAGAGGAATGAAATTATATGTTTTTGTTTATATCCATATGCCATGTTTCTACCATAATGGCTAAAATATAATAGATACTCAAAATGCTTATGAGCTGAAGTCATTTCATTTTTCTATCCACCTATTCTTTAAGCATTTTCTTTACTCAGCTTTCCCTTATGTAACAATGGAATTATACTTGTCTGTGCTTACCTCTCAGAGAATAATACACATAAAATCCCACTCAGAGAATGAATATGCTAAAGAATGGAAGAGTTTGGACATGTTTATAGGTATTGACATTAACAACAGATACTGCACAAGGGCCTCCTGATGATGTTCTGTGAAGGCCAAGCATTTTCCTCTCCTCCTTGGTACTGCAGATTAAAATGGTGTCTGTGGTAGATAATGTGATAATGTTCCCCATCCACTCACACCCTGTTGCTGAAGAGGGGCCTGTGTTCTGTTTCTGGGGCAATTTGTATTTCTCTTTCCAGTCTCCATTGAGGTTGGCTGAAAAGTAAAGACACAAACAGCCCCAGTGACAGCAACAGAAAACAGAGGTGATAGATTTCTAGGGTTATTTTAGTAGAGCAATTTGGCTGAAAACCTGCTGTACAGATAAACTCAGAAATTATGGTTTGCAAACAAAGCAAGTTAGCAAGATGAAAATACGTAACAGAATCCAAGTGTATGATATCTCCAGCAACAATGAAACAGCACCAGCTGAAATGAAGACAAACATAATTTAGGACTATGCCAAGTCTCCGAACTTACTATTCCCTTTCCCTGGAATGCCTCTTTCATCTCCTTTTCTGACAAACTCCTACACATCCTTCACCACCCAGCTGAGAACTCACCATCTCTGAGAAGCCATTTTGAAATCTAGCAGGCAAAGCAAATGGTTCTGCTCTCTATGCTTCCTTGGTAAAGTGTATATATTCCTATTATACTAGAGTAAACTTATTTTGTCACTATATCCAAGACTTACATTCTGAGGTCTCGAGGGCAAACACTGAATCATCCTTCTCTGTATTCCCGGCATCTCATACATTGCCTGCTACCAACATATACACTGTGAGCAATGCTACTTGTTATTAGGGTTACTTTGCAGGATGAAACACCAAGTATTGTATATAAAGTAGCCAGTTGGGTACCTGACATTGTGCCTGTTCAATAAATCCAACCATACTATAGTCTTGCCCTTCCCCAAATGCTGTCTCATCCATGTTATCTGTTTCTCCTTGCTATTTTTTGAGCACATCTTACTTTTGACTGGAATGACCTCTCCTCTCTTTTCCCCCCATTCAGATCTCAGCAATGCTCAAGGCCCAGCTCAGACCTCACCTCTCGGTGAAGGCTTCCTGGGCTACTCCAGACTTACTGAAGATTTACTTCACTGAACACACAAAACAATGAGATGAGAGTCACCTATTAGAACTGCCAATAGGATCTGAATGTTTCACTCTTGACACCCCAGTATTTGTTAGCACATAGTGTACACTTAATTTGATGATGTCATAGCTATTCCACATGCATGGGAATCAAGCAGACCACCCAAACCAAATCAAATGAGCTCCCTGAAGGAGGGGGAAGGGCTGGACATATCACTGTGTTGCTCATAAAAATTAACAGTTTAAAAGTACCTCTTACTACTAAGACTGGGAGGCTAGGAATATATTTTACTTTCTCAGTTAACAATAAGGTATAAATGGGGTGCTGTAAACCTGTTCTCTACAATGCCTCAAGCCTAGCTTAAGTTCTAGAATTCTCCTAAGAGGCAATCTCATGTTGGGGGCTGAGTATCAAGGGACCCTGTGTGACTGCCACAGAAGAGACACTGCTTCCGGCTTTCTTCACTTTCTCGTTAGGATGACTGCTGTTTGACCCAAGTAGTACACTAATAAGCATTGGCTATTGGCTATTTCCTCAGATGGCTTTTAACCTGACTCTATAGTCTGGACCAAAGTAAGCAAGTAACTGTGGAGATTCTACTTATCTTCAGTCTCACCTTGAACTGTGGGAGGAAATGCCTAGCTATTCCCACAAGAAGGAAATAGGTCTGAGTATTTGAAGTATGTCATGCTCAATAAAGAACTAAAAGCACCACGAAATGTTTGGCAGAAAATTAATAGAGTAGACAATGTGTTTTAGCAACCATAGTTTCCATTTTACAAGCCTTCCTTGTGAATTCTAGTACCTTCTCCCCACCCTGTGTCCTGCCTTTTCCCACCAAGTTTGTGTTCACCATATGCAGACCTTCAGGAATCCTCCGGTGTCCTTTGGCTAACTGACCAGCCATCTCTGTTGTTTATTTGGAGTTTCCTTCTTGAATTATTCTCCCAACTTCCAACCTTTTGGATCAAACCTCTTTCCCGACCACCCTTTTCCCAACAAAATTGGTATTTTACATTAAAACATAGATAATGCGCATTACAACTGATCTTTCCTGGGTTTCACTTCCCCAAAGCCTTGCTTTCAGCTATGATATAGATGACTCCATCATCATAAATTAACCCTGCAGCAGAATTCCCAGTGTAACATGTTTACATCTCAGTGGAGACATTCCTTGCCCAACAAGTATCTCCTGTTATTGTGTTGTGTTTGTAAAAACGAAGATAAAGAGAACACAAGGAGACTTAGAACATTTTTCACAGTTCAATCTAGGTGGCTAACCAATGAATAAGATGGGGACTCAGTGAGGTGATACTAATTGAGTCTTAAAGATACATCCAAATGTTCTGCCACTGCCCTGTGGCTTTAGTGACCAGCTATGTTCTAAACCCAAGTGTAAGATCTGGAGGTGTCAGCGCCACCTTCCTCCTTCTGTGCAGATACCATCTGTGCCACCTGTATGTGCTAACTCTCAAATGCCAGTGCAATAGGCACATTAGGATCCCACTTACCAAATGCGTATGTACATGTAGTTATCTCACAATAGAGGTGGGAGTTAGGTGAGATTGGGTAGGATGAGATGGGGTGCACTAAGGAACTAACTACAAGTAAACAGTGGTTTTAGTGTCTTTGAAATCAGACCTGGGTGTAATTTTTGACTGAACGTCCTAGCAGCTGTGAGCCTTTGGGCAAATTAAATTATTCAACCTTCCTGAACCTCAATTCTTTATTTTCTTTCTTTTTGTCCCTTCCCTTCCCCTTCTTCCCCCTCCCCTTCCCTCCCTCTCTGGTCCATTTCTTGTAAGAGGAGCTCTCAATACTGATCAGCTCACGTAGGTCAAGTAAAAATGTTAGCCCTTCATATTACAACCATACTCAATCTTCATGACCATTGTTGAGGCTCAGAAAATGATACCCCAAAATATGGTCCTTTGGCATACTGATTGCTTTGAACAAAGGTTGAAAGGCCTCAGAATCAAGGTCTTTCTCTGACTTTCTCCTGCACAGCTTTCCCCACTCTCCACATTCCTTTCCTAAGTGTAGGGAGGGGCTCTCTCTGAAGTTCCCTCACCAGAAGAAAGTTTATCCAGAAGGAAAGCAATGGTCTTTGACCGCTCCCTGAAATCTACCCTAACCCGAGAAGATTAACTCTGATGCAGGAGAGATAACAAGAAGTCTCTACCTCCAGGGCACCCACACCACACCCAGACAGACCTTTCACCTGTTCTTCCCATTGTTCTTCTAAGGGCCATTAACTGAGAGACTCTATCTGTATAATAAAACAACCTTTGTTTGAAGTGCGGTTCTGTCCCTCACTTTCCTATAGCTCCTCCTCACCTGTCCCATAGTGCAGAGGAACTTTGTCCCAGGCCATCATCTGTTCTTCCAGGCCACTCATCTCCTCTAAAAATGATTTACTCTTTCTCTAAAATTGGCAGTGTCCCCCATTTCCCTCTCCCCTATGAAAAGGGTATTTAACCTTCAACTATCTGGCCTTTGAGTCTTGCATTTTGTGTGGATCCTGTGCACATTTGCATGTTAATAAATTTGTATGCCTTTTCTCCTGCTAATCTATTTCCAGTTTATTTCAGCGAACTTAAAAGTCCCTTTATCCCTACATACCCTATTAGCTGCTATTGTTAACTTCGTTTATGGAAATAAAATAAAGCTCAGAGTGTTTAAGTTAACTACTCAAATTCACAGAGATAGTGAGGAACCTATACTCTTTCAAAATGCTGGGCCACTTCCCACTGTAACATGCAGTAGTCATATGAGAACACCATATGTAGCTACAATGAGGAAGACATTAAACATCTTCTGTCAAGTAGCTCTGTCATTGCCTGGAACATAGCAGGTACCCAATAGATGTTACTTCCTTATTCTTTTCCTGTCTCATAGTTAATGTGTTTTGCTATTTTGATTCACTGAATAAACAAATTGAAAACAACAATGTGTATTTGTAAATACATGCACTGAAGCACTCTTATCAACAAATTGAAGAATACTGCCAGTTCGGCTTTGCCATTTCTAATGAACCACAGGAAGGAAGACTCCATATACAGGGGTCTACAAGGCTCTCTGTCCAAGTAACTGGGAACATCTGGGCTACTGACGAAAAGTAGTGGAAACCTGGTGTGTCACCTGGATGTTGCAGGAAACCCAGACAGTCCATGTCTCTTGGTACTGTAGCTTCTTCTGAAATCAAATGCCAACAATGATCTGGTGCATTTTTTATGAGCTGTGCACTCAGCCATGCCCAGAAACACTAGAAACTTCCCTAGGGATATATTAGCAGTACAACTTACCCCCCTCCCTGTGCTTCCCAGGGTGTGCTATTCCCCTCCCCTCTGCACATTTCAGTTTCACTGAGAACAGCTTCTGTTCAAAAGCCAGTCCCTGGGGCTTGAGCTAAACACTGGAGTCCATGCCTGTCAGAATGAAGACAGACAGCTCAGCAGCTCAAGCTGCACCCTAGGTTCCTCACACTCTTGACAAAGAAAACATAATCCTGGTATGTTAAGAAATAACCATTCAGATTTTCTTAAAAGAGAGATGGAAAGAGGAATAAGAAATCCAGAGAAATGACAACAGAGTAATCATAGCCAATGTTTCATGAAAGCTGTATTTTCCACCGAATCCACTAACATAAAACACTGCTGCTTTTTCTGGTCCTAGTAGGAGACGAAATTATTTCAGAGACTATTAGATTTGTTGTTTTAACTATTTCCATGTTTTGTTCTGTAAACAAGCCCCTGACTCTCATGCTCCTTCTCCCTCCTTTGAAGATGTTTCCAGTTCTGAGCAGAAAGTTATGGGCCAGGAAAAGAGAGAGAGTGAGAGGGAAAGAAAGGAAGGGATGGCAGTAGATGAGTTAATATGTATTAGGCACATAAGAAATGCCATTCACTATTCTGAACATTTAAAGGAAACTTCTCTTAACAATCCCGGGAGATAACAGGGATTGAACCCATTTCATAGCTATGGAAAGCAAGACTCAGAATGCAAGCGGCTTCTTCAAGGCCGCCCAGTTGGTAAATGCCTTAGCTGGGACTCGAATTCATGTCTGACTAATTCCGATGCCCAGGCAAAGAATTTGGCTTTGAATTAAACCCCACTTTGGGAACTTTTGTTTATGTCTCCCTCATTCCAATTATTTGTGCTCATTTCATACTACGCACAATTTCAAGTGCTTTAAAAATATTAACTCATTTAATCCTCAGAACAGCCCTATAAAGTAGATATAATGATTACTCCTCGTTTTAGTGTCAAGGAAACTGTGGACAAAGAAGTTGAGCAACTTAACCAAAGTCACGTAGCCAGCAGATGCCTTTGCTTGGGTCCCCCTGTCCAGGTGATTCAATCTCATACACTCCTGCACTTTCCGAGTCTTGCCAGCATCTTCCTTCCTTGGCTGCCCTTTCTGACTTTCCTGAGCTTCAGTCACACTCACAGCGCAGGGGACCCTCTGGACTACTCTGAATGCTCAGGTGGTGACCAAACTCATTTCAATGTGCGTGAAAAATATTTGTCAAGTGTCACTTTTGCATTCAGTGTTGAAGACACATCTCTGAAAAAATAAATACAGCACCTGCATATGTGGAGCTTATAGTTTAATGGAAGATGCAAACAAGAAGGCAGCGAGAAGGTGCTGTAAGAGGTCCTACAGAGCTCAGAGGAAAGGGAACAGGAACAAAGGATGGACCCTTCCCAGGGAATGAAATGGAACTCCTGGAAGAACAGTTTCCTTTAGTGGATTTCTTAGGAATAAGGGTATCTTCCAATTGAACTTTAAAACACAACATTGAGGCCGGGCATGGTGGCTCATGCCTGTAATCCCAGCACCTTGGGAGGCCGAGGCAGGCAGATCACAAGGTCAAGAGATCGAGACCTTCCCGGCCAACTTGGTGAAACCTTATCTCTACTAAAAAATACAAAAATTAGCTGGGCGTGGTAGGGTGCACCTATAGTCCCAGCTACTCAGGAGGCTGAGGCAGAACCCAGGAGGAGGAGGTTGCAGTGAGCTGAGATTGCGCCACTGTACTCCAACCTGGTGACAGAGTAAGACTCTGTCTCAAAAAACAAAAACGAAAACAAAAAAAACAAAAACAAAAAACCCCACAACATTGAGAAGTAACCTGTAGGAAGTCAGGATGTCACAGAGCAACTAAGTGGGGCTATTGAACTTTCCCAAATCAACCTCTTTGCAAGAAGATCCATCTCAGACAATCAACCGCAGAGCTCCTCGGTAGACAGATGTGTCCCAACAGGAATTTGAGGATTTGCTGGGCCACTAGATAGGTCATAATATTGGACATATCACTTTTGTTAGTAATAATTCTGCATTTTTTAAGGCAACAGTAAATGCTGGCCCCAGGGACCCAGTGACTAATACTGGGTCTAATGGTGAATGTGGCTGTGGATGGGAAGCACACCAATACCAAGGGTAGGCTGCCCCTGCTCACACATTTTGGTGTTTGTAGAGCAGAAGATGTTGACCCAGGATTGCTCATTTCAGCGCCCTAAACTCAAGCATGCTCGTGTAGAGCAGGAGAGTTGAAAGATGGAATATGTGTTGGTGAAAGGAAGGAACAAGCTCAGGGAAGGAATATTTGTGGAATATTTTTCATTTCCTTACATGTATGCTATCTCATAATGCCCATATCAACTTCATGCAGTAGGTGCTGTTAACCCCTTTTCTATAGACAGGCAAACAGTACCTGGGGAACTAGAAACTGCCAAAGATCTCACAGTTGGTAGACTTTATTAGACCCTAAATCAGCTCCCTTTCTATTATATCAAAGCTGCCTTTCTTTGGAATCTCCCAAAGGGAGTCTTAGTTTTAGGTTAAGAGGTTTTGTCCTCCGTTTTTTGAAATAAAACCTATCCCTGGTTGGAGAGCAGGCAGTGGAAACAATGCACTAGCTCACAGATAAATGACCCACGATTAGCAAAAATTAAAGAGGGAAAGCACTGAATTCAGAGAGCACTCCTCATCACTCCCCTGACAAAAGTCACTTCACACATGCTAGTTATTCTGTGTGCTGATCACAGTGGAGTCCAATCTCCAATGAACCTAACCTGCCACTATCACCTAATCCTCCACAGGACACGGTTAGGTGATTAAAGTCAGCATAGGAGATTACTGAGTCAAAAATGTCTTTGAAAGTCTCCAAAATGGTCCATTCCATGCAGGGCAAAGTCTGTGCTCAGGAAGCATGACACTGGTATTTTGCCTTTAGTAGACATCTCTTTGTTTCTTTGCTTGGGCACCAGATGAAGTTATTTGTGTTTAGGGATCCTGTTTTTTTGTTTTTTGTTTTGTTTTGTTTTTGTTGTTGTTGTTGTTGTTTTTTAATCTTCAAATGTACTGTATCTTTAAGGATAGACTTATTTTCTATTCAAGATGCTGATGCCCTGAGAGGCCTCAGGAACACAGAAATTTGCAGCTTGGTAGATTTAAGGCTCCCATTCACTGCGACTCCCAGGCATAAGCTCATGGAAGGAAAGGGTGGTTAGAAATGCCACACCACCCAGTAATGGGATTGCTGGGTATATACCCAAAGGATTATAAATCATCCTACTATAAAGACACATGCATGCTTATTGCAGCACTGTTCACAATAGCAAAGACTTGGAACCAACCCAAATGCCCATCAATGATAGACTGGATAAAACAAATGTGGCACATATACACCATGGAATACTATGCAGCCATAAAAAAGAATGAGTTCATGTCCTGTGCAGGGACACTGATGAAGCTGGAAACCATCATTCTCAGCACACTAACACAGGAACAGAAAACCAAACACTGCATGTTCTCATTCATAAGTGGGAGTTGAACAATGAGAACACATGGACACAGGGAGGGGAACATCACACACTGGGGCCTGTCACGGGGATGGAGGGCTAGGGTAGGGATAGCATTAGGAGAAATACCTAATGTAGATGATGGGTTGATGAGTGCAGCAAACCACCATGGCATATGTATACCTATGTAACAAACCTGCACATTCTGCACATGTATCCCACAACTTAAAGTATAATAATAAAAAAAATTAACAGTAAAAAAAAAAGAAACAACACACTACTTCAATTATTCTTGGCTTCTCCCACTGACACTTCCTCTCGCAGCCTCTTCTCACCCCTCCTCCTCTGCATTGTTAAAGTTGCCTAAGTCAAAGGACAACTGCATCAAGTCCACTGTGTTTGCATGGATAGGGGAGCCCTGGTCATGCAAATTCCAAACAATAGGCCATCAAAGTCTCTTACCAATTAGTTCTGGAAGGTATGTGTTGAATATATCTCTGTTTAAAAACAGGTGCTTCTGTGCATAGGAAATTTAGAAGCCTCCCAGTGAATCAATGAACCCATGCTATAAATCTCTCTAGCTCCCCAACCTTCTTACCGGTTCTCTCCTCACTGTTTTCTACTCTATGAACCCTATCCCCTCTGAGCACCAGGATGCAGTAAAACTGGCCTCTGCTGTGCTTGCTCCTTCCCAAATTCCTTGGAGAGAAGAGACCTGGAATGAGGAAACATGAGCTTAAGATCTTCTCTTAAGCCAAAAGAGGCAACTCATTTAATCAACGAAGGAATAGATAATGTCAATATAATTTGAAGCAAGATTTGGCTTGCTAATTAATTGAATTTAGATTCTTCAATATTTATTCAGTTTTCAGCATATCTTGTGTGTGTAGAGGTAGCAGCTTTGTTTCTATTTGAAGGTAAATTTCTAGGGGACATGCACAATGTATTATCTTCATTTTGTTTAGTGTTAAAAGAAGATAAATGGAGTAATACAGTACAATTCACGGCCATGCCTTCGGAAAAAGATTATTGCACAATTTTCCACTGCAGGACACAATTATTAGTACTGATGTTTTATAAGAGCACCCAATCTTCAGAAATAAAAGGTTATTTAATCTCTCATGGCTCCAGATTGAGTGTAGAGGGGGAAGTGGGCATGGACACACTGTTTTTTATAGCCATGCTCAGGGCCTGGTCTATAGGAGGGGCTCAGCTAACTGACGAATGAACACATGGGAATCAGATCATTAAGAGGGAAGTTGGTAAGTTAAGGAACTATCTGATCAATATTTGATTTCTGGCAATAATCAGAGCTTTTCCTGGTTGTTTTACACCTCTCTATTATTTAGGCTTGACTGCAGAGAATGGCCATTCCGTTGAATGACCTTATTCCTCTACCTGTCTGAGTCTGCTCCTTTCCCCGCAGCAGGAGCAAATGAGCTCCAGTTTTTAAGAGTGCATAATAAACACACAGCCTGTCAGGCTTCAGCTGGGGTTATTGATGGAAAATGACTTGATGAACAGTCCTTGCTTGAGTGATAAACATGTATATCAGGAAGTAAATCTAGTGGAAAAGAAAATCTATCCAACACTTGTGCTAGCAGTTGGAAGACTCATATTGACAGTGAGGATTCATTTTCTTAATTTTGAGTAACTCTGAGTCTTTTTCTAAAAACCCATCTTCTTTTCTCTATTACTGCCCAAAAGGGTGGTGTTACCTATTTATTAAAAATAGCCATACTACTTTACACGTACAAGTCACTTGTTCGTCTTTGAAACCCAAACATCTTACATTTGCTTAACGCAGATACCCTAAGGAAATGTTATTTGGCAGTAATGACAACGCCAAAACACAGAGGCTGGTTTCTTTAACTGCGTCTACTCAGCAATCTGAAATGAAACTTAGGATTTTAGGAAGTAATAACATCATTTATTTTATTTCTACTATGTATCTGGCACGTTATTTTATGTAAGCACAACAACTATATGAGGAAAGTATTTTCTCCACTTCAGAATAAAGGAATCTATGGCTCAAAATTGCGTAACTTGCAAAAAGTTATTACATCTATATATTAGTCCGTTCTCATGGTGCTGATAAAGACATACCCAAGACTGGGCAATTTACAAAAGAAAGAGGTTTAATTGGACTTGCAGTTCCACATGGCTTGGGAGGCCTCACAATCATGGCAGAAGGCAAGGAGGAACAAGTCACACCTTACACGGAATGGCAGCAGGCAAAGAGAGCCTGTGCAGAGAAACTCCCCCTTATAATAACCATCAGACCTCATGAGACTTACTATCAGGAGAACACCCTGGGAAAGACCTGCCCCCATGATTCAATTACCTCCCACCAGGTCCCTCCCACAACACTTGGGAATTCAAGATGAGATTTGGGTGGGGACGCAGCCAAACCATATCAATCTAGTAAGTGCCAGAGTAGGAACTTCAACTCAGGTTTGTAACTACAAAGCTTATGTCTTCACCAATGAATATTACACAGTCTCTCCAGGACATAGAAAGGTAGTTTAGTAGTGTGGAGAAAGAGGCTATATATTACATTTTTCATCAGGCTCCATTTCCTAGTGAAGAAGAAAAAAAAAAAAAGAAGAAAAACCAAGCTCTGCAAATACAATCTCTTATGGTAGACAGAATAATACACCTCCCCCCATCAAAGATAAAACATATTCTAATTCTTGAAGCATGTGAATAGGGTACCTTCTATAACACAGGGGAATTAAATTTGCTAATCAGTTGATCTTAAAATAGGGAGTGTGCCTATCATCCAGGTGCACCCAATGTAATCACAGAATCCTTAAAGGTGAAAGGGGAGGCGGAATAGTGAAAATAAGAGAGACAGCCCCTAGAGGAACACAGCCTAACGTTCATGTTTAAAAACAACATCTGCATTTATAAGAAAAGGGCCCACAAGCCAAGGAAAGCAGGTGGCCTTTAGAAGCTGGAAAAAGCAAGGAAGCAGATTGTTCCCGAGAGGCCCCAGGAAGGGATTTGCTCTAATTCTGACACCTTGATTTTATCCAGAGATACCTGTATTGGACTTTTAACCTTTAGAACTCTCATAAATTTGTGTTGCTTTAAGCCATGAAATGTGTGGTAATTTATTATAGCAGCAATAGATAGCTAATACAGAAATCAATGGGGTTGAAAACAAGTGGAGAACAGACACATGAGTGAGAAAAAAAATGACTAAAAAATCCAGTCAAATAAGCAACAGTTCCTCCAGCTACATGCTATCTTGGTTGTCTCTACTACAGCTCACTGGTAAGACTTCCTTGTCGAAGAGACTATGAACATCTCTAGACCTCAATTGTGGGTTATCTGAGCTTTCCCCCTCTCCCAAGGATAACAGTGTTTCCAAGGCTTTGGCACGCATTAAATCACTTGGAGGGCTTGTTTAAAACACAGATTGCTAGGACTCAGCCCCAGAATTTCTGATTCAATAGCTCTGGAATGAGAATCAACAATATGGATTTGTAACAAGTTGCCAGATGATGCTGATGGCCAGAGACTACACTTTGAGAACCACTCATTTAAGCAATGATTCTTGGGAGAGTGATCTAGGCTCTTTGTTCCTTAATACTGTTGATTTCAATTCATAGAACTATCGAAACCCACTGCTATATTTAGAACCAGTGTCTTAGGAGAGCTGTTTTTCCAAAAATGTCATAGATTCTAGAATTCCAGAATCTGAAGGCACACGACTTCTTCTTGGTTCTACCTATTGATATCTAATCTCATCCAACAGAAACATCCATCTAGCAAGTCACATGGCCATCATGCTGCTTTTCTATTCTCTCTACTACTGACCATTACTAAGAAGAGATGCTTTGAAGAAGGAAACAGAATCATCACACTTCTCAGGGCCCACTGCACACTTGTTTAGATGTTATCGTGGCATTTTTCCCCTAATGCTCCAGTGTATGGAAACATAATACTCTCAATGAATTTATAAACTTTTCAAAGGTAGGGAGCCTGTGCTCTGCCTACTTTGTGTACCTAGTATTGTGCTATCCTGTAGCGCTTGTTCAATGACTCAGATCCCCTGAGGCACCATTACTGTTTAGTTACTGACAGAATTGAAAGCTCAGCTGTGTCCCTTAATTCGTCACCCCAGCCAGCCCCATGGGGGTGCTGTGACATTTAAGAAGTATTTTTATTTTTATTTATTTATTTATTTTGCCTCACTTTTGTATTTGTTTTCACTGTTGGGGATGAGATTTATAATGTTTCAACACTTGCATTCACAAAGCCAATCCATAGATGTTAGGAAACAAAGAAACTGGATGTTAACACCATTAGCTCAAGGTTGCAAAAATGGCAGCTCACACGTTGTTTGGTTTGGACCCCTTAAGGGCATTACTTAGATGCCAGAATCAGAGAATTTAACATACACACCAGACTGTTGGCTTCTCTTGAAAAGCTGACAACTCTAAACTCACATCTCTGCACAATTATAATCCAGTGGCAGCTGACTGGCCACTGTGTACTTTGATTGGGGCCTGCACTGTCCAATTTGCCACCTGGCCTGCTTCACTCAGGCATATTACCTGTCTAGTCCCTGTAGAAATTTGAGGTTGCAGCCTCTGTTTTCAATGTGTTTATTCACCTCTGCATCAGTTCCAAATTTTTCAAGGTCTGAGCTGGCCTGTGCCAATCTTGTCATGCCAAACACAGCCGACTCTCCAGTTCACTCTGTGGCCATGACCAACCCAAGCCCAATCACCCTGATACCCAAGGAGCACACATGGTCCACTGGCATTTCCACAAGGGAAACCACAGGCCCTAGAACCTGCTAACACATCCATCTCTCTGTCAGGGAACTCTAAGCATAAACAACTGACCTGGAACTTGCAAGACACTGGGAAGCCTCGCTGACCATCTCCACCCTTGGCTTTGTTTCCGATCTCAATGGTAGAAGACACTGTGTGCAATTAGTCTTCTGATCAATTTAACAGGATGCTGGACTATGTCATGAAAGGTGCTAACCCTCCCCTCTGTTGCAACAGATAAGTAACATTACAGATGAAGGAAAAGGAATGATTTCTTCCTGACCTGAGTTGGTAATCAGTTGATGCCTTGGAAGATGACAACTGGCTTGTGTTTGTGATAGATATCCCAGTGCTTGCATGTATGACTGACATCTGCCAGAGTCACTATGCTGAGCAATTTGCCTTCATAAGAGTCTACAGAAGTCAGTATCACAGGCTAATTATAAGTTAGAGGAGAAAAATATGTCCTTTCAACTGAATAACTGTGTCTTTAATTTTACAGAGTCCTTTTCTCCTTGGGACTATGGGGAGGGAAGAGACCTCTCTTGTCACTTGTCATTCCGAGGACCACTAGCTATATCACACTTTGCTTATTTTTTTCTTTTCTTGCCACACCAAAAAAGTCACTCACTTTTTTTCAGAGAAGCCTGCTGCATAGTTTAGTTGGCTATCCTTGCTCTCCTACGGCCCTCTCCTAGCTCTGACTTCTTTTAAAAGCATAAATCTCTAACATTGAAGATTGTTTGTTCTGAAGGGATCTTTGTCAAAAGAGCATTCAGGGTTCTATCACTTGTTTATTGTTCATTAAAGAGAATTACATTTGACTCACCTCTAATATTTAAATAGATAAGGCACCCCAGGAAAGGGAGCAAGAAAGCTTGCAAAGAGGACTGTGGGGTCTTTCTTCACAAGGATGCTTGTTGGGCAAGGCCCTGCAGGGAGATGGGAGAAAATGCTATTACAACTATCAGATGAAACAGCATACCAGACAAGGAACTTTGCAATTAGTTCCTCTTGTCTTTAAAATAGATACGGCCCAACATGTGGGTCAGAAGTAATTTAAGTCTAGACAAGGATGCTCACATAGGCTAAGAAAGAATGTTCTTTTAAGAACACATTAAGACTCTTATTATGGGTCTTACAGGACAGTCTGAACCTTTTGGTTGATGTATTTTATTACAACTGCTGGAATTTTAGGCATGCTCATTCTTATCACTTGGTATTGAAAAAGAAAAACAAAACCAAAGAGCAGCCTGTGACATCTGGAACATAACCTGGCACTCATGGCTAGATCTTGTTATTCTTCTATTGCACACGAGCAATGTCACAGAATACCAATCTCAGAAGAAGTCACTCTGAGACCATGATAAACTGAGTCAAAACAAAGCTACATCTTCATTTCATCAATGCACAGAAAAACAAAGTCACTGCTTCACCCACAAAATAGCAAACAGTCCCCTCTCTTGGCTAGTGATGGCTACTTCTTTACCATTTACAACTTTATCCTCACTCCAGTGTTCCATACAGAGAAGATTTAATCAAGATACACATTTTTAGAATTGTCTCTGCTTTCTGACATCCTCTGATCTAAAGCAAACTAGGCTTTCTTGGACCCTTCCTCAAATTACCCAACCAAAGTCAAATTCCTATAATAGGTTTTCTCCAACACCCTGTAGCTGAGACATTTTGGTTCCTCATGATGTGTGTCCTCATCAAAACAGAGTAACAAATGCAACTCCATCAGCTACAGGTGGGTTTCTGATAGTCTTTGGCTAGAGGCATTAGGAGTAAAAATCATTTTCAGACGTAGATGTCAATTTCACAATTAAAGTTCCAAGGTTTTCCTGTGTCTCTCAAGACACGCCTTGTCAGGTACATGAGCGTCTGGGAGACCTTGCCCTGCCTCTTTCCTACCTCATCAGGTCTATAGCTCATCTTTATGCCTTGTGGTGGGTTACATAGTGTCTCCCCAAATGATATGGAATGTATGAATGTGTCATTATTTGAAAAAAGGGTCTTTGCAAGATGGAATTAGTAAAGGCTGTCTAGATGAGATCATCCTGGATTACCTAGGTGGGATCTGAATCCAATGGCAAATGTTTTTTGTTTTTTGTTTTTTTTTTGAGACGAGTTTCTCTCTTGTCGCACAGGATGGAGTGCAATGGCGCAATCTCGGCTCACTGCAACCTCCACCTTCTGGGTTTCAGGCGATTCTCCTGCCTCAGCCTCCTGAATAGTTGGGATTACAGGCATGTGCCACCACACCTGGCTAATTTTTGTATTTTTAGTAGAGATGGAGTTCACTGCATTGGCCAGGCTGGTCTTGAACTCAGGTGGTCTGCCTGCCTTGGCCTCCCAAAGTGCTGGGATTACAGGTTTGAGCCACCGTGCCCAGCCTGGCAAGTGTCTTTAGAAGAAGAGAAGATACAGGCAGAAAAGGAGAAACGCAGAGAAGGTAATGTGAAGACAGCCAGAGATCAGAATGATTCGTCCACCAGCACCAGAAGCTGGGAGAGAGGCATGGAAGGGATTCATTTTCAGAACCTCCAGAAGAAACCAGCCTTGCTGACACCTTGGTTTTGGACTTCTGACCTCCAGAACTGTGACAAAAGAAAACAAAAAATCTTTGATTCCCCTAAGTTTGTGGTCCTTTTCACGTTGGAAAACTCAGACACTCCTCCAGCTATACAGAGCCACTTGCTCATCCACACTAACCTCTTAGCCAGAAATGTTTTTTTCTATTATCTACCCAGTGGTCTTTAAAATTCAGTTCAAACGTCATCTCTCCTGAAAAGCCTTCTTGAACCTCCCTCAATCTCATTTACCTGTCCTCTCTTGTGTTTCCATAACAACCTGTGCTTTTCTTGATCCAGGGTATTTTACTTTTGTATTGTAATCCTGATTTACCTGTTTGTTAACCTACCTAGGCTGTGACACTTTTAGAATAGGGACCATGATTGGTCCACAGGTGCAAAGTTACAGTTAAATGGAGGGAGTAAGCTCCAGTGTTCTACCACACAGCAGGGTGACTATGGATAACAATACTGTATTGTTGTATTTCAAAATAGCTAGAAGAGAAGATTTTGAATGCTCTCACCAGAATAAAATAGTAAATATATGAAGTGATGAATATGCTAAACATTCTGGTTTGATTTTTACATAATGTATACATGTATCAACCATCTCACTGTGCCCCATAAATATGTACAATTATTATGTGTTAATTAAAAACAAAACTTAAGAAAATATTTATATGTACAATACCCAGCACATAATAAATGCAAGCTGAATAAATGAATGAATAAACAAGTTCTTTTGTTCAGAGAGTTGTTTTAAGTCTCTCATCCTTCAAAGCAATCTTTTTAAGGCATCTTTTACCCATTCAAGGGAATACAGACTATACTAGGAAAGCATAAAATATTGCCAGAAGCCTGAATAGACTGCTTCTATTCATTAGAATTGTAATTGCTTAATATGAGCTTTGGGAATTTTTTTGCTCTCCTTCTCACTCCCCTCTACTCACCCACATGACCCATTTCTAGGTGTTTTGCCTGTTTCAATGGAACTTTGGGAGAAGAAAAGTCCCCAGAAAAACAGCAAGACACTGAGAGGTAAAGAGGAATACCTGGATCTCAGGTAAGCACCAGACAGGAACATGAGGAACCAAGGAGCAGGCAAGAGAAAGGGCAGAAGAGTCTTTGTCCATGCAGAGCCACAGAGAAAAAAAGACAGAATGTGCATTATCTCCTATAAGTGGCTTTAAAATAGAAAGTTATTTATTTATTTATTTGTTTATTTACTTTTGCCAGAAGACACACAATTATAATGAGGAATTTGAGGCAACTCATAGACTCAGCATTATGTTATCCATCTTTTCTCTAGTCTTTACAGGTAGCAATACAAGAGAAGGAGGGGAGGTGAGCTATGTCACAATGCTTTTAAGTGACACTCAAATAGCAAGGCTCAACCAGTATGAATTAGACATGAATCTGAGAGAAAAATAAATAGGGCTTAGATTATACTTTTTATAACATCTATTTATATAGACATTGCCCTGTTCTGGAAGGATTTGAGGCAGCTTATAAAACAGCACAGGAAGTCTGTTCGAAATCTTCTTGCTTTGACCAAGAGAGGTTCTGAGAGTCAACAGAGAGGCAGAATAGCAGTGATTAAGGACATGAATTCTGGAGCAAGGCTGCTGGATTTAAAACCTGTCTTGAGCTGGGCGCCTGTTGTCCCAGCACCTTGGGAGGCCCACGTGGGCGGATGACTTGAGGTCAGGAGTTCAAGGCCAACCTGGCCAACATGGTGAAACCTGGTCTCTGCTAATAATACAAAAAAATTAGCCAGGCGTGGTGGTGTGTGCGTGTAATTGCACCATTACTGGGAGGTGGAGGTTGCAGCGAGCCAAGATCATGCCGCTGCCCTCCAGGCTGGGTGACAGAGCAAGACTCCATCTCAAAACAAATAAACAAACAAACAAAACCTGTCTCTATCACTTTCCAGCTGGATGATCTTAGGTAGGTTATTTAATCTCTCAGTGTCTCAGATTCACCGACTGTAAAATAGGGATAAGTTCACAGGATCACTTGATAGACAAAATGACTAATTGCATATTAAATACTTTAAAAATGCTTGACTTAGAAATAATGAATGGAAAGCATGTAAGTATTGATAGATGAATCAGACATTGTAAATAATGTGGTTTCGTCCTAACACGGTCCTTCAGGAATTCCCCCCATTTTACAGATGGAGGGATTGACACTCAGACCAAATAACCTACCCAGAGTAACAGTGGTAAAAATGGCTGTGATTGGCAAAATAAACTATCCTCATAGTGAACGGGCAACCTAGAGAATGGGAGAAAAATGTTGCAAATTATCCATCTGACAAAGGTCTAATATCCAGAATCTACAAGGAACTTAAATAAATTTACAAGAAAAAAACAAACAACCCCATTAAAAAGTGGGCAAAAGACAAGAACAGACACTTTCAAAAGAAAACGTTTATGTGGCTGACAAACATTTTTTTCAAAGATGGAAAAAAAGCTTAACATCACTGATCATTAAAGAAATGAAGACTCCATCTCATGACAGTCAGAATGGAGATTATTAAAAAGTCAATAAATAACAGATGCCAGTGAGGCTGTGGAGAAGTAGGAATGCTTTTACACTATTGGTGGGAATGTAAATTAGTTCAACCATTGTGGAAAACAGCGTGGCAATTCCTCAAAGATCTAGAACCAGAAATACCATTAGACCCAGCAATCCCATTACTGGATATATACCCAACGGAACATAAATCATTCTATTATAAAGATATATGCATGCATATATTCATCGCAGTACTATTCACAATAGCAAAGACATGGAATCAACCCAAATGCCCATCAATGATAGACTGAACAAAGAAAATGTGGTATATATACTCCATGGAACATTATGCAGCCATTAAAAGCAACAAGATCATGTCCTTTTCAGAGACATGGAGGGAGCTGGAAGCCATTATCCTCAGCAAACTAATGCAGGAATAGAAAAGCAAACCCTGCAGGTTGTCACTCATAAGCGGGAGCTGAACAATGAGAACACATGGACACAGGGAGGGGAACAACACTCACTGTGGCCTGTTGAGCGGGGTAGATGGAGGGAGAGCATCAGGATAAATAGGTAATGCATGCGGGGCTTAATACTTGGGTGATGGGTTGATAGGTGCAGCAAACCACCATGGCACACGTTTACCTATGTAACAAACCTGCACATCCTGCACATGTATCTTGAAATTTAAAATAAATTTTAAAAAATAATAATTAATTTTTAAAAAAGAAATATTTCAAAAAATGGCCGTGACTGGATGTAAATCCAAGTTCTACTGGCTTCAAAATCAAGCTCTTTTCATGATTCTGCTTTGACTCCATGATTTTCACTCATCCACCCCTAGAGCTAAAATCACCAAGGTTTTGCAAGGTGCAATGACATTGTCATGGATCACACATACTTATGATTTTCCATGCTCTGTGTACCCCTCTTTCTTCATTTTATTCCTCCTTCCTTTCTATATAGAGTCCAACATATGTCATGATTCTAGGAGAGACTGTAAATGGGTCCTATATTTCCTTGTTTTCATTCTCTAAAGTTAAACTCTTTAGGCAACCCCCTCTGGGGAAAGACGTCACAAAAGTAAAATGCACCATCCTCTCATCAAACACATTTCAGCAAAGCTGGTCAAGCTTCTGCTCATTTGGAGAGTACGAGGGTCACCATATGCAGCAGATGTCTGTGTTCGAGGTATCTTATTCCACCTAAATCCCACTGGGCTATTGATAGCACTCCAACATGCAACTGAATACAGAACACTCATCCTAAATGCACACATATACCTTCTGTAGTCTTGTTATAGGGCCAACCCCAACTCAACACAGTAGACCTGCCTTAGAGGGCTCTGTGGTGTCCTGGATAGACCAGAAGCTCCTAGTCAGAAAACCTGGGGTATGTTAAATCCTTGTCATCATCACTTAGTAACTGTTCAATTTTACCTCCATGAGCTTCAGTTTCCTCAAGTGATACTGATGGATGCCTTTCACCACATGATTGCTCTGAGGGTTAAAGATGATAAAGTAAATAGAATGCCTGGGATATAGCAGGTGCCCAATGTGTGACAGGTATTAATGTAATTTATTACAGAAAGGTATAATGCCTGCTACAGGAGATCCAAAATAAATGTTCCTATACCAATTGGAGGGAGGAGAGAAAAAAAATAAACAAAACTTAAAAATAGGAAAAGAAAAGTTTCCTCCCATCCTCAAAGCAGAAAGCACAAACCTTTTACTCTGGAGGTTTCAATAATGAATTTCTATTTTAATTGATGCTGCAGCCGATCCATGCTTTGCACTCACAACACACTCATTCTCCCGGTGATGCTACGCGGGAAGAAGCTTTTAAATCAGTCAGTGAGCATAATGAACTCCAATTTTTCTTTGACAAGGGCAAAATTACAAACATGCTTTCACTTCCAGACAATTAATTAATTTGTTTACACAATTTCTTTGCTTTGTTTTATTTCATAATTCTTTCCACTTGCCTAATCTCAAGGGTTTATTATTAACTTCTTCAGGTGTTCCTCCACGGTACAGCAGAATATAATGTAAGGGGCACTCTTAGCTTTCATGAATTTCAGATCAGGAATGAAGGAATAAAAGAGACCTCAAAAATAGTTCTAGAAGACACTTTTGACAGTTTCCACAGGTATATATTAAATTCTTTCTTTAAATGTAAGATGGCCTGTGGTGGTACACTTTTACCAATGTTTAGAAAGGGACCAAGGATTTTTACCAGGATGTCAGAGCACAGGAAAACTCATGGCGTGATGCGTGTACAGCAACTTGAATGTACCTTATAAAATCCCAGGTTTTTCATCTTCTGGTGTTCCAGGACATTTCCTGATTCATCGTCATACAAATTGTGTTTTTGCACAGATGATCATCGCCACGTTTCTATTATGTACTCATATCTCCAGGTTTTCAATTGCTAACAAGTCACTCTTGGCAGGCAGGGTCTTTTCATAATTTTTTTTTTTCTGGTTTGTTTTTGTCTTTTTTGGTTTTTAAACCTTGCCATGTTTTTGATTGGTTTGGGGCTCTCCCATAAGTCTGTTTTTAAACTCGGAATAGAATTCACATAGGTTCCCCTAGGAGAGTTTTGTTTTAAAGGGCTAACACAAAGAGCTATGCAAAGTTCTGATCTTTGTGTCACTCAAATCATTCAAATAGAATTTAGAGAGGCTATGTTTGAACGTTCACTTATTTGTTCTATAGATATAGTGCCTTCTCTAGGCCATACACTGTGCTGGATGCTTTAGATATAAAACCTCCTTTAATGTATTAAGTTGATGGGATTAGCAGTCTTAGAACTCTTGTGCCCTTGGTCCCCTTAAAATGAAGGAACAAGACGTAGTTCTTTATATAAAAACATCATATTTTGTATCATATCATGTCCCAGGCTTGGCCATAAATTGGGCAGCTAACCCAAGTATACCAATAGACATTCATGCTGATGGCTAGAGAGTGGAATAAACCAGTGGTCTTCTCTAAGATTCAAAGTTTTTATCTGTAGTTTGACACAACCAAACTAGAATAATCTCTAAGCTCTTTTCCAGCTCCAACAGGCCACATTCCAAGATTCTTTCTAATTTTTTCATGGAAGAAGGAAAAGAATGGGAAGAAGAATCCAAGAGTCTCCAATTCCAGACTTTTGCCTTGGAGAAAAAAGTGTATTCAAAGTTAAGGAGTACATTTGCAAATTAAGTGCATTAGATCTTAATTGCTACAAGTTGTTATCAATTACTATTAATTACTATAGAGCATTAAGTAAAGCTGAGGGTTTTTACTTGAGTTGTTTCCTTAGCTCTGGCTACTGAGAATGGATTCTGATTATCTATCCACTCTTTTGCCTCTTTTTCACATGTGCAGTCCTTATTATTCATAGAATGGCCACATTATTTCACTACCAATAATTGTGATGATTATTGTCAAATGCAATAAAGTGATTTGTGGGGCAAGGGGGTTTATGCAATTTTGAACCTTATCCCAGACAATCAATATGCCAAAATTTTTTGGATAGAACATGGATTTACTGGGAGTATTTTTATTGTTTTTCAGACACCAAAATGCTCTTACATGGATGTGGAATCACCTGTCAAATTAAAGAGGTGGGAACACAGCAGATGATGTGTTTTAGGAAATAACAGCATAATTTTTACTACCGAAAAAGAGATCTGGGCTGTGTCAAAGTAAGCTCTTAAAACCCCAAATCACACCTCTTGTACATAACTGTCGGTAGTCAAAAAGCTGTTTTCTTTGAAGTAATTTTTGGCACTGAGGTAGAAGATGACACTTTGCACTGAATGAAACAAAAATATCAAGCTGAGAACTTCACCTTCATACTGTTAAAAGGAGAGAGCAGAGTCCACTGTTTAAAAGCCCAGGCAGCATTGGACTGCTCGCGTGAACATGAGTTCTACCACTAACTAGCCAGGCATCATGAGAAAGCCCTCTTACGATCTCTCTCAGTTTTCTCATCTGTAAAATGGGTATAAAAACAGTATCATTTCATAACAGTTTTGAAAAACTAATGAGTAAATATATGTTAAATATGTTAAATACATGGCATAGATGCTTGATAGGTATAAGAAATTATTAAAATCTAGTTTTTTTGTGATGTGGACAAATATTGGGCTTTCTCAATTGAAATACCCTGTACTTCAATAGAGTTTAGTTATAAATTTTCAAGTTTTCTCTTTATATCATATCCTTTGGGAATAGAATTTAGGCTCCTAATGGGAAAGATTTTGAGAGTTGCTAGGAAATCTTCTCCTGTGCCAAATAAATAGTCCTCCAAAAGAAGACATATTGAGAAGTGCAGAAGTGCCTCAAGGGACATTTATTTATTAATTCGACAACTATTTTATTTGCTTAGAGTGTCAGTCATTTCAACAGTTTCTTCTCAGTTTTTTGTGAAAATAATAACTCATTTGTGGCAGGACTTGGAGGAGAGTGGAGAAACGAGTATAGGGAAAGAAGATCTGGAGTGTAGGGATGGTCACATTGGTATCCTCTGATACCTAGACCTACAGTACTTCTTCAACTTTTTTCACATCATGAAATACATTGAAAATGATATTATTTGCACAGTCCACAGAGTATGCAGTCCTAACGACTGATGATAACTCATCTAGAGGCTCTGGCCTCCTACCTCAGCAAACCACCCCTAGGCTGAGGGGCCTGATATCTCAGCCCACTGTGTCTCTTGCTGACATTTGCTGGTTAGGACACTAGCTTTTGAAGCCTTCATGAAGGTACAAGTATGGAGCTCTAAGAAAGAAAACTTCAATATTTCTCAATTTCCTCTTAGAGTAGCATAGTGGTTTTGTAACTTATACTTTCTAAATATCAAAATTAATGATCTGTTTACATGATCAAATTTAATTATTAGTGGAATGCTTAACATGTTGCAATAGTCAGGATAGGTATTATAGATAACTATCTGTAACTTACACACACACAGGCATACACACGTGTTCATTTGTTGCTCCATATATGCTATAAATGCTAATGTGGGTTGGGACTCTATCTCCATCTTATGCAAGTCCCTTTAGAACACAAGATTTTCAGAGCACTGAGAAGAGAAGGCAGGGAAAGAGAGTGGTGAAGGAAAGGTGCCAATGACTATAAACTGCCTCAGCCCAGAAGTGACACTTTTCACCCCAATCATGGAACATTGCTCAGAATTTGCTCCAATTCTAACAGCAATAAAGGTGAACAATATGGAGTGACACATGGCTGATTTATGAGAACAATTTCTGCTCTGCTTCATCAATGTACTCTCAATTTTTAGATCATATGTTGCGTCTATTACCTTACAGTTGTTTTTCTCTTAGCAAATTAAATCTCAAGCCAACAGGGACTCAACAGGTGTCCATTAAGTGTAAAATATCATAGGATAAATATATCTAATTACTTAAGCTCCAAAATAGTATTAAACTAGATATCATGGTCCAAACCCATCTCACAGCTAGAGTGAGGCATCCTTAGTGGTTTTATTGATCATACTAAAGATCATGCCCTAGACATATACGATCTTATAATTTTCTTAATACTGATTCATATTGCCTTTTCTTTGACCTTATTGGTGTTTGCCAAGCCTGAACATAACATTTTCTGTGAAATGTCATCAATGTTTGTCTTTTCCCATAAGCATGCTTTATAAAATTAACGTACTCTAAAAATCTCATAACATTATCCTTATCCACCTTTTCCATACCTGGATACTGTGACATGTCATATGTTCTATTATTAACAGGTATATATCTCAATGTTCTACCCTTCATTAAGTTGATTTAGATTAATTTTGCAAGATGAAAAATAAGCAAATGCTTTAACTGAAGCTCAAATCCAAAGCAACAAACCCCATGTCCTCCATGGAACAAAATGCTTCTGTGGATCAAATATCTAGACTTCTTAGTGATCACATGGGCAGTCATATCTGTGCTTTCTACAAAGCTCAAAAACTAGGGTATAAGCATAGTAGCATTAGCTAAACGGAAGCAATGGGACTTTACTACTTCAAAGAGGATTGGGAAGGAGGATGAGTACAGCTAATTAAGCCGGTATTTAAATACAATTGCAGTAAACGGGACTAGAGGGCTGAATTCTTATCTATCTAAATTCTCAACCCAAATGTGAGGACACTAAAACACTTCTACTGGGAGATAAAAGGAAATGGGGCTCTGAGATCAAAAACATTAATGAAGATATTTATCCATGTTTCCATGAGATAAACAATAAATTCTAAGGACAAGTCATTTCAAGAGTGTCGACTTTGGTTTGTGTTATTTCTATATTTTCCATCAATTCAAGAAAAAGGGAGCACAGCAAATGGTTTGATAATGCTGTACCTATTCATCCCATTTTCCATTCTAAAAAAAGTCCCAACAAAGAATTTTTTTGTTCACAGGTATTAAATCTGCTGACTCTGCACAAGAGGAAGAAGCAATCCCATTTCCCCCTCCTTGGTTTCACGCTAATTTTATTTGTCTTATTTCTTTTCTTCAATCACAGCTAAAATTTTGACAGTCTATTCAAAAAATAAAATAGAGACAAAAGAAAAAGGAAAAAAAAAACCCTCTTTTTTTCAAATTCAAACAGAGAGCGCAGAGAAAACAAGCACAGAGAGAAAGCTGAACTGCCCATGTAGGATGGTATAGAAAACATTTCCTTCTCCATCTTTGTCCAGGGGGCATCTGAAGCATCTTTCGGAGGCTCCTGTGTTCATTTATTCCTGTTTACCCGCCCCCAGAGCCATCCCTCCACCCATACCCTGGGACACACGTATAATTACAATATTTTAAATTGTGATTTAAATAAAAACAATCCCAAGTTATATAGAGTGTCATTTTGCTTTGCTTTTTGTTGTCATTTAAATCCTCACTTTAAATGTGGCTATGTATACACTGCTGTTTGTCCTACACTGGCCTTCTGACAATTATACTAAAGCTCTCTGAGCACACAATTATAGGGGAGTGCTCTGGGCAAATGCCTGTGAGTTTGGAGATTTGCAATCATTTCTGTTAACACTTAGAGATGCTAACAAAACTGAGAGACCACCTAAACATGTTACTTTTAAGGTATATTCAAGGTGTTTTTAGGTATTTCCAGGTATTTCCTCCTCCTACCTCCATTCTGGATTACAGAAAATAAACATGAAAGTACAATTTCAAAGCAAAATGGGATCAATGGAGTGAATATAAGTAATTATAAACCAAACAATGAATTACTTGGAGTTCTGTTTGTTCAAACCATGAGACTGAACATAGGCTGGCAGTTTTCGACTTTGCTTGGCGTGATTCCGCAAGCTGACAAATTACCTTCATTTTTATTTGATTTGACTAAAGATTCAGTGGGATGAAAACTGACTTAAATACACACATCCATCAAACACTAGACCTCATTCCACTTTATATCCTTTTCAACAAATATTTAACAACAAAAATTCAGAGGGATAACTTTATTTTTCTAGTAAAGTCTAAATGAATTTACATATTTTAGATTTTTGGAGTCTCAAAGTTTATTTTTAATGTGTTTTCACACTTGAAGAATTGCTATTTCTGGTAAGACAGGTGTTTTAATACTCAGTTAAGTACATGACTTAGCCATATTTTCTCTTTTCTCACATACGTGGGAGAATGGTCCTCTGGTAAGTGCTGTGCTAGTCACTTAACACACACGTCCCCATTCTCAGCTTTCTAAAGAGAAGAACGAGACGTACATATTAAAAAACTTGTTCGGGATGTGATCATTAATGAGAGATGAAGCTGGGATTTAAACCAAGATCTGTGTGAAACCAAATCACACTTTCTCAGGATGCTGCTCTTCACTCTTTGATGACTGAGCTTATTATATCACATATTAAGCTGAAGAAGAAAACAAAATCATCCATTTTTTTCCAGGACACAAAGGCACATGATGTTTAGGAAAAGCTATCTGTAATAACTTTGGTCCACTTGTTTGCTAAATCATTTTCTAGTCTTAGAAATTAAAAAAAAAAAAAAACTACTCTTTTTTTTTAACCATACACATTTTAGAAATAATGTTAAACAAACAAACAAACAAAAAGAATCAAAATTATCTGTAATATCACTACTCACTGTTCACATCTGAATATATTGTGTGTATATATACATACATATATCATTCCAGTATTTATTTGATTTAAACATACTCCTATAGAGATGTGGCTAAATTGATCTTGAATAACTTACTCTACTTTTTGCTCTTTATTTTACAAACATCTGTTGATATAATTCAATAGTAACCTAAAAAAGTATTAAATTATTCTTCTAAAATATTAGATTGAAGTATGTGACAGTGTTTATAATATCAAAAAATTTAATCTTATCTCTCTTTACTTCTCATACAAGAACATGACAATAGTAACAACTGTTATCAAGTACAGCTATGATGAATATCTGTGCTAACCACTTGAGTGTACTTTAATCAATCTGATATTGTTGAGCATTCATCTTCCTTTCAAATTAGAATGTTCACAAGAAACTATAATAAACATCTCTGGAACTAAATCTTTACCAACTTTCATGACTATTTCTATAGGATAAATACCCCAAAATGGAACCTTTTGGTTACATGTGCAAATAGTCTTAAGAGTTTTAGATCTGTCTCCTAAACCCGCTACTAGGGAGACTATAGCAATTGCTAACACCCTCAACCCCATCAGCAAGATATGGAAATAAATGCTTGCCTGGGTTGCTGCCAATGATAGGTTTTATCTGTTACTACTATTACTCCTGTTACTACTGCCATTACTTTTTTCTTTCTTTTTTTGTGAAAGAGTCTCACTCTGTCACACAGGCTGGAGTGCAGTGGCGCAATCTCAGCTCACTGCAACCTCTGCTTCCCACGTTCAAGTGATTCTCCTGCCTCAACCTCCCAAATAGCCGGGACTACAGGTGCATGCCACCACACTCGGCTAATTTATTATTTTTATTAGAGATGGGGTTTTACCATGTTGGCCAGGCTGGTCTTGAACTCCTGAACTCAGGTGATCCTCTCACCTTGGCCTCCCAAAGTGCTAGGATTACAGGCATGAGCCACCATGCCCAGCCACAATTTTTAATTCTTTCTAACATGATAAGCAAAAAAGGAAAATGCTAAACTACCTTTTTAACATTATTTACTTTCCCTAGATAATTGATTGTTCATAATAGCTTAATATTTTTTTATCTTCCCTGATCCTAGTATTTTTTCCAAGCTTCTTCTTCTGCTTAAAAGACCACTTTCCATCCACAATCCCATCATTTTGGGATCCTCTAGAAAGCCTTCTCTAACCACCATACCACTATCCCTAACCAGCCGCACTTCTCTTCCTTAAATCCTAAAGCTGTTGTTCTATTTCATTTTATTTTTTTTTTGACACAGAGTCTCACACTGCTGCCCAGGCTGGAGTGCAGTGACTCCATCTCAGCTCACTGCAACCTCTGCTACCCTGGTTCATGTGATTCGCCTTTCTCAGCCTCCTGAGTAGCTAGGATTACAAGCTCCTGCCACCGTGCCCAGCTAATTTTCATATTTTTAGTTGAGGTAGGCGTTTCACCATCTTTGCCAGGCTGGTCTTGAACTCTTGACCTCGTGATCCACCCACCTCGGCCTCCCAAAGTGCTGGGATTACAGGTGTGAGCCACTGCGGCTGGCCAGCAGTTATTCTTATTACTACTACTTCGATAACTAACTTTGTATTGCCTTGTGGCATCTCTAGGTTCTGTTATGTTTTGCTGTCGTAAACTGTGGCTTAATTTTGAGTAATTTAACTCCCAATACCCTCCCACGAGGCTTTTTTTTTTTAATTTTGTAACACACACACCTAGTAGATATAGTGGAGTGGCTTGCATTTAAATTCCAATGAGTATCTCTCACATTTGTTTCTTTCCCAGCATTTTTAGCTGTACATTGTTACATACATTTATTTCCTTGTTTATTATCTCTCTCCCTCATTAGAGTCTAAACTCTAGGACAGCAGGTATACTGTGTCTGCAAAATTAAGTGCCTCGCTCTATCTGGCACAAGGTAGGCAGCTAATAAATATTTGATATTGGTTGAATTGGCGGAACGTATAAATTCACCATGGAAAATATGCTCCTCCTCAATTCTAATGAATACATGATTAGGAGCAAACTTCTTAGAACTAGATGAGGCCAGTGCTAACATTGTATAGGATTAAAAAATGTTAGCCAAATGCTCTGGGAAACCTAGACAGGAGAATCACTTGAGGCCAGGAGCTTGAGACCAGGCTGGGCAATATAGCAAGATCATCTCTCTGCAAACAATTTTTTAAAATTAGGTGGGTATGGGGCCAGGCGGTGGATCACGCCTGTAATCACAGCACTTGGGGAGGCCAAGGCAGGTGGATCACCTGAGGTTGAGAGTTTGAGACCAGCCTGACCAACATGAAGAAACCATCTCTACTAAAAATACAAGGCATGGTGGTGCATGCCTGTAATCCCAGCTACTCAGGAGGCTGAGGCAGGAGAATTGCTTGAACCCGGGAGGTGGAGGTTGCAGTGAGTCGAGACTGTGCCATTGCACTCCAGCCAGGGCAACAAGAGCAAAACTCTGTCTCAAAAAAAGAAAAACAAAATTAGGTGGGTATGGTGGCATGTGCATGTGGTCCTAACTACTCTGGACGCTGAGTTGGGAGGATCCCTTAAGCCCAGGGTTTAGAAGTTGCAGTTAGATATGATTGTGTCACTGCACTCCAGCCTGGGCAATAGAGTGAGACTCTGTCTCTAAATAAATAAATAAGTAGAAAACTCCTAATAATCCTGCACAATTCCCTGCCCCAAATGAGAATCATATGCCAACTTTAGTCTGTTAACCCAACACCTCTTCCTAGCAATATGTTGACTTAAAACATTTATAGTGAACATAAGACAGAGATTTAAGGCAATGAAACTTTATGTTAATGATGGGAATCTAGCAGTGAACACTACGTCACAAATCGAGTGCAATGCTAAAAGGAAAATGAATACCATGCAATGAAAACAGAACACTTAAAAGCTGACCAGGAAGAGCCCTTTGGTGATATGCAAAGGGTATATTTTAGTCTGAGCTGACTGATTCATTTGTGGGGAATAGTTGTGGCTGCATTTATTTTATGGCTGCCAGCATTAATAGGTTTGCAGCTAAAAGGAAAAATAAGTTTCTAGAGTGTTCGATTTCCAGAAGAACAGAGTGGAATTCATTAAATGACCTGTGGATCCCAGGAAATTCTGATCATGAGTTGGAGATGTGTGCCCTTCATGCAGGCGGGGAACTAGAAGTGGAATTTTTTAAGTCTTGCATTGGAACTAGCACCAATAATTAAATGGACATATAAATAAAGGAAACATTTATTAGAAGGTCCTTAAAAAATTTACCTGGAAACCCTCAAGGTGGTGTTGGGGCTCAGTAAACAACACTCCAAAATGAAGACCTCAGAAGCAAAAGTTTTTCTGACCTTCCCCTGCCCTACTGTTTCGCAGTCCCATTCTTCCCCAGTGCTAGCCATAGAAACTAGGATCCCTCTTCCTCAAAGCTAGTCATAAGACCTAAAAATATTACTCCAATTTCCCTCTGCCTTTCTGCGTAAAAACTGACCATGCAGAAACCATCTGACTACTTGTCTGACTGTAGGTCATAAGACCCCCGTTTCAGAAAAAGTCTTGCCCTCTACTCAGAAAAAAAGGAATGCAGGCTCAGAGAGGCCAAGAAAAGTCTACACAGCCAGGCCTCGCTGGGTTTTCTGCTTCAGTCCATTACCATTAGATCATACCCTTTTGTCCAATCATATTTCTATACAGCTGTCCACACTTGGTTGAACCTAAGCATAAAAATGAACATTTTCTCCTATATCTTTGGGTCTTCATTTTGAAGGCTCCTGTGTATACACATTAAATAATGCGCATGTTTTTTCTCCAATCAACTGGCATTTTGCAAGCTGATTTTTCAGAGAATCTTTGGAAGGCCAAGGGGAGAATTCTCCTTTGGTCCCTACAGTGATATCCAGAATAATTCTGGGGAGAATATTGTCCAAGTAAATCCTATTGCCTGTTTGCAGTGGCATCCATTTTGACAGTATCCTCTCCAGAATTATTTTTTGTTGGTTATAATTATGAACATGACCTTTGATTTCTTTATTGTCAATCAACATATCCTTTGTCCAGAACTGTTTCAGGTACCTGTGAAGTATGCAACAAGTGTGTAAAATGGAGCTCTTCATGCCTCAAGGGATTTGTTTTCTACTTAGAGAAGTAAGGTCCACTTAGAATAAGTTTTCCACACTGACAATCTGGTTCTTAGTAAAAACAGAGCTTGCTGGAGGGAAAGAGATTGTATAGTTCTGGAGAAGAGGCCTCGAGCTTTACTGGTTTTCTTAGAAATTTAGAAGAAAAGACAACCATGAGGTTATCCCTCCTCTAGTTCCTCCTTCCATTGCAAACACAAAGCGAGTCCACTGCCAAGGTCCACTGGTAACATCACACCCTGTTTTCTCCTTAGATCTTGGCCTTTGTTTGCTGAAGGCCATAAGCATGCAGGTAAGACCTGACCTCTCCTCCACAAGATAGTTTTGTCAAGGATGTTCTCATTACCGATTATTTAGATGTGCAGCCACACAGGGTATGCTTCCTGTCCAGTCTCAGTATCAGTAATATCAGAACAGAAGAAGGTCCTACAGCAACTGGGCCCTTTGAAACTTCAGGGCACAAGAATGTGAATGTGACACTTGAGTTCAAAGGGCACCACCATTGCAGAAGGGTCTTCCACTTTAAAGAAATATGAAATAAGAGGATAGTGAGATTCCTAAGCCCAGGAAATGCCATTGTAATCTGGATATTAATCTGCTCTGGGTCTAAAACAGATTTTTGGGAAGTTACATACTTACACAACTGCGTTAGTCCCTAAATCTCAACTCTGCCTCGCCCCTTCATTACCCTAATCAGGTTGCAAATGATTTGAATTCTGATGTCTCTACAATGTCTCTCTCCTTTTTTTCCCCTTACATTTTGACAAGAATAAAGCAGTTCCTGAAATGACAAATGGCAGCAGGGCTTTGCATGTGCAGAATCAGCTGTTGATCTCAGATCCTGAGCAGTGAATGTCATTTTTTCTTTAGTGGAGGTGGAAGGGAAGCATTTTACTCATACAGTGCTTAGAACAGATTTTTTTCCCATCACTACATTTTCAGGGAATTGGCTGTTAAACAGCATGGTGGACAGAATCAATTAACATCTTCAAAACAAAGCTTGCCTCATCTATTTTGTATACAAACATAGCAAAAGTCAAGCTGAGACCCCATTAAAGCTTTGCTCCTTTAGGTAACAGCTCTCATCATGAGAATGATGAAAGTCTTATCTGTTAGAATGCAACATATTTTTATTTTGTACTTACTGAAGATAGCTGCATTTGGGGTATTAAGAACCATGTGGTTACCTGAAATTGCATTAAGGAGTTGGCAAAAGATCAGGGAAAAAAAATCTCCTAATTTCATAGTTTAACCAATGTTAGTCCAGCAAGTTTGCAAACAGTGTACATGAGTATGTTTTTCATCTCCAGCCTTCAATGGAAATTCCACAACCCAGTTTCTTTTAGAAGTGCAATGCTATTCAGCTGGGAAAGAGAGAAAGTAACCAAGCAAGTAAGCAAGAAAACAAGTAAAAAAGAATTGAGAAAGGAGTTGGTTGTCTGATAGTGACTGTTTCTGTGATAGAATGTAAATTTGCCTGTAAAGACATATTTTGCATATAGCTGACTGAAGACGAAAGAGCAACAAGTGGTATTTAACATGGAAGTTTTTACATATATAATGTTAGATAAAGAATTGTGCTCTGAAACTAGTTAACTATGGCAGCTCCCGCCTGAGTGAAGTATGGAAGGTCTCCAAAAAGTAACTTGAAACTGTGAGATCACAGAAAACTCCCCATGGAACAGCTGAGGAAGGAAATGTTTTAGAACTGTAGTGAATATCAGCTAGATTTGTAAAGGTTTCCATGGGATCCTCGGAAGAAAGACAGTTCACAGATTACAGAGGTGCAAGTATATATACCCAAGAATTGTAATTACTTATTTTTTCTTTTTTAAAAGTGTGTCTTCTTTATCTTTAAAAATGATGACTAAGATATACTTAAGTCTTGCTATCTCCTGCTACATTGGAAGGTAGTTAGAAATATGGCCCTAGTGGCTGGGCTCGGTGGCTCATGCCTGTAATCTCAGCACTTTGGGAGGCCGAGGCAGGCAGATCACAAGGTCAGGAAATCAAGACCATCCTGGCTAACACAGTGAAACCCCATCTCTACTAAAAAAAAAAAAAAATAAAAAAAAAAAAAAAAAAAAAAAAAAAAAAAATAGCAGGGCGTGGTGGCGGGCACCTGTAGTCCCAGCTATTTGGGAGGCTGAGGCAGGAGAATGGCATGAACCTTGGAGGTGGAGCTTGCAGTGAGCCAAGATCATGCCACTGCACTGCAGCCTGGGCAACAGAGCGAGATTCCATCTCAGAAAAAAAAACAAAAACAAAAACAAACAAACAAAAAAACTAAGAAATATGGCCCTAGCATAAAAATGAATTCCATTATTATTTTATAAATGTACTCACTTTCCTATATAAGAAATTCTGTGTCTGTACTGTAACAACAGAGATGAGGACTCAAAGGCTCCTTGGAAGAGAAAACTCATATACCCCTGTTCACCCCTCTTAATACAAACAATTACAACTGGATATCCCTTTCCTGCTTCATACCACTCTGCAGCTTTAGATTGCTGTCCTGGAAGCAATACTGACTCCTTGGTATGTCAAGTTCTTTTTGCTCTATCTGCTCATACTTCTCCAGTGTCAGCTTGGATCTACCTTTTTCCCCAGGCACTACAGTCAACTACCTGTTTCACAGAAATGCCATGATGTTTTTCAATTCCATTGTTTCTGCCTGGAACCATTTCCTCTGTCTATGTTTCCCTGATGATCATCTATCAGAGATTAAACATACATAATGCCTCTTTAAGAAAGGCTTCTCTGACTCACCAGGACTGTATTAATAAGTTTATAGACACATCCTCACAGCAAAAGGAGAAAATGACCCAACATTTTATATCCAGCCAAACGATACACAATGATAAAGTCTACAAATGGTATTTACCTTCAGGAACACTGAGGATATTGAGGAAACTACTAGGAAATGACTTTGGTCAACCGAAACGTGATTAGAATAACTATGACAATGAAATTGAAGGTAAGCACAGAGTATAGTTTTTAAAGAAGAACTGTGACTAACCTAATGGGAACAATATGCTGCAGACTAGAATGAAAATGGAATAAACCCTGACAATACAGAAGTAATACAACTGAAAATAGTAACGAGAGGAGAGAAGGTAGGAAGTAAATTCTCTGATTGCTAGGAGTCAAAGGATAATATATAAAGTATCAACTCAATTAATTTTAATATGTGTATGTTTTTTCTTTATTAAATATTAAGAAAGATGATTCACTGCTTATAGTAAAGAGCTAATGCATATTCATTAACGTGACATTTCCCAGTATTTTTCAAATGATAGCTCAAAAAGCAAATAATATGTTTGTCAAGACTGAGAGAAGCAGACAAGATTGTTCATGGTCAGAGGGTCTATCCAAAAACCCTAAGAGTGTGCTATATTGGATGAGAAGCTCTGGTTTAAATATATTGAGCACTAAAAATATAATACATTATAACTGTAAAAATGACCACGGGGAGAAAATGCAAACTCTTAAATAGCAAAGCATACATATAGACATGCATAGAACAGATTACAAATAAGCAAACAAAATAAGAAAAAGAGAAAATATATGATAAAGTAACAGGAGAGGACCAGGAACAAATACATCTATCACATAATTATATATAAATTGGCTTAATATAGCTATTAAAAGACAAAGACTTTCAACTTTCGCAATAGATCACAAAGCAGAACCAACTTTGTGCTATGAACAAGAGACTTACTTTAAAAAACAACTCAATATCCAGTCTATCATTGATGGGCATTTGCTATTGTAAACAGTGCTGCAATAAACATACATGTGCATGTGTCTTTATAGTAGAATAATTTGTAATCCTTTGGGTATATACCCGGTAATGGCATTGCTGGGTCAAATGGTATTTCTGGTTCTAGATCCTTGAGGAATCTCCACACTGTCTTCCACAATGGTTGAACTAATTTACACTCTCACCAACAGTGTAAAAGTGTTCTTATTTCTCCACATCCTCTCCAGCATCTGTTGTTTCCTGACTTTTCGATGACTGTCATTCTAACTGGCATGAGGTGGTATCTCATTGTGGTTTTGGTTTACATTTCTGTAATGACCAGTGATAAAGAAAATGTGGCACATATACACCATGGAATACCATGCAGCCATAAAAAAGAATGAGTTCATGTCCTTTGAAGGGACAGGGATCTTAAAATCAGAGGAAGTGGTATTCAGGTTTTAAATAATTGAGAAAAGATCATTTTGTTTAAAATGCTAAAAGACGAAATTCACAACGAAGATGTCAGAATTATAACCAGCTATGAACCAAATGAAATAAAAATAACATTCAAAAAACAGAAAACTAAAGAGTTATCGAAGAAACATTCAGCCAAAAACCAGAAATAAGACACTTTAAATCATCTTGCTTATTCAGTGATACATGAAATAGCCAAAAGACTATAATTGATTCAAATAGAATAATTAATAAGGTATATCAAACACTTAAAGATTTAGGCATTGAAGATTAAAAACAAGCTTTTTAAGAATCCACATGATAATAACAAATGAAACTGTATGCAGTCCAGAAAGAAAACCACAACTTTTTCTTTCAAAAAAAAAAGAAATACTATTGTATACATTTTCTGATCACAGTGTAATAACTAGATGTTAACAACAAGATCAGAAACAGAATCTCATTCTAACTAGAAATTTTTAAACTCTCTCTTAATTCTTGGGTCAAATGAAATACAGGCCATTTTGCAGGTTTCCTAGAACAATAAAAATATAAAAGCACTCATATTCTATAATCTACGGGAAACAAGAAAAGCCATGCTTAAAGGAAATCTTTGGCCTTACATATTTATATTGACAAGAGAAAATAACAAAATCAATTCAAATTTTTAACAAAAAATTTGTAAACAAACATAAAATATGTTTACGAAACACAGGGCCAATTCATATAGGTAAAAGGAGAATTTAATATTCTAGGAAATGCAAAAGTGGTAAAATTACTGTATTTAAAGTTTCTGTTATGAAAAAATTAAAAAGGGTAAACATAAGATTATCTCATCATGAAAAAGAGGAAGAAAATTGTAGATACATAAAATTTAAAAATAGTAAGTGGAAAATAAGCACAGGAAAATGACAGAAATAGTCTTGGCTAACTCTATGCAAATATATATGAAAACTTGAGGAGACAGAGAATATTCTAGAAAAATGTAATTGACTAAAAATAATTCTAAAGGGGATACATATTCAAAACCTATTCATTTCCATTGATGAAATGGAGGAAGTTCTCTGCCACCTGAGCCACCCTCAGAAAAAGAAAGCACTAGGCCCAGAAAAGGTCAGAGAGAAATCATGCCAAGCTTTTAAAGAGCAGAGAATTTTAATGCCAAGTTAATTGTTCTAAGGCATAGGAAAAGAAAATAAATAATTAAATTATTTACAAATCTAGTTCTATATTATAAAGACTACTCAATGCTAATGGGATTTCACCTGAGAATGTAAGGACCAGACCATTCAGTGTTAAGAAACTATAGGGATGTATATGTTTGCAAAAGCCAGCTTCATAATGATTGTGGAAACATCAGAATCACTCTTACTAAAGTCAGGAACAAGGCTAAGGTATCCACAATATCATTGTTATAGTATTAAACAGGATTATTAGCTAATGCAATGAAACAAGAGAAACTGGAGATAGAAAACCAGAAAGATTGTGATAAAATTATTTCTAGATGAGATGACTGAGCACATGGAGTTCTCAGAAGAAACAACTAAAAATAACTACTATTAACAAGAAGATTCTGTAAGGAAGCAGGGTACAGAATTAGTATGCCTTAATTCACGATCTTCATGTATATATAAACACACAGCTCACTAGTAGAAGTAATAACAGAAAAGAACCATCAGAGAAGAAAAAACTGTTAGAGATAAACCTAACAAAATATGAGACATATGATATTATATAAAATAAAATTTAAACAAAAGGAAAGACATATCATGTCACTGAATAGAAAGACACATATAGGTCATAGAAGTTATAGCTCTCCTTAATTTATAAATTAACATTATCTAATTTATATATACATATACTAACATATACAAATTATTAAAAGAAACTGCTTATATACCCTAATGCTTCTATAAAAAATAGAAAAGTGGTCCAGTGGCTCACGCCTGTAATCCCAGCACTTTGGGAGGCCAAAGTGGGTGGATCACTTGAGGTCAGGAGTTCAAGACCTGCCTGGCCAACATGATGAAACCCTGTCTCTGCTAAAAATGCAAAAATTAGCCAGGCATGGTGCCGCTCGCCTGTAATCCCAGCTACTCAGGAGGCTGAGGCAGGAAAATTGCTTGAACCTAGGAGGCGGAGGATGCAGTGAGTCGAGATCGCGCCACTGTACTCCAGCCTGGATGACAAAGTGAGACTCTATCTCAAAAAAAAAAAAAAAAAAAAAAGGAAAGTCAGGAAAACTCTGAAAGAAAAAGTAATAAGGGAGAATTAGTCCTTTTAGATTCTGAAATATATTGTACAGGTTTAAGAACTGAAAAGTGAGCACTGACAGACCAATACAGCAGAATAAAAGTGCAGAAATGAACTTAAAATGTCATAACAGAGGCTTAAATGGGAAATGATGGCCTATAGCTATTGAAATAATTGGGTAGACACCTGAAAAAAATAATAAATTTGTATCAATACCTCACATCCTCTACAAGAATACATTAAAAATAATAAAAATGAATAATACAAAGCAAAACATGGTAGTGCTAAGAGAAAATTATGAAGAATTACTTTACCACTCTAGAATATAAAGTCCTCCTTTCTAATTAAGTGTCAAAATATGGATGCCATAAAAGTCTGATAAATTCAACATTATAAAATCTAAAAGCTCAGGGGCAAAAGCTGTAAGGAAAATCAAAAGGCAAACAAAAAACTAGGGGAAGAAAAGGATATTTGCAACCCATTATCATGGAGATTAGTCTCTCTAGTAGAAATCAATTAAAAACAAAAGCAGCAAACTACTACAAAAGTGGTCGAAATATATCAATAGAAAGTTCATACAAATGATTTCTTTTTTTTTTTTTTTTTGAGATGGAGTCTCGCTCTGTCACCCACGCTGGAGTGCAGTGGTGTGATCTCAGCTCACTGCAAGCTCCGCCTCTTGGGTTCACGCCATTCTCCTGCCTCAGCCTCCCAAGTAGCTGGTACCACAGGCGCCCACCACCATGCCCAGCTAATTTTTTGTATTTTTAGTAGAGACGGGGTTTCACCATGTTAGCCAGGATGGTCTCGATCTCCTGACCACGTGATCCACCCACCTTGGCCTCCCAAAGTGCTGGGATTATATGCATGAGCCACCGCACCCAGCCACAAATGATTTCTAAAATGTTCCTAAACATATAAACAGATGTACAATCTTACTCATCATAAGGAAAAGAAAATAAAACTACACTGAAATTCCATTTTCACATACCAGATTGACAAATTTCCAAAAGTGTGACCACAGTCTCTATTGGTGAGGCGTGGGGAAGCACTCCCATTCACTGAGGGTGGGCTGTACATTTGTGTAATACTTCTCAAGGACAATTTGGCAATCCTTCTATCTATTAAACTACAAATGCATACACCTCCTAACCTAGTCATTATACCTTATTTGTATTCAACACATACTCTCAAACATGTGTAAAAAATGAAACATATATGAAGTTACCTGCAGTATTATTTGTAACCACAAACAGTAGAGGAATAGTTAAGAAAATAAGGCATATTCATTCAATGAAATATGACATAGCTGTAAAAAAAAAAAAAAAAAAAAAAAAAGAAGTTCTCTTTGTTCTGATATGGTAAGGTAGCTGTGATATATTAAAAGAGAAGAAAAGATGCAGAATTACATACACAGTATGTTATTATTTGTTTAGAAGGCAGGACTATGAGAATATGAGATTATACACTTTGCTTGACATATATCAGAAAACTCTGGAAGCACACAAAAAGAATAACTGGTTTCTTGAGTAGATGAAGAACAGAAATGAGAGGCAGCATTAATTTTTTTTGCAATCATCTTATCTATTCAAAAATTTTAAAAGCACACTGAATTTAAAAACTAAAAGTCTCCCATCATAATAGCCAGGACAGAAAATTGTAAAAATGCAACATTCCCCAGATGAAAACACATCTGTCCATCCAGTGTCTCATACCTTGCAGCTTTCTGAACACTCCTGCTAGTTGAGCAGCCAGTGACAATTTTTAAATCATATTTATAAACTCTCTTGTGACGAGAGAGAACACCTGAGTCCAGTGTCTGCCCCGGGCAGTGATTGAGGTCACCTGGAAAACAGGCAGCATTAACTCTGCTGCAAGCTGGGGGCCTTCTAATTCAAGTGGCTTATTGCCATTTGCTCTAACTCTGGTACCCTGCTTGCCTTTGTGCGGTTGGGGCAGGCCAGCTGGCTCAGCCTCCTCATGGAAATCAACATTCATTAGATGGAGCGCTAATGACTTTAATTGATCTGCAAAGACCTAAGCTTTGTAGTGCCCCAGAGGAAAAAAGCCAGACCCTTGGCTCACTGGAGTCCTAAGGCATCTGTAAATTCAAATATGTCTCTCCTTCTCTAGGGGCAGTTTAGCTTGAAAGGTCACAGCCTACAAGGCCCTTTCTGTGTTGGCCCTTCTTTTACTCTTAGCCAAGCTTTCTTTAGCCCAAATGTGTGGTTTGAGTTTGTGGGCCCTGATTTAAGCACATAAATCCCCCAGAAGGGAAAGAAGCCACCTCTTTAGATAGCATATGCATTTCATGCCAGGCTAAACACTGCTACCCACTTCCTGCCATAGTTTTCCCCAATGAATCAATGCAGAATTGCTCACTCATCTGTCAAAGTGTCATTATCTATTAATGGGGGAAAAAAGCCTCCTTTTCCCCCCTCATACTTGGCACACTACATAATTATGGAGGTTTAATTCTATAAAGTAAAACAAATTCACAACAAGAAGAAAAAGAAGAAAAGGAAGGGAGAGGAGGAGGAAGACAGGAAGGTGGGAGGAGGAGAAACAAAAACAAGGCTAAGGAGTACGCACATGTAAGAAACTAGCCTTTGTGACTGGGGACTGTGATGGTCACTGTGATGTGCCATTTTCCTTCACTAAATTTCTAGTTGCCCTGCCTCCTAGGAATACTGTTAACAGATGCCCTGAGCTGCCAGCCTCTTCAGGGTTAGACTTAGCTGCACTGACCTTTCTTGCTCAAGGTTGATGCCCTGTTCTCTTCCTGAAATGACCCCATCCACTGAGTGATCATCATGGGAACACAAATAAAATTCTGGCCTCCTCAGCCCAACTCTGGACAATTCTGAAGAGCCATTTTAGCTCCAGAGCTGCTGGTGAGGTTGGCTGGGCTGCCTGTGGCAGTCCACCTTTTCCCTACGCCTCATCTGCTTTCTTTCCCTACTTTTCACAGGTATTGATCTCAAGGACACACCTTAATAAACATCCTACATGCTAAACTCAGTCCATGGGTCTGCTTCTCAGGGAGCCCTCCCTGTAGCAGGCACCAGTGTGTCATTCTTACATTTAACTCCCTCAATCCTCTGAGGCTCTGCCATAGATAGTATCTCTCTTTCTTTTTTGAATGAGGAAAGGAAGACTGAGGGAGTTAAATAATTCTCCCCAGAGGGTGCAGTGAGTCAGCTGTGGAACTAAGATTTAACCCTGCAAATATGTGACTGACTAACACTTAACTTATTGCACCCTAGCACTCTGCCCCCTAGACGGAATCGGTGAGAGAAAATGCATCATTCCAACACTTTTTGAAGAGAAGCAGTCATTTGACTTCTACCTACCACACAGTGACCTCAGCTCTGATCCCTGGTAGGGAGCAGCAGGATTCACATTGCCTGAAGCTTCTATTGTGTTGACTCTCCTACAGCTACCTGACCAGGTGAGCCACAGTTCTAGCTTAGCACCCATGATAAAAGTATTTAACCTGAAAGTTGTGATGCATGTAATCACTCCTAAGTCTTTAAAATTAAAATTGATTAAATTCATATATTAACAGAATGGTCAATGAATCCCCAACATGAAGCACCCGTCTCTACATAAGAAAAGTTTAGGATTAAGGGTTATTACCACAAAGAAGTTAATGGAGATGTTCTAGGTCTCTCTTTCTCTGAGGAAGCATCTGCTGTAGATCAGAATCAGGTAATAATGGGAGGAAAGAAGCAGAGACCAATGATGTTACTTTTGCAGGCCTAAGCTGAGGAAAATGGCAAGCAGAAATTATTCTGCTTGCTGCTGAGAGGACAGTGAAATTCTGTAATCTTTTAGAGAGAGGCTTGAATTTTAGGCCAGTACTGAACTCTAAAATGCTGCTTTGTGTTTCTACTGCCCCAAGAATGGGAATGAATAAAATTGTTGGAGAAAGAGAATAAGTGTTTAAAGCAGGAATGCTATGGTGGGGAGGTAGGGGGTTGGATAAAAATACAGAAAAAGAAAACATTGCCTATATCTCTATCTCTATATATTTATATATGTTTCTACTTGACTCATTTAATCTTTCCTGATTCAGTCCTATGAGAGAAACACTTGTTTAGAAGCAGGTTGCATGATGTAGTCTATTAATTTTCTATATTTCCCTGTATTGTATGTATTAATTTGCTCTATATATTGCTTTATGATTGTCTATTGTCCCTTAGAATGTAAATATTAATTTATTGGTATAGTGACACTTTAGATTTTTGAACACATTAAACTTAGAAATGTCCCTATGTGTTGCCAGCAGGCTAGGTTTCTTGCAAATGACTAAACAGGAGGTCAAATTATTGTGTAGAATTTGCACTCACAGTCCTGTGATGTGGTGGCAAGAATGTTATCAGCGGAGTCATTAGTGCCATAGTAACCTCTGTCTTTGCACATTTGCAAATTACAGATTCACATCCTTGCTCTGATTAGCTCCTGAAGTGCTGAACAAGAACTTGTAATTATGCACTGCAGTCCACTCTCCTGACAGACTGACATTACAATTTGTATCCAAGCCCATATAGCTACAGAATGTAAAAGTACTATTGAATGAAATTAGTTCATTTGGATCCACTTGTATTAACGGAACGTGTCATTTATATTGTAGAACTGGTTTTGTCTTCTTCTTTTTTTTTTTTTTTTTTTTTTTTTTTGAGACGGAGTCTCGCGCTGTGTCACCCAGGCTGGAGTGCAGTGGCGCGATCTCGGCTCACTGCAAGCTCCGCCTCCCAGGTTCAGGCCATTCTCCTGCCTCAGCCTCCGAGTAGCTGGGACTACAGGCGCCCGCCACCACGCCCGGCTAGTTTTTTGTATTTTTAGTAGAGACGGGGTTTCACCATGTTAGCCAGGATGGTCTCGATCTCCTGACCTCGTGATCCGCCCGCCTCGGCCTCCCAAAGTGCTGGGATTACAGGCTTGAGCCACCGCGCCCGGCCGGTTTTGTCTTCTTTTATTCACTGCTATGTTCAGCCTCCTGTGCTACGGACAGATTCTTCCCTCACTGCACCAGACTGCACAATTGCTTTCACTGGGAGCTCATGGCAAAGGGTGGTTTAGTGGGTGATGAAATGTCCTTGGAGTCAGAAAATCTAAATTCCTGTCCTGAATGCACCACCAACTCTTGATAATTCTAGGCAGGAATTCTCCTACCTGGATACATGAAACCAACAAATAAAATGTCTGAACACCTACTCCATCAGCCATTACTGCACAAGTCAAGAAACCCTGCATATTCCAGGGAAAGCATTAGACTGCAAAAGATAACTTTCCAATGTTTGAACACCTCAGAAAAAACACAGTTTATGAATTACTAATGATTCATTGACTTTTCTTCTACATACACCATCCTTAGGGGGTTATACTCCAGGTTACCCAGCAAATCCAGGCCTATTTAATTCATTTTAGTTTTTCTACTATGGTATTTTGGCATCATTCCATGTTAATAATTCATCTGCAAATTCTTACATATTAGCAAGTTTTTCCACGGCATTTCATTAGATCATCACAGACATACCGAAATCAATAAATATTCTCTCCATTTCTTTTTGGAAAAGTATATAGGTGCTGTGCCATACAGAACAGGTTACATAGATGCAATTGCTGATCTGTGGGAGTTTTCATTCTGTAAGAGATGAACTGTGGAGTAAATGGAGGAATAATGGTCGTGATAAGGAATGGAAAGATTGGGGACGACACATATAAATATATTAATTATACCTTTCAAAGTGGTATACATATTCTAGGGTCTACTGCAATCCCACTATTGTGGAATAGCCTTGTTTGTCCAATCTGTCAATCTTAAAATCAATACATTTCACCATGAATAGCATTGTTACTATCTGAAATAAATGTACATTGTAAGAACCATCAAGACCAATTTTATTATGTTTTGAATTGAGGCTTCAACATTGATCTGTCATTTAAACTATTATTTTCTATTTCTATATTTTCATCATAATAATGTTAAATAACATTTTTTATAGAGTACTTATTTTATGCCTGACACAGTGCTGTGAGTTTTATATGTATCATCTCTTCCTAATAGTCATCAGGAGGAGGTCCTACAATTATCTCCATTATATGGATAAGGAAACAGGAGATCGGACACATTAGGAAAATTTCCCCAAGATGAGGCATAATTTCCCTAAACAGTCAAATTCTAGAGTCCACACTCTTACTAACTATTGTTTTTGGTGCTGGTAAGCTACAATTGACAAACCTATTTATTATAAGGCCATGCACAGTGGCTCAGGCCTGTAATTTCAGCCCTTTGGGAGGCCGAGTCAGGCAGATCACCTGAGGTCAGGAGTTTGAGATCAGCCTGACCAACATGGTGAAACCCCATCTCTACTAAAAATACAAAATTAGCCAGGCATGGTGGCACACACGTGTAACCCCCAGCTACTTGGGAGGCTGAGACAGGAGAATCACTTGAACCTGGGAGGCGGAGGCCACAGTGAGCTGAGATCACACCATTGCACTCCAGCCTAGGCAATAAGAGCAAAACTGTCTGAAAAAAAAAAAAAAAAACAAACCAAACCAAAACAAAACAAAAAACTATTGATTACAAGTTTTTTCCTCTAGGTGTTGTTGTTTTCCAAACTTGTAAAAAAGTGAATATGTTGGTTTAATAATGTTTTTTTAACACTTATTTGTTCTGAACTTGAAAAGTTCATCCAGTTGAGGCAAGGGGTCTGAAATCAGATAAAACATAGGATATGGAGCAGGCACAAACCATGGTCCTCAAATGTAGGTTGATTCATTATTGGGTTGATGGAGTAGATTTAACAACTAAATGGGGACAAGTTTGCAAAGATTGACTAAGAGCGCTCAATGGTCAGACTGAGAGAGATGGGAGGTACTGTTTGGAATTATTTTATTAAACAGTTACCTAATACAAAGAAAATCTAAGCTGAACAGCTTCAAATGAGGATTACTGTTAACAGCAAATAGTTGGTCCTCTGACAGCATGAGATAGCTGGTGGTAAGGGAATTGCTTAGAAACGCAATGCTTCTGCACCTAGAGCATGGGGATCACAGAGTAACAGCTCAGAGACTCAAGCATGTCTGGGAGCTAATTCCCCTCTTGTCCTTCCCTTGACTCTCTCAGATCCTGACATGAATGGTAGAGATGTTCCTGGGCCTTTGCTTATATCTCCAGCAGTTGTTCCTATAGTGCTTTCCTTAGAGATGTGCTGGGGAGCTAAAACTTGGGTATAATTTTCACATCACATGTCTGCACACTTTTACCACTTGCTATCTTTCCAAAGAAACTGATCAGACTGCCAAAGTGATCAGATGACCATTTCTGCAGTAGAGCTGGGTTCATTCTTCCTGTTTGTCCCTGTCTTTTTCATCTTTTTCCTATTTCTTCCTCTTTTAGCAGAATCATTAAGAATTCTTCCAAAACCTAGAACCCCATGCCCTTAACGTTGTTAACATTCTTTCGTTATCAACTCAAGACTGAGTGCATCAGACATTACAGTCTCTCGCTTAGCAGCTGGGGTCTCGCTGGGCAGCCTGTGATGGGAATACAGATGAGGCAGGGACAGCCCTCTCCCTGCTTGAGCTGGGAGTTATTTTTAATTACTCTCAGTCTCCACCTCCCATGCCATGCTGCCTTGAGACATGACCAAGATGGAACAGCTCTTATTTCTCAAAAGGCTTCAGTGATATATATTGGCAGGAAACTGTTTGAAGAGGTTCCTCAGAGATTAATGGTAGACTGCTTTAGGCAGAATCAAGGCATTGGAGAAACAGACTTTTGGGTATTTCAAACACAGAAGTGTCTCTAAATCTACCCTCCTGGGTAGTTCTAGATAGTTAATGCTGGCTCCAAAATCACTTTGTTTATTTCTCTCATTCCTAATGTCAACTTCTTCTGGCCACATCTGTCTTCCTATCTGGCCTCAGTTTCTCAGTTAATGTAAAGAACACACATGTCCTGTCATGCAGGAGTGTGGCAAGGTATTCTGAATGGGTGGGATAGGTGTGTTTGCTTCTTGTAACCTGCTGGTAAGTCTTCCCCAACTGTGCTTAATTTTCTGTGACATCCTCTACACATGCTCTTTTCATGAGCCTATCAATTCCCCTGCTGCGAGCTGTATCCAATTCCTAAATGTGAGTGCTGATCTTTCACACGAGTGTCTGACTCCAATGGCATACAGTGTATCTCCACTTAATTTTTCAGCCATGGCATCAAATTCAACGCATCCCAAGAACCCCTAGATCCTCTTCCTTAAGAAAACTTTTTGACACTTAACTTTGATTCTCTTAGACTAAAGCCTCTGAAATTATCTTAGGTAAATGGAAAAGAAGCTCTTGGTTTACAATTACACGCTTTCTAATGGCACGTGTTTTGGTTTGGTCAATGCAACTGGTTTTACAGTTCCCTATGGACTGTGATGTACACAGGTATTCCCCACATCTGTACATAGGTATTCCCCACATCACTCAGTGACGGGCTGGTTGAGATCTACTGTTGATCCCTGAGCTGACTGCAAGGCAAGGCGTTAACTGTGACCTTCTTCTTTTCTTTCTTTTTTGGCGAATGTTGTTTTGTGGTCTTGTTTTCCAAAACCTTCAGTTCATTGAGTAGCAGAGAAACTCAATATGTGTCCTAACTTTGATTTTTTAAAATACAAAATAATAAAATTGATTATGTCTCCCTTTTTAAGATTTTATTTTTAGTTGACTTACAATTGTATATATTTATGAAGTATGATGTGATGTTTTGATATAGGTTGACATTGGGAAATAATTAAATCAAGCTAATTATTATAACTGTCACCTCACATACTTATCTTTTCTAGTGGTAAAACATTTAAATTCTGCTCTTTTCATATATGTATATGACAGAGTCTTCCTCTGTCACCCAGGCTGTAGTGCAGTGGTGTGATCTTGGTTCACTGCAGCCTCCGCCTCTCTGGTTCGAGCGATTCCCCTGCCTCAGCCTCCCAAGTAGCTAGGACTACAGGCACATGCCACTACGCCGGCTAATTTTTTTTTTTTTTGGTAGTTTTAGTAGAGATGTGGTTTCACCATGTTGGCAAGCTGGTCTCAAACTCCTGATCTCAAGTGATCTGCCCACTTTGGCCTCCCAAAGTCCTGGGATTACACTCTATTAGTAATTTTGAAGTATACAATGCATTGTTATTTATTTAATTAATTTATTTTATTTCTGAGACAGAGTCTCGCTCTGTCACCCAGGCTTGAGTGCAGTGGCGCCATCTCAGCTCACTCCAAACTCTGCCTCCTGGGTTCAAGCAAGTCTTGTGCCTCAGCCATCTGACTAGCTGAGATTACAGGCCCACACCACCACAACTGGCTAATTTTTGCATTTTTACTAGAGATAGGGTTTCACCATGTTGGCCAGGCTGGTCTCGAACTCCTGTGATCTTCAAATGATCTGCCCACCACAGCTTCCCAAAGTGCTGGGATTATAGGCGTGAGCCAGCATGCCTAGCCAGCATTGTTATTTATTATAGTAACCATTCTGTGCTTAATTTTTGACCATTTATTCAGAGAAGGAATTCAGCTTCCTAAAAGGTAATCAAGCCAGAACTAGATACCATGGTCAAAACACTGAGCTGAAAATAAAATTGAATTCTGCTATTTTCCATCCTTTTTGACTGAAAGGACAAATAGTAATGAGTATGTTTCCTTAAAAAATCAGTTATTGGCCAGGCACGGTAGCTTACGCCTGCAATCCCAGCCTTTGGGAGGCTGAAGCGGGCAGATCACAAGGTCAGGAGTTCCAGAGCAGCCTGGCCAACATGGTGAAACCTCATCTCTACTAAAAACACAAAAATAAGCCATGCATGATGGTGCATGCCTGTAATCCCAGTAACTCAGCAGGCCGAGGCAGGAGAATTGCTTGAACCTGGGAGGTGGAGGTTGCAGTGAGCCAAGATCGTGCCACTGCACTCCAGCCTGGGTGACAGAGCGAGACACGATCTCAATAATAATAATAATAATAATAATAATAATCATAATAATTTACTGTTTTACAAAGAAAATTCAGTTCTAAAAATGATATCCGCTAATGGTCATAGGGCTGTAGTCACTGGAAATCACTGGAAGCCGAAAAGTATAAAATCAACAATGACTATGACAATAGTTATCATTTATTGAAGGTACATTAGGCACCAAGTTTACTGTTAAATATTTCATGTACATTACTTCACTACCTCCTGTTGGCAGCCATATGTGTGAGGTATTATTAGCCCCATTTAATAGATTAAGAATCAGGACTGTAGAGAGTTTCAGTGATTTGCTGGAGGTCATGCAGTTCATAAAGTGACACAGCCCAAAACAGAGTCCAAATAGATATGAGTTCAAATCAAAGGCTCTCAATTACTCCATAAGACATGCTGATGACAAAGTATTTGCTCACCCCAATAACCCAACACTATGAGAAAGAAGACACAGAAGTCTCTGAATTAGAATCAAGGTGAATGTGCTTGGGCCCAGGCATCCCAATAGGACATCACAAATCTTGCAAAGAGTCAAAGAGGTAGTTCATTTTCCACACTATATACTTCTGTCTGCAAGCCTGCCTGCCCATGTTCTTTAGGGAATGAAGGCCAAGGTATAATAGTCAAGTTGGGATAGCTCTTTATCCCAAAAGAAAGATCCAATCTATAAAGTCAATGATGCAGAGTGCCCTTGGGGGCATGGTTTAGGCTTTGACTGAGGCAGGGCCAGCAAAGATAATTGAAAAGTGACAGGCAATATGCAGCTAGATACCATGTGCTAAGGTCCTGCCTACTCAAGAGCTACAGCAACTGGAAATCCCTATTTCTCTATTTCTTTCTCTCTTTCTTCAGCTCCTTCTTTTCCTCTTCCTGGTATTTTATTAACCAGAGAATTTGTATTCAAAGAAACATATGTATTCAAAGCATTTGTATTAAAAGAAACAATTTTACCCCAGTTGCTAGACTTTTGCAAGGGGAACACTTCCCAGCTCAATAATTTGTTTTGTTTGTATATTTGCTACCTTTTATTTTAAAATAATTTTAGACACATAGAAGTTGCAAAATAGTACAGAGAGTTCCTATGTACCTTTCACCAACTTGGTAGTTTTAAGTCATGCCAAATAGTAAAAATCATACAAAACTTCAAGATAGATGAGCTAATCTAGGAATAAGTGCCTTGAAAAGAAAAGCGGCCAATTTCACTGAAGTCTATTCTATTCTTCTCTTCCTATAGCTCAGTGTCATTTTTCCTTCCAAGTTAGCTTCGGTGTTAAAAGTCCAGGAATATAGGAACGATTATCCTTGTATTTTTAGCTGTTCACAGAGCCAGAAAATATCTTCAGAATTTGGTTTTCCTTTTTAGAAATGTGACTCTGTCTATTAGAGCTGTTATATCTTTCAGTTTGATGCCCTGAACCTTTAATATCTGTGGGACTGCATCATAGATGTCCTGGAAGAATTAACCACAAAAAGTCACTTTTGGAGTTTCAAAGAAGGGGTCAGATTAGGCAGGAAAGATCTTTCCATAGTTGATATATAAATAAGCAGCTCTGATTCTCTCATAGTTTCACCTCTCAGGAGATCTCACTGTGGAAGAAGAGGTATGGGTGATGCCCCTCCAATGCAAATTGAATGTGTCAACTAAAATCACATTCTAGAGCTTTCTTTTAGATTTCTTTCCACTAGATGAAAGGTTATGGGGTTGTCTTAAAGGACAAATGAAGCTAGAAGGGAAAATGTCAAACAGAAAGACTAAGGAGAAAAAAAATGAAATTCAATGCTGCCTAAGTTAGATAGAAGAGTAGAGGAAAAGGGAGCTAGGAAAGACAAAAATTTAAAATGACAAAGGGGTTTCAAAAATATCATATAATGATGGCCTTAAGGTCTTATGAGAATGAACCTTGTTAGTACCAGCTTCAAGATGGTCCCACCTTGTTCTGGATCCAATTCTAAAGATGATTATGTGGTTAAGGTTGATATCTGTGAAACTTAGCAAATATTGTTCCTGAGCATTGCTGATTTTGCTAGCATAATTACTAGCTCTTGGCAATAAGGAACACTTTTCTCTTGAGATCTTTCCTAATTCTCTGTAGTTTTGTGTAAAGAGCTATGTTCAGGTAAAGTGGTAGTTCTCTGGAATACTCTGATTTTTTCTTTTTTTCTTTTTTTTTTTTTTTGAGGCGGAGTCTCGCTCTGTCACCCAGGCTGGAGTGCAGTGGCCGGATCTCAGCTCACTGCAAGCTCCGCCTCCCGGGTTCACGCCATTCTCCGGCCTCAGCCTCCCGAGTAGCTGGGACTACAGGCGCCCGCCACCTCGCCCGGCTAGTTTTTTTTTGTATTTCTTAATAGAGACGGGGTTTCACCGTGTTAGCCAGGGTGGTCTCGATCTCCTGACCTCGTGATCCGCCCATCTCGGCCTCCCAAAGTGCTGGGATTACAGGCTTGAGCCACCGCGCCCGGCCTACTCTGATTTTTTCAATCATTTACTGTGGCGGACAGGTTCAGTGATCCTGCTTCTGGGTAGTCATTCTCTTGTATAATCCCCTCCCCTTCAATATATATGAGACCTGTAATTTGCTTAACCAATATAACAAAGGTGTTGGGATGTCACTCTTGGAGTTATCTTACATTATTATATAAGACCATCTGGCTAGATTTGATTTAGTCTCTGTTGCGGCTTTGAAGAAGCAAAGCACCATGAATTCTTGATTCTTCAAAGAATCGGGCTGCTGCAAGAAAGTAAAATCTGACAACAAACTGAGCTAGCTTGGAAGCAGACCCCTCCCCTGTTGAGTCTTTAGATGAGAAATACAGTCTTGACCAATGACTTGATTACAGCTTTGCAGGGGACCTAGTCACACGGTGCCCAGACTCCTGACCCACAGAAACTGTGAGACAATAAACATATGTTGTTTTATGCCACTAACATTGTGGTCATTTGTTACACAGCAATAAAAACTAATACACATACCAAGAGCCTAATACATCCAGACTTTTATATTTTATGCTGTTGGGCATAGGAAAGTAATATAAAACATAAAACATCTGCATAAAGAGCATTTGCAACTCATTAGTAAAGACCATGTCCAAACCAAAAATGACTTTGATAACTATGTAAGGTAATATATATAAGACATCTAGTTCTTCAGTATAACCATTTCCTCTTATTTCTGGGCATAGTCTGGACTACATTTCTTAGTCACCAGTGAAGTTAGGGGTGTCCATGTGGTTAGTGGAATGTGAGCTGAATTAATATGGACTACTTTCATTCTTAGTCCATAAAATCCTTCCATATGAACCTATTCAGGTTCTCTCTGCTTTCAACAGTTGGATTTTGATACCAGGAAGCTTTTGGGAGACATGCTGAAGATGGTAGCATCTCTACTGGGCAACTCTCAGAATGACAACCCTCACCCTCACCAACTGGAACCATATTGGACTGTGTATGCGAGTGAGAAAAACTTCTTTTACGTTTGGGGTCTATTGTTACATAGCACACGTGGTCCACCCTATTTTTCACACTTTTTGTTTTGAGATGGAGTTTCACTCTTATTGCCCAGGCTGGAGAGCAATGGCATGATCTTGGCTCACTGCAACCTCCACCTCCCGAGTTCAAGTGATTCTCCTGCCTCGGCCTCCCCAGTAGCTGGGATTACAGGCATGCACCACCACACCTGGCTAAGTTTTGTATTTTTAGTAGAGACGGGCTTTCGCCATGTTGTTCAGGCTGGTCTCAAACTCCTGACCTCAGGTGATCCGCCCACCTTGGCCTCCCAAAGTGTGGGATTACAAGTGTGAGCCACTGCACCCGGCCATTTTCACACCTTTCTTTTTATGTTATTTGATATTTCTAAGTGAATTAAATATTATGACTACAAACAAATCAAAATGATAATAATTTTACTTTATGCTTTTCAAATTTCAAAACTACAGAAAAACCCTAGAGTTGATAAGGGAGAAGTGGGTTTCATACCGTCTTAAGAATTCTTGATTTATAAACCCAAATAAACTATCATTTTCTATTTGAAACGCTTTTATTTCATCATGAAATGTCCTAAATATATAATGTTATATATATATTTTAAACTTCATTTTATAATGGAAGTTTATACAAGGAAATTAAAATATCTATGGGCACTATAAAAAGGGCAAAATCAGGGAAAAAATATTACAGTGTCCCAAATCTAACCTGTAGTAATATGAAGTAATGAAATGATGATTCAGTGGTTGGTTTAATCCTGGTAGTCTTTTTGGAAGATGTAAGTTTATAACTTGGAATGCATAAAATTTGGAATAGATAAATTTGGAAAATTTGGAATAGATAACAGAATATAATTATAATTATATAAGGGAACATTAAAATAGATAAAATTGTGCATTCCAGTCTAAGCAAAGTGAGTACTCCTTTTGGATGATGAAGGATTGGCCATTCAGAGAATAACAATCTGTCTCAAAAAAATGTAATGGATAATACTGAGGAGTAAGGAGCATTGAGACAAATGGAACCATTTGTCTTAAGTGCTTAGAGTAGAGATTTGGTCTTCATCTAATAGGGAAGCCAGTTCCGAATCACTTCAGAGAGGTCATTTAGTAGAAATGTGGTTTCAAACAACTGATTGTTTGAAACCTGGTAAGAGTGGACACTATAGTAGGAATATATAGAAGATAGATCCACTAGGACACTGTTGCAGAACTCTAAAACTGAGATGAAAAGATTCCAGATTAGACTGGTAGCTATGGAAATTGTACCTTCATGTTCACAAAGGAAATAAAAATGGAGAAATTACATGCCAGGTGAGAAGACTGCACAGGAAAACAGAAATCATCTTTTAAAAACATTGTCAGATTGGTTGAAAAAAGAGGAACAAAGGAGAACACAAGCCCCTGGACAAGTTTCAGGTGCTGGAGAGAGTAAGTGGATTGATTCATCACCTCATTCAGCTAGATTGAATGCGCCATATGTCCCAGAAGGTCTATGAGACACTGGGAATCCAAAAAGGAATAAAACTTTGTTCACCTCTTGAAGTTCTCCCAACTGAGTGGGCTGGAGTGGCAGGAAGCTGTCACAAGGATATCAGGAAAGAACCATGGGGGAACAGAAGGCAGAACATCTGACTTTGCTCATGGGCATCTGGGAAGGCATATCACAGCACGTGACATTTCTATTAGGTCTTAAAAGACTAGTCTAAATGTGTCAGGTGAAGCAGAAAAAAAAAGGCATTTCTGGCCAAGGAACAGCATGTGCAGAGGCAGAGAAGTGTGAAAGAGTCTAGTTGGCTCCCCTGGTAATACGATCCCTGTACGTGAAGGTTAGGATGAGTGGGGGAGAATGGAGAAATTAGAGTCCAGAGATTCGGATTTGCTTCAAGAAGATCTGTAAATTCTATTTATGCTGTGTCAGTGAGGTTTTAAGATTTGTTTCCAAATGGTGTTATCAATTTACAGGCAAACTGGGATCTATATTATCTTTGGAAACTCGTCTCCCTTCCATGTATATCCCGAAACAAGATATACAAAACAGAAATCAACAAAGGGGAAAATTAAACTAGATATAATAAAACACAGAGGGAAAAATCAGAGATAGGTAAGTAACTATCAAATTTTATAGAAGAGATGTGTGCACTGTCAAGTGATAACCAAATCACTGAAATACTAAGGAACTGTGACTGCAAATAAGCAAACTTAAACAAATGGTCAAGCCACCATAAATGCCGAATGCCATGTCACTTGGCTAGGCAGGCTATTTTATCATTTGTGGATGGGTAAAGAGAAAGGAAGCGGCCTCATTCAGTTTACTTAGCTGCTCTCATCTGATTCATTCTTTGATGCCATAAGCCAGTTACTCTAAATCTGATGGCAAATGAGAAATGAGCATGGGAGAGCTTGCAGTGAAAAAAAAAACCCAAGCAAAGATAGGTGAGAAGGATGTTAGCAGTATGCAGAAAAGGTTTGAGAACCAGCATGGCTATGATAAAGGGGTAGGGAAACGAAGGTCTAGTCCCTTCTGGGGTAAAACAGTAAAAATCAAAATTAGGAGAAAGGAGGCAGATACAGGCTCAGGTCTTTTCCAGAACTCAGGCCAGCTGCACAGAACATAAAGAAAGCCTACGCTTCTATTAGATACTGATGAGAGGGAGAGAGAGGGAGAGGGAGAGGCAGGGAGGGGGGTGGGAGGAGAGAGAGAGGGGGGTGGAGAGAGGGAGAGAGAGAGAGAGAGAGAGAGAGAGAGAGAATATGAATGAGAACTGCTTCCAGTTTATCTTGTTTTTTTCTTATGAACAAAGATCTCTTTCTTAGAGCTGTTAACTATTCTCAGAACCCTAAAGAGGTGTGTCAAACTCTCGCTCAATGCAGAGCAGGCTCAAATAAGATAAAAAGGTACTTCACTCAGAGGGTCTGCCCTCTCTCTGCACTTCTTAGGAGAGCAGAGGACAGCATGCATGATACTGCTGCTTAAGGAGCAATGTCACCTTTCTGTTTTAGGGGAAAGTTGTGAACATTGTGGCCTTTTAAAGAGGATTAGAAAAGATAGCTTGCTTCCTAAGAATTTCTCTTCCCATTGTTCTCTCACTTTCAAAGTGCCAATTCCTTGTGATGCTCATGCCAGACCTGCAGTTGGTCAATGAGTGTCATTCACTGAATACACAAGAATCAGGTTTTATGACAAAGAAGGACAAGTGCTTGCCCTCACAGACCTCTTTTCTGAGGATCTCCAAATATAAGAATCAGATATGCACTCAAGGATCAACATCTAGCCTTGTGCCTCTACACCTTTTTTTAACAAGTAACAGAATTGGTTTTTCCAAACAAATCCTTAATACAATTTCAATATCCCAATCAGATAAAAGTATAACGAGGTAAAGCCCCACCTCTGTCCTTCCTCTCTGACATCCACCCCTATCACAGTAGCCTTCCCAGCGTTTCAGCTGAACCCAGGGACTCAGTTTTAGAGTCCCTGACCTCACCTAACATGCTTTTTTTTTGTTTTTTGTTTTTTTGTTTTTTGGTTTGTTTTTTTTTTGTTTTTTCCCTAGAGGGAAAACTAAAGCTCAAAGAGGAGGCTAATTTGGTTGTAGGAATCAGGGAATGGTGTCATAGGAAGAATGTAATAATTGGAATCAGAAGATTTCATCCAAACTCTCTCTGTAATTGACTATTTGATTTTGGAAAGTCCCTCAAGGGCCTTTGTCCCCTCATTTCTGTAGCTATCAGGCTGTGATGGAGGACTTCCAGTGGCCCTTCCATGTACAATATTTTAGAAATCTGTTGATTTTCCTAACCCTTAGCTTATGCCAGAATAAGCCTCATCAAGTGAAACATTCCAATGCTTCAGAAGTCAGGTTGGTGACAGCTTAATTGACGGTGCATAGTGGTAATATCAGAAAGGGGGAAGATGTATGCTTAATAATAAAAACAGGATGAGATCTTCATCACAGAATACCTCATATGGATCTCCGTCTCTCATAGTAGAAGCGGGGGAGGGAGGGGACAATGGAAATGTTCAATGTGGGATTTGTTGGGAGCATTTTAATCAAAGCTTAATCAAAGAAAGAGACCCAGGCATTAACCCAGTCTGGAAAGCATCAGACAGACATACAAACAATTCATTGAATATTATTCATACCAAGTTCCCCAAACTTTGCCTGGTGATCAAATCCCCTAGATTGTTTATTAAATATATAGATTCTTAGGCCTGTTGGGACTTTTGATTTCGTAGATCTGTCGCTTATTTTTCTCAGGTGCCACAGTTGATCTAATGATCAGGCAAGTATGGGAAATGTTGTGTTAGTAGAAACCCTATCTCTTATTATTTATGAAAAAAAGAGACCAATATAACTTATGTATTAGTCATGTTGTTAATCAAAGCTATTGGTGATTGCTGACAGATACAATAAAACTGCCAATGGCTTTACCTAAGGTCATATTAAGAGAAGTTTCCCTTTGTAACTGAAGTTCACAGATGGTGTATATTTAGTTCTAGGATATATGTATTTTTAATATCTTCTCTGCTATTTGACTGCATCTGATTGACCTCACTGCAACCCACAGAGGAGGCAGATTTAGAAGCAAACCAGTATGACAGGGAAATAGCCCAATTATGCCGAGCCTTGATGTTCTCTTAGCAAAGCAGATACATGCAGCATATTAAGACACAAAGGAAAGTGGGAGGTACTGGGTGAGTATTGTTAGATGGGAAAGATGAAAGGACAGCAATTATTCTAATCATCTATGGAGAGGGTGCCGTAATGCTTCCTATAGTTGACAAGTGATGCATAATAGCTAATAATTTTAACTGGTCTTTACAAAATATTTCTGGAATAGAAACTAACTTTTCTTGGGCTAATGAAAAGTATTAATCGTTCCCTGATTAAACAGTAGGCAGCCCAATCTTTTTCAGTATCCCTCACTCAAGATGAAAGAGAAGAACAGGGATTACCAGAGGCCCAGTGTCTAACTTTGAATGGTATCTGTTTTATTTGGGTAAATTATCATTAGTCTCTGTATCATTTCCTATGGGTTTTTTTGCCTTCTTTTTCTCCAGATCTCATTATGTTAAAACTCAGATTTAGGAAAACTGCCCATACGAGAAATTCATCTATCATGACTTAAAGATAAATGTCTGTAAAGAGACTTCCGGTAAACAGAAACAGGAGCACCTTTCTTTGTAGTTTCAAAACAATATGCACATAAGTCTAGATTTATAACCTTTACTAAAAAACCACAACATTTCTTACATTACATTAGTTTATTTACCTTATTCCTCCTTCAACACACACACACACCCCTAAGATAACCGACAGAAAACCAAACATGGGGGGCAAAGAAAGTCCTCACTACATGTCTGATGAGTGAAGAATGATGAAAGAATGAATGAACAAATAAACAAATGAGTCAATCCATAGCATGACATTACTTTTTTCCTAGAAGCAAATTTTCTTTTGGTATTCTAGTCCCCTAGATTAGGGTGGCTGGTATGAAGGGAGACAGATGATCAAAATTGCACTGGTTATCATCTCTAATTTTCATCTAGATGTCACAAAAACATTCATTGCTCCAATCCTTTATTCCTTCATTCAGTGACTATTTATGAAGGGTTCACTATGAGCCAGCCAGTGTTTTGGATGCTGAAGTTATAGCAGTGATTTAAACAGTAACATTCCTTTTCCCTTTGATACTTTCATTCAAAAGTGAGGCAGATATTAAACAAGTAAGCATATGATAATTACAGACTAATACTGGACAGAATGAAGAGATGTGGGACAGTGGTACTGGTGCAGGGAGAGAGCTTACTAAGTTATGATGATCAAAAAGTTCATTTTGAGGAGGTAACATCTGAGCGGACATCTCACTATGTATAAAACAAGGAAAAGCCAGCTCTGGTGCTGAGGGAAGAAGTCTCCCAGACAAGAGAAAAGCCCAAAGCTAGAACAAAGCAGGCGTGTTTGACAAACTGCCCAGGGTGTGGTAGATCTGGAGGAAAGTGGTAGATGAGAAGGATGTTCCGGAGGGTATTGAGAGGTAGGATCAAACAGGGTCTTCAAGGCCTTGGTAATGCACTGAGAGTGGATTGGTAATACAATACAAAGCTACATGAGGATTTTAATTGGGAGTGGCGTGGTAATAAAGGCTGAGTACATTTTTTAAAAATACCATTCTGGCTTCTTTGAGGAGAAAATATTGGCAAGGAGTGGGAGTGTTAGAAAACAACCAGAAAGAGGAATTCAGCACCACCCTGGGCAACATAGTGAGACCCCCATTTCTACAGAAAGAAAAAAAGTTAACTGGGCATAGTGGTGTGTGCCTGTAGTCCCAACCACTCAAGAGGCTGAGACAGGAGCATTACTGACCCTAGGAGTTTGAAGCTATAGTGAGCAATGATTGTGCCACTGCACTCCAGCATGGGACACAGAGCAAGACCCTGACTCTTAAAAAATAAAAATAAAAGATTGGAAACAAACATACCAGGTGGAAAGTGTCTGCAACAATTCAGGTAAGAGATGACTTGAGTGGCTTCCAGTAGTAGAGATGGAAGTGAGGAGCATGGTATTGAGTTGCAGTGAGAAGTGGTCGAATTTGTAATGTATTTGGGAGGTAGATTCTATAGAACTTCATATGAACAAGCTGTGGGCATGAGGAAAGGGAGGTATGAGTTCTAAGTCTTTGGATCATGCAACTGATGGATGTTGGAATTACTGAGACAAGGATCACTCTGTAAGGAGCAGGTTGGGGAATCAAGAATTCCATTTTGGACCTGATGCTTTTCAGATGCCTAGTGGGTATCACAGTGGAAGCTGTTCACATGGGCAGTCTCACATGTGAGTCTCCCGCTCAGGTGAGCCAAGGCTGGCAATCTCAATCTGGAGTAAGCAGGAAGGAAATGATCATTTCATAGACAAACCTTCTCCAAGAGATCCTCGATAACAGCATCTCACCATGTATAAAAACCCAATGCGCAATAATAACACAGAAGTTAATAGTTCCCAGGAATAAGTAGGTTTATGAGATGAATTAGTGACTAATGTTTAACTTGAGTCTATTTTTAGCCCTTTTCTCATAGAATGCATGCTCATTATAGAAAACTTGGTAAATGTGTATTTAAAAATATTATAATTCTGGCACTCAGATATAACTATTTTAAACACTTTGGCATATGTTCTTTCTGTTTTTTCTTTTTTTGAGACAGAATCTCGCTCTGTTGCTTAGGCTGGAATGCAGTGGCATGATCTCGGCTCACCACAACCTCTGTATCCAGGGTTCAAGTGATTCTCTTGCCTCAGTCTCCCGAGTAGCTGGGACTACAGGGGTGCACCACTATGCCCAGCTAATTTTTGTATTTTTAGAAGAGACAGGGTTTCACTATGTTGGCCAGGCTGGTCTCGAACTCTTGACCTCATGATCCGCCCACCTCGGCCTCCCAAAGTGCTGGGATTACAGGTGTGAGCCACCGTACCACATCTCATTCTTTTTAATTCACTAAATCTAAAAGTATATATTAAACTCAGATGTCATCACATCCTAGTTTAGGCATTGGACATTCAGTGACAAACAATATTTAAAAAGTCACTGACTCCTGGGAGCCTATGTTCTAGTGTGGGGAGGCAGACAAACAAACCAACAAAAACCCAAGTCAAAAGATATTAATAGTATGGCTGATGGTAAAATCTGTGGGAAAAAGTAAGGCAGGGTAAGGGAGGAGGAATTGCAGGGAGATGGGATAAGGAAGAAAGGCTAATAAAACTGAATGAGCTAGGGAAGTCTTCATTAATCAGGTAACGTTTGGAGGGAGGTGGGAAAGTATTGAGTGGAAGGGCCATACAAAGGTATCTGGGATGGGATGCTCAGGTCAACAAGAGCAAAGGCTCTGAGGTAGGAACAAGATCAACCTGTCTGGAGAACAGTAAAGAGGTCAGAATGGTTGGGGGATCATGGTTCCTTGGTTCACGAACAAAGGAGTCAGGATAAATAATTCTGTTTACGCTATGGCTTCATCACCTCCAGCAGCATAGGCAACAGATTAATTGTACCTCCTCTTGGTCCCAAGACAGTGAACTATTGTATGTTGAAATCTTCTCTGGAATACTAAGGTTAGAGTTAAGAACCCAAGGTCCGGACCAGGTTTAAGCTCTGCTCTGCCACTTATCACACATATAAGCTTGTAAAAGTTACTGCAGTCTTCCAGGCCTGTTGGCTCCCCTCTCACCTAGTCCCAACTTCGTGGGGTTATGGTGGAGGAAGTAAATGGATTAATACCCGTAGAGTGTTTAGAGCAGTGTTTAGCACCTGGCAAAGGCTCAATTCATATCCACTGCTATTATTATTGCCATTGAAATGCCCTCTCCCATGCTGGGCTGTAACTCCTTGAGGACTTCATCTGCTTTTGGATCTCCAGGACTTAGTCCAAGGCCTGACAAGGGTCTGGTGCTGAGGACGTGTTAGTTGAACTAATCTGAATTCTACGTGGAGCCACATAGTCAATCTAGTCAACTAACTTACTATCACAGTTTTACCTCTAATTTTAACTCACTCCAAAATCAACACTTAGATTAAGGAACACTGCTCATTAGGCCCATCAATCTAAACACACTATAATTACAGCAAAGGCTGTTTCACCCAGTGTTCTGTAATTGGGACTCCTATTCACTAGCACTTTTTCACATTCTTACAATGATCACTGATGTTCATAATGACAGCCCTGGGACAAAAATCCTTCCGATTCACCAAGAATGACTACATTGTATTCTATCTTGCTGAGGGCACTTCACTGTATTTTCGGTCTCTGAAAATACGTAATCCCTGGATGGTATCCAGGGAGAATCTATTTTCACCAAAGATCAGATTTTTTGGAGTATGCCACTCTTTGATCAGATCAGACAACTGCTCTTACTGTCCTAGTAACTAGATGTCCAAGGATTTACAGCTCACAGTTGTCGTGTGTGTGTGTGTGTGTGTGTGTGTGTGAGAGAGAGAGAGAGAGAATTAAGTTCCAATTGGGCCTGTAAAGGGAATTGTTATCTGATTTCTTTTCCTTTCCTTTTGTCAGTAGAAAACTTTGTAAATTAATCTACCAAAAACATTCCTCCTTCCAGAACAGTGGATTACAAACATCATTTCCTCCACCTCTTAAACCCAAAATTAGTGCAAGGTAACAAAACCCCAGCATTGCTCAATGTTTGCCCTCAAGCATTTAAATTTCAGTTGCCTATTTTTTTTTTAATTATTATTTTAGTACTTGACTACTTGATAGAGATGACACCTTTTAAAGATAAAGTAAATACCATCAACTTTGATCACTGGGTTTATGGCTTTTTCTCAAGATGCCAATTTAATCTGGGGTGGAAATGGAATAACACCATCATTGTAAAGGTCTTCATAAATTATGTAAATTATTTATCAAAAATACTATTACCTAAATAAAAAAGCTTTTGGAAGATTATTCAATTACTAGCTGTGCAACTTTGAGCAATTTCCCTATCTATTATGTGTTTCAGTTTTCTTATCTGTAAAATAGTATTAATAATCAGTCCTACATTACAGGTTTGTTGTAAGGATGAAATGTAAAATGCTTAGAAGAACAGTATCTGGCATGTAATAGGCACTCAATAAATGTTAGGCATCATTCATATAATTTGCCCCTGAATGTGTACATACTTTAACAGGGGTAATGGGTTTTTGAGGGCCCTTTATATTATATGTAATTAGGATTCTGGATTGCTAGAAGATGTGGAGTTTCAAAAAGAAAAAAAAAGTAGAAAGAAAGAAAAGAGTTCCCAACTCCAGCTGCTGCATCTGCCTGTTCTTGATTTGAGAATCTGAATTCAGAACTCTGACTAGGCATGCCATCCTTGTTCCTAAGGGATAAAGGAAGCTGTGTTAGTTCTGTTCTTTTTTCAACACATTTATCTTTGAAGTGGAAGTGGTGCTTCTTTTTCTTCAGTGGGAGTGATCTCAGTTGCTTGGTGACAAAGCAGAATCAATGACAAAGCAGGCCTTGGTGGCCCAAGCACATGCCATACCCTGGCCCTCCAGCCTCAGGAACAGTTCTGGGCTACTGTGTCTGTGTGCAGATTTTTAAAATAATGAGCCCAAAGTAGTAAAATATCCAATGCATAAATCAGAGTTCATAGCCAAGAAAGTGACTGATGCCCAAGTTCAGTGGAGAAAGGAAAGTTAGAAAAGATGGTATCGATCTGACAAATATAAGTTTAGATAATTCTTTCAATTAAAAAGTATTTGTGGATTATCACAGATTAGAAGAAACTAAGGAGACAAGACAACTACATAAAATGTGGTATACTGGATTGGATTCTGACACACACAAAGGACAGTAGTGGAAAAACTGGGATTATCTGAGCAAATTGCATGGTACAAATGTTAACTTCTTAGTTTCAAACCATATATCATGGTTACATAATATTTTAATGGTAGTGGAAGCTGAGTGAAGGGTTTAAAAAAACTATATAATCTTTTCAACTTTTCTGCAAATCTAAAATTATTTCATGATAAAAAGTTTAAAAAACTATATTTCTGGGTGAAATATATTTCAGACTACATATATAAACTGACCTTCAATAAAAGGGCAACTGCAACCCCTGTTTTTGCTATATTTTTGAAATAGTACCCTTTTTGGTCCCTTGCATAAAAGATGCATCTTAATGACGTTTCATGCAAGGCTAGTAAGAAAGATGGTGTTGGAGGATGACCATGTTTAATGAAACTGCAACCCACTTTTCACCTCTCTTGCTCTCTGTATATAACCAGTTTTCAAGTTTCTGGGAGATTCTTTGAAATTTTCATGTAATAAGAATAGTCTTCCCAGAGTTACTGACTCCCTTTAGGAGTCAGAGTTTCTGAAAATGTAGCCATTTCTCAGATGAAACAGGGGGCTAATGAAGACAGTCCAATCTATTAGGGTAGACAGTGATTATTCATTTTTATGTTAGGAGGCAAATCTCTTGATGTCATAAAGAAAGGGTTTTGTTTGGTTTTAATGATCTATATCTGTAGGTTTACCGTTTCAGGTTCAAACATAGTCAAATTTAAATAAACTGGTGAGAGAATTAGTATCAAACACCAACTATACATTTAATGCATACTTGTTAAGATTTCAATTAAAATACACTTTTTATACATTCATTCAAGAAACATTGATGGAACACCTACCGTATGTACAAGGATGGGCAAGAAGACTAGGACCCTATATTCAAGGAGCTTAAAGTCTGACAGAGAGATCTGGAGAAGTAAGCAAATTGGAACAAATTGGTCACTACTATGACCAGCCTTTGTCATTCAGTATACAGCAGAACCTTTGTAAAGTTAATATAGACCTTGTGAAAACCTTTGTTCAAACACAATGCTAATACTTGCCTTATAATATTAACCTGAGTAATGATATTCAAATGATACCAAATTTCATGGGAATTTTCAAGGAACGAAGAGGCTTTGAGTTGACATTCCAAAACTGCCTTCCTATATATTATTAATGGATGGAGTAGGCACTTTTTACAGTCCCAGAAAGCACAGTATATCATAGTTAGAGTAAAATCCATACCCATTCATCCCATGGTAGAGTGTATTTCAGACTTCATTTGTAAACTAGCTTTAGGACAACTTCAGGCACTATGCTTTTTTTCTATATGTTTGACTCTTTTCTAACTACCCAGCTATGCTGGAAGGCGTACCTCATTTGTTCAAATATTTTTGGATGCTTGCCCAATAGAAGATTCCAGGATGCATCTATCAAGGAGACATTGTCACCAGTGTAGCTCCTGTAGGTACTGTTCTGGGCTAAAGCCCTTCTGTAAATCTCTAAATACATTCTGAATGTATGGCTTTCAAGCTTTCAGATTCTATTCTCTTGCTTTGAATTGTCTGTTGTACTCATTAATTACCTTTTTGTGGAGGGGGAAAAAAAGAAATCTCTATCAATTTCCCTAAAGCCCAAGCCCTTTCTTAGGATTCACCAAGAAAAGCAATTATATTTTTGTGTGGTATTGATCTGTCTGGACACTGCCTCCCAGTGGATCATCCATTTCGTCCTAGAATTTAAAAATCTTCACAATGCCAACTTCTGTGTCACCACTTGAATTAATGTCGATTCCTCATCTGTTGGCACCCCACCATTGATCCAGTTCAATATCGCATTGAGCTATCTCACACCGGCATCTTACACACGAAGGTAAATACTTTGCTGTTCGTGTTGGGCATATTTTTGGCATTTCTTCATTTGACACCAGTTAAGACCCTAAACATTTACTAGCCAATGAATCTCCAACATTAAAATGTGCTTTCTGGAAGGAAACAGGTGAGATGCTTGAGTAAAGCATGGTAGAATTGATGATGTCAGAGTATTTCCAATGCCTGATTGATAGAAGTGAGGGAGGAGTATCTGGCCATGGAAAGTGAAAAATAATCTTCTGAGACTTTACATAATTCACCATACCAATAAGGTTCTTTGAAAATTTCATTGATAAATATATTCTAGAAAATGATACATTAGCCAGGCGTAGTGGCTCACGCCTGTAATCCCAGCACTTTGGGACGACAAGGCAGGTAGATCACTTGAGATCAGGAGTTTGAGACCAGCCTGGCCAACGTGGCAAAAGCCCATCTTTACTAAAAATACAAAAGTTAGCTGGGCATGGTAGTGCATGCCTGTAATCCCAGCTACTCAAGAGGCTGAGGCAAGAGAATCACTTGAACCGAGTGACAGGGGTTGCAGTGAGCTGAGATCGCGTCACCGCACTCCAGCCTGGGCAACAGAGTGAGACCCTGCTCCCCACCCACCAAAAAAAAAGAGAATGATACATTAGCATTAAAACTGAATATGTTGCAAAGTCACTTTGAAAAGACAGCGCTGGAGAATAGGGACCTATTGACAAATTTAAGTTTTTCCTTGACTTACTGACACATATAATTATGTTTAGGGTGATTTTTCTAGCTAATCAACTATTTTTCTCAGTATTAAAATTTAAACTAAAATTTTAGTTAATTTTTTTGGAGTTTGGATACCCACTAACTCAAGAGTTGAGAATTCTGGATATTCATTCTGATTTGGCCAAGCAAATTTAACAATAACAAAAAAAGAGTGGTACCTTCCTGACGTGGGCTTTCTAGTTCAGTATGTGCTAACTAACAACTTATAGGCATTCATCTATCAGAAAGCAGGAACGTGCTCACTTAGTATTGGTCTGAGTCACAATTATAATTTGTAATTGCCAGTTGGTTATGTTTGTCAGAGAATTGTCTTCTAGAGACATTTGTAACTTTAAAATGATTTTTTAAATAGCAAAACAAATTGGAAGAAGCAATATTTAAACAGAATAAGATTTTTCTTAATGCTTACATATACTGTAACTGAATTTACTATTTACTTCATACAAAGGAGATTGCCCTGCCTAAACCAAATTACATATTCTGTGGAAAGTCTTGCCACTAATTGGCAACACTTTGCTCATTGGCATTTGCTCATTGGTATTTGGAGACAGATTCATTCTTTGTCTCTCTCTTTCTCTCATACACACATACACACACACACACACTTTTTTATTTTAGGGTGAAAAAGAGCCATTTCTTTTTTTTTTTTTTTTTTTTGAGACAAAAAATGTCATTTCTTTACAAGGCACATTAGTGCCTCATTGGAAAAATATTGAGGTTCTGCTAGTAAGATATAAGTCTCAAGATTTTACCAACTAAGCACCAATGGTTTCCCCAGAATGTACCTGGATTTCTCTCTTGTTAGTAAAGGTAGAAATCATTTAAGACATGTGAATGGAGAAGCTGTAAGACAATCTCTTGATTTCATCTTACCACTTTCCACTCTAGTGGCTAGTATGATACAAGGGTGCCATAGAATAGAAAAACATGGAGGCTGAGTGATTCACTGAGCAGATTGTGTAGGCATCAGGAAATCCCAGTTAGGAGAAGGAACCTGGGCTTTGGCTCTAGGCAAACTGGATTCAAATTTTGCCTCAGCTACTTGTGAGCAGCAAGCATGGTGGCAAGTCACTTAACCTCACTAAATTTTGGATTCCAACTTGAAAAATCAGGACAATAGTTCCTATCTTTGCAATCTTTGAGGGAGTTACAGGAGAAAAAACAAACAAACAAAAAAACCACATACACACACGTACTCACATACATATCACCCCGGCACTCAGCCAATGCTTGTTAAGTAATAGTTATTTTTAGTAACAAAATAGCACATCATTTGAAGGATGTTTTCATTCTTTTTTTTTTTTTAACTTATGGGTACATAGTAGGTGTATATATTTATGAAGTATGTGAGATGTTTTGATAATAGGCTTGCAATGTGCAATAATCACATCATGAAGAATGCAGTATCCATCCCCTCAAACACTTACCCATTGAGTTGTAAACCATCCAATTACACTCTTTATTTTAAAATGTACAGATGAGTTATCGACTATAGTCATCCTATTGTGCTATCAAATAGGTCTTATTCACTTTTTCTATTTTTATTTTTGTACTCATTAACCACCCCCACCTCCCCCAATCCCCACTTCCCTTCCCAGGCTCTGGTAACCATCCTTCTATTCTCTATGCCCATGAGTTCAATTGTTTTGATTTTCATATCCCACAAATATGTAAGAACATATGATATTTGTCTGTCTGTGCCTCACTTATTTCACTTAACATAATGTTCTCCAGTTCCAGCCAATCATTGCAAATGACTGGATCTTATTCTTTTTTTATTACTGAATAGTACTCTATTGTGTATATGTACCATATTTTCTTTATCCATTCATCTGCTAATGGACACTTACGTTGTCTCCATTCATTAGCTATTGTGAACAGTGCTGCAACAAACATAGGACTGAAGATATCTCTTTGATATACTAATTTTCTTTCTTTTGGGTATTTACCCAGCAGTGGGTTTGATAGATCATATGGTAGCTCAATTTTTTAGTTTTTGAGGAACTTCCAAACTGTTCTCTATTGTGACTGTACTAATTTACATTCCAACCAACAGTGTTCAGGGGTTCCCTTTTCTCCACATCATCACCAGCATTTGTTATTGCCTATCTTTTGGGTATAAGCCTGTTTTTATTCTCACAGAATATTTGAATTGAGTTTGTACCTCACTTGGAGCTTTCTAATGAAAGAGAAATTACTAGATATTTGAAGGGGTATCTATTTGCTTCTGGTGAAGGGTTTTCCTCCCTTCGAGGTTAATTATCGCCTGCACTCCAGCTCATTTCCATAGATGTTCACATTTGTGATCAATTATGTAAAATACAATAAGGAGGAAATCCAAGAAGGGTTTTACAAAAACAAGACTCTGAAAGGAGGTCCTTCATGCTTATTCTAGGCTATCCTTTGAGTGAAATGAGCCCGGTGTCTGTAGTAGGCGGTTCCATACTAATACAAATGCTCAATTACTTGGTATACCTGTGCAAACTCCACAAAGATTTTTTCCTTCTCAGCCAGGAGCAAGGCGTGCCTTGAGGGCCACCCAATTGGACTGGTGTGCCATTGGCACCAATTCAGGAGCAGAGGAAACACATTATATATCCTTAGAGAATCACTTCCTCTATGCAGTTCATTATATAAGCAGGTAGGAAAGCATGAGAGGAGAAAATATAAGCCATGAGAGCACTAGGGCTGAAGACATACCTTGGAAGGAAAAGGGTGTGGACACTCGTAAAGAATATTATTTAATCTTGGTACAAGCAGATAGGCCAACACAACCCAGTTTCTAAATTGGACACTGTTATTTAACAATCCTACATGTTTTATGCATTCTCTTTCATTATGTTCACTTTTCCAAAATAATGACAGGCTATGTGCCAAACATGGCGTTATGCACACTGCATATGTGATCATATTTAATTTTCATAACATGCCTACAACATATAGATTATAACCTTAAAGTACTGATGAGTAAGGGATGGGCATCTATCTGCTTAAGGGTACTCTAGGAGGAAAAAAGAGAGAGCTAGGTTGAAACCCATGTTGTTCTGATTCTGAGATCAAGATAACATTGAAAAGATGCCTTGTTAACTTATTTTGGGATCCTCCAAAGAAATCATTCTAAAAATCTTATACTTCCTTCAAGTCCCTAAATCTACTCTGCCCCTGTTGATTAATGATCTTAATATTTTTTTTACTGAGAAGTTTAAGACACTTACATGTGAATTTTCTTTAATTTCCTCCTCAGAGTTTCTGGTCAATGACCCAATTCTTGCATTCTTTCTTGCTCCATAGGAAGAGCTCCAAATCATCACCAGCATCATGTCATCACCAGCATTTGTTCTGGTGGTGATGACATTAAACCATCTACTGTTGTTTTTCTCTCACCCTTCCCTGCCTTCTTCTGCCCCAGCTTGGTTAATTTTATCCACTTCTGCTCCCATGCGTTGTCAATTTCTGCCTTTGTACTGGCTCCTTCTTTTGCTTCAAAATATTCTTGTATTTCCTTTATCGTCAGAAAACACACACACGCCCTTGTTGCCACCCTACTACCTTGGAAGAAGAGGTATTTGAGTTGCAATCTCTTGTGATAAGTAAGACATACGTAGTTCCCATTTTTCTCATATTAAAAAAAACTGTCACAAGTTAAGTAGCTTTTCATCAAGACCCTATAGCTCTGTGATGGCAGAGCTAGAAATGAAACTCAGATCTTCTGATACTCAGCTCAGAACACTCTTTCTCTATTCAAACCAATTGTCAGTCAGTGTCCATGGGTGATCAGTTTTAAGATGACCTCTTTCAGGTAAGGTGACTGCAGCAAATTCTACTTCACTTTTGTCTCTGGAGCATGGAGCTTGCCTCATATGTGTAACACAGCTGCTATGATCAGTGATGTATCTCTATCACATCTCCCAGGCATGGTAATCTGTCCTCCCAGGTATGAAGGCCCATTAATAACCCTCTGGGGGAAGGAGGCAGTATCCCAGATGCAGTCCTGTTGCATGATGTGCTCTGTATACGAAGTTCCCAAAATCATAGCTAACATGTCATCTAATGTGTTGTAACACTCATTGTTTCTCAGCCTCTCACAATATACAACCAGCCAGCAAATCCCTTATCATTTAATAACACTCCTTGCTTGATACTGAAAGCTGGAGAAAATGGAAACACTCCAAGGGAGTGGGAAAACTTAGTTAGGTGCAGAAGCTACTAAGGTTGTAACATAGGCTCTCACACAACTGAGAGTTCAGACAGATGAACAGATACCCCTGTAATCCTGCAGCTGCCATTATCCTCAGACTGGGTGGACTTCTGGAGGGACAGATCCCCCATGCACAGAGAGGAGATGCTTTGCTTTGGGAACAGGAAGAAAAAGGAAACCATGGAATCTGTGTTGCTGCTCAGCTACATAGGGTTTTGAGTAATAATTTTCATCTTGAAAGGAAATGCAGTTTGATCTGGGATACTGAATTGGGAGTCTGTCTTGGGATTCAGGACTGATTTTGGCCCTAAACACGGACCTCAGTGTATGTTTTTGTGAAGTGGGTGGGAAAATGCCTTTCACTGTGTAGCACAGGAACACATTACAGAATGAAATGCAATGCAATGATATGACAGACTGTGCTTAAGCTTTCAGGAGGAATTAGAATAAAATAATAATAACAGCTAACATAAAAAGGGCCATTAGCGTGGGATCAGGCAGTGAGCCGAGGGCTTTACAGGTGTCATTTAATGCTCACATCAACTCATATGGAACTTTTTTTTATCCCCAATTTCAACTGATGAGGAAACTGAGTCATAGAGAAGTAATTTGCCTAAAGTCTGCTATTCAGTGATAGGGTCAGGATTTGAACCCAGGCAATCTGGCTCCAGAACCTTTGCTCTTCTTGCTGAAGATGTTTGCTATTGAATCAGAAGCTTTGGATTTTATCCTGGGGTGTGTGTGGGAGAGAGAGAGAAAAAGAGAACCTGTAAAGAGAATTTAATAGAAGGGGGCACAAAAGAGTAGAGATTACTTAGGCAAACAATATTTCACCTTGGTCATTGATTCACCCTCTCCTTCTTTATCATTAATTCAGGAGCTCAGTCCCCATTTTCCTGATGTCCCAGCTAAAACAGAACACTAGGTATTTTGTGCATGTGTTGAAATCTGATAAATTAGAAGGCTGGTATTTTACACCCAGCTTTCTTATTATCCAACTCTGTAACCTTAGGTAGGTAAGTCACTGCACCTCCATATCTTCATATCTAAAATGAGTGTTTGAACTAAATATTATCTTACTGGCTCTGCAGTACATAACCATTCATACTGGGCTTCCTCCTGGGAACTGCTGAGGTTGGCGGCTCCGTTTGTCACCAAGGTGTTCCCACCAGAGCAGTGGTCTCCAAGGTGGGGTGGGCATCCACAGGGGTGCCAAGGTTGGTTCATAGGAATTCAGGGAATAACACTCGGACATCTATGTATCTAATCTTATGTTTTAAAATGCCTGGTGTTTCTGTATGTGTGACAATATAAGCAATGTGTGTATACTACATACATATATACATATTTTTAATTGGTGCAGAGTTAATTTTTTTCTAGTATGTGTAGACAGCCAAAAACATTTGGAGACCCTGGCACTAGGGAGTCAAATTGGGCCTTGGCTCTTTGCAGGGCCCCAGAGGCTGTTACTCAATTTACCATATTGACGCAATACAGAAGGACCTGGACTACAACTTAAAGCCAGCAGCAAGATGGTTTACATGGCAATTGGTTTTCTTCATTGTAAAATTCAATGTTTAATGATGTTTCTTAATTCCAAGCCACAAAGACAGGTCTAATAATATTAATATTAATAACAATAACAATAATACAGGTTTAAGAGCTCGTGTACTATGGAAAAAAATCATCTTATTACATAGCCATATTTGAAGCCTGGATTTGTAAAGAAAATCTTACTCTAAAGGACAGGTTCAAGCATCAGATGGAAGCCAAAATTCTCTCTGAGAAAAATCATCATTTCCCATTTAAGCTTCCGGGATTGTTCTAACAGTATGTTAAAATACATGAAAACATGTTGACAGTGCCCCGTTAGCTTTTTCTACCATTTTGTCTATTTTTCTGAGTCACAAAATAGATTAAGTTCAATTTCAAGGTAATCCTCTCCCTTGATTTCCCTCTCTAAAATCTGATATTCACAGTAATACCCAGGATATGATGTGCGATTCTGACCTCCCTAGTTTAGGAAGGATATTAAAATATCAGAGAAGCTACACAGATAGGCACGCACTCACACAAAAGGAGTGCTACAAAGGCTGGAAGATAAAGCATGTGAGGAGAGGTGGTGAGAGCTAAATTTATAAAGTCTGGCAAAGCAATGACTCCAGGGGACTTGATCACAGCCTATAAATACCTTCAAGGTAACAATATAATTGAAGGGAAAGAATTATTCATAGTCTCAGAAGATGATATAACTTTAAGCAATGGCCTAAAGCAATGGAAGAAAAAAATTTAGTTGAAATTTTCAGGAGTTGAGGGGTGGTGGGGAGAAGAAATTCTTTACTCTCTGAAGGATGAAACAGGCAAAGCAATCCCTAGAGGAAGAATTTGAAGCATTTTGATACAGACAGTCCAAACCCCTGGAATAAAAAGCAAAGATTAAAAATGGTGTTCCTTAATATTCTTACCAGAATTCAGAGCTCTTAAATGCACCTCTGAAAGACTGCCCCCTTCAGAGAACTGTTAAGTAATCAGAGATTCATATAAAGACCCCTAATTAGAGAACAACCAAAAAAAAAAAAAAAAATGACACACCAATATTGTAAAATTACACATTAAAATATAGGAAACACGAATATTATAGGTAACGTCATATTTTAAGAATAACCAACTTTTCTCAGAAAAGACAATAAAATGTTCATCAATAAATTACAACTCCATGCTCAGTATGAAAGATCTTAAAAGAACACAAAAAATAAGTTGAGCTACTGAGTCAAAATCATTCAATGTGTTATGCTACATAGCAAATTCTATGTACAAAAGATCTGAATATGTGGGCCCCAAATGTTTCTGAGTAGGCAAATATATTCCTTTAAGATAGTAATGTAAAAGTCAACTTCTAACCTCTTCAAAACTAAATACCAAAAATAGCTGTGACTTCGAAAATGTTCCGGAGTGCTATTTACATATAATATGTGAAGGTATGACCCCAAATTGTGAACACAAGTTCTGTGTGAGAGAAAGCACAAAACCAAATGTCTCCAGGGGTCAGGCAGATGGATGAAGCTGAGTGAGGTGACAGGGAGTGGGTGGAGATTGCAGGGCTTAAAAGAATGTCCATAAAAATGGCAGCGGCTCCTGAGCTCCAGTTGACCAATGCTATGAATAACACTGGCCCAGTAGAGTTAAACCTTCTGATTTTCAAAAAGAAACTAGACATATCACCTTGTATATGAAATATCTGCATTTAAAAATATATTTGTGCATTGGAGGAGGTTTAAAGAATACCAGCTGGGCACGTTTTCTAAGGCCCTTACATTGACAAGGGGAAGGCAAGAAGCACCCTGTACTCTAAGATCAGGAACCGGGAAGGGGATGATTGGAATCCAGTAGATGAAGTGAGTTAACTTCTGTATGCAAATCACCAAACACCCAAAAGAGAGGAGAAAGAAAAGCCTTTGTTTCTGCTCTTTTCTCCCAGGAATGTAGGAAGGAAGGATGTGCTGGGGCAATGGGAATGACTCTATTTTAGATGCTCTCATGCAGCTGCCCTGCATATGCTCAGGAATCTCCATGTACTGATCTGGTTCATGACCAGTGGGGCCAGCACAGCTGGATCAATGGGAACAACAGAAAATCTCCCTAGGAGGGAATCGAACCTTGAACTACCCTGAAGATAAAAGGAAGCACATCAGTGACTTCCATATGGACACCCACAGTGACTTAGGGTTTATTTCCAGATGGTAGAGTGTGAATAGGAGTGGCTGTGTTTTCAAATTTTAGCAATTCAATGTCCAGATTTATAAGATGGCCCTTGGTGGTTAGCTGTAGAGTTTGAGTCCACAGAACAGTGTTGTTCTGTTTAGGTTTTTTAAAAGATAGACACACACCCACACCCACACACACACACACACACACACACACTTCCCACTGTGTGAAATGAACTGCTCTGTGTGGATCCTGTGATCTTGGCATCTGCAGCATAAAGATGTCATAGTGCACACAAAGCCTTCTGACCAACCACATCCACACAAATACATCCTTGGGAGTCACTATGACTCACAATGTGACAATATCAGCTGTTCTCTTGCAGAGAGTCACTGGAGCTCAGACTGCATACCTCAAAGAGAAATTTGATCTTCCTGCTAGAGTTAGGGTTTATACCATAGGAGAATTCTTTGTTAATATACTGTTTATACCAAACACCTCACCTCAAGTAATCCTCCTGCCTTGGCCTCCCAAAGTGCTGGGACACCACTGGCCTTATTTATACCAAACACTTTTTAACAAAGAAGTTATTCGTGGAAACACAGGGAGAATATTCCTATCATGACATCTACGTTCTCTTATATCCATTATGTAATGTGTTTTTTATTCTTTTTATTAAAAATTAATAGTCATTTCTAAGAAGAGAGCTAATGCTAAGTTCCCAGTTCCAGAACAGTATCTGTTACGATAAGGTGAATACACAAATTTGGATGAGACACATCTAACTGCTCTTTGGAGAACCATTACAAAATATCATTCTTTGAATCTCTGCAAAGACCTAGCTTAAATAAAAGATTGAGATTTAGAGAAACAAAATAAAAAGACTTCTATAGCTTTCCCCTAGAGCTGAGTTACTGTGTCTGTATTTCGGTCCAATGTTTGCATGTGTTTAATGTGCACACACAGCTTGAAAAAGGAAGCGAATTCTCTGTGTTTTGCAGTGTTTGGGTGTGAATCAAAGCGAACATGTGGTTCCATTCTGTTTCTTCTAGCATTCAGTTAAGTAAAGGGAAAAACCTCATTTGTACTAATACTGTTACCATGAGGGGTGATCTTATAAATGCCTGGGGGTAGGAAGGAAAATGCTAGGGCAATATAGACAGTCATCCAGTCTAGGCAGGCTTGCAAAGTTTTTACCAAAAACGGTGTGGTCTGTCCACCAGAGAGGGTGGGTTTTTATTTTGTTAATTTGTTTGTTTGTTTTTTTTTCCCTAGGTTAGTGATGTTTAGGTGCTTTTGGCAATTTGTTGTCTGTGAAATGTAGATGGATGTTCAGAAGGAATTCTGTACAATTTCAAAATGAAATAATAGAAATGGCCATAGTCATTTCAAGAAAAAAGAAACTAGAATTGAGGGTGAAGATGTCATTTTTTTGTTATTTCCTTTTGGTGTTGGAAACAAACTAGAGTGGTTGTCAGGGTGGTAGCAATAGAACCCGATAGTGAGAGAGCTCTTTGTGCTTTTTGATTACAGTCATGAGCAACATAGTGACATTTTGGTCAATGACGGACTGAGTATATGAAGGCGGTCCTGAAACTGCTGTTGGAAGACACTTAACAGTGAGAAAATTATAACAGTGAAAGAGACCTGATCTAACCAACTCCATCTTGCCTTTAACCTCCAAACTTCTTTGACTTTGGTCATTCCTGGGCATGGGCCTAGCTAACTTTGGGAGAAATTTAGTTTAGAGTTTAAATGATAATAACCATTTACAAAAGCTAAACTGCTTTGTAAAACTAATGAAAGCCACCAGGTTAAGAGGATGAGAGACACCTGAATTATGCTAAGATGCAGGCAGAATTAAATAATTACCAGCCATTATTCCAGAGGCCACAAGATTTGCAACTTTCCCACTTACTCCTATAATGAACATCCCTAATTGTAGCAGCTAAGATTGGCCTTTTTGAGATGTCATTTTGGGCTTTTGCATTTCTGACAACCAGGTGTCCCTCACCTGGGCCCACAACTCTTGACTCAACCAGTCCTGTGGCCCCACCCAGAAGCAGACTCAGTGCAGGAGGACCATTTTCCACATCCCATAATTGCATCACTAACCAATCAGCAGCACCCATCCCCCAGACCCCTAGCTGCCAAATTGTCTTGGAAAAACCCTCGCCTCCAAATTTTGAAGGAGACTGATTTGAGTAATAATGAAACTTTGGTCTCCCGTTTAGCCAGCTCTACGTGTATTAAACTCTTTCTCTACTGCAGTTCACCTGTCTTGATAAATTGGCTCCATCTGGGCAGTGGACAAACAGAACCCACTGGGTTGTTACAGTCCAATAAGATTATAATACTATATTTTTACTCTGCTTTTTTGTTTAGACATGTTTAGCTACACACATACCATTGCATTACAATTGCCTACAGTATTCACCACAGGAACATGCTGTGCAGGTTTATAGTCTAGATGCAATAGGCTATACCATATAACTAGGAGTGTAGTAGGGTATAACATCTAGGTTTGTATAAGTACACTCTATGATGTTCACACAACAACAAAATTGCCTGGCCGTGCATTTCTCAGAACATATCCTCCTCATTAAGTGACTCATGAGTATATTACAATGAAAGAGATTAAAGTGGAAATTTGGCAAAGAAAGAAAAAATACAAAGATGAAAATAAAAGTTTGAAGGAGATCCTCCCAGCCTGTTAACTAGTTAATTAACAAAATATAGATGATAGCACATTTTCACAAAATTCTGCAAATTCAAGTTCTGATTGCTTGTACCTATTAAGGACTCCCCGACTAGAAAGCAAGTACCAAGAGGACAGGGAGTTTGTCTATCTTTTTCACTCTTGGATCCCAAGCACTTAGAACTACACTTGACAGATAGTGGGAGGTGGTTAAGTGAAAAATTGTTTTCACCAAAGTAAGTGTATTAGTCCTTTCTGGCATTGATATAAAGAAATACCTGAGAATGAGTAATTTATAAGAAAAAGAGTTTAATTGGCTCATGGTTCCATAGGGTATATAGGAAGCATGGCTGGGGAGGCCTCAGGAAACTTACAATCATGGCAGGAGGCAAAGGGGAAGCTGGCACATCTTACATTGCTGGAGCAAGAGGAAGAGAGAGAGGCGGAAGGTGCTACACACTTTTACACAACCAGATCTTATGAGAACTGTATCATAAGAACAGCACAAGGGGGATGGTGCTAAACCATTAAAAATCACTCCCATGATGCAACAACCTCCCTCCAAGACCCACCTCCAATGCTGGGGATTACAATTGAACATGACATTTGGATGGGGACACGGATCCAAACCATAACAGTAAGTTACTCATTTCTGCTGGCCTGGCTAATTTTAACTTGGAAATTCTATTCTTCCCACCTGCATCTTACCTAAACTAAGTGTATCATGTTATAGTTTTTGCTATACGCTCCAGTATCTTTTCTCAACTAAACCTCAGGGAGATTTTTGTCTTCTTTTAAGAGGTGGCTGTGCTTTGTGGATCATTCATTGCGCATTCATGGTATTTTGGAAAAGCACGTCATTCATACATCACACCAAAACTCATTTTCCTCTTTCACACTCTAGTATTGAATTTAAGCTTTGCTGTTTAGCCATGCAACAAAACCAGCTCCAGTACTGCTGATCTAAGTAACAAACATGAAAGCCTGTTAACCTCAGGAATTAGGCATCATGTAAGGGGCAAATTAAATGGAATCTGCTCCCACTTCAATGAATGTGATTTTCAGTGTGAAGGTCTACCTTTCAAGTATTTACCGTACTCTGCTGCTAGACATTAGAAGCTAACAGACCAAGGGATGACAGGCTGTGGTCGCTGTGAAGACTCATCTGGATTTAAATTACAAATATAGAAAATTAAATACTGACTCCAGTAGGAATAAATGGGTTTTTGTGTTATTTGAGATCATTTATGTTTTTAAGCAAGAGTATTTGAGGACTTCTGATATGGCATTTATCATACACTGAAAGACGAGAATGCATTTACCCAATAATCTTTTCTTCGATACACTAAATTTGGAAGTGTTTTTATTGAAATTTTGGGAACTAAAGTTACCTCTAAAACACTTATTCTACCGCACTGCATTCAAAACCTCAGATTAGTTTCCAGGCCAAGCCTTTCATTTTGCATAGGAGTATTTAAGAAAGTGGCTTGGAGTAATTTGGTGCCTTAATGTCATTGAGAAAAACAAACAAATACTGGGAAGCAAACAAATGTAATGTAAAATAAGTTTCTTTGAATCCAAAAAGAAAGTGACTTATTTCAAATCATGTATGCTGCTTTAGCCAAAATCCTGTGTTCTATTCTCTATTCCTGTTTGTCATTCTTAACTGTGGATTTAAATAAACATTACAGGTTCTGCTAAATTCAACACATGCAACATATGTTACGTATATATTATATTATATTGAATAGAAAACTATGAAAAGCAGTATATGTCTATATCTGTGACACTGGAATCAAACATATCAATGATTAAGTCCTCTTTCCTTTCCTTAACATCTTTAACAAATGGTTACTTAATCCTCTTAGTCTTTATTTTTTACTTCATAAAACAGAGGTAATGCCACTAGTTTAACAGTGTTGTCAGTACTAAATGGGCTGATATACACAAAATGGCTAATATACTGCCTGGACAATTAAAAAAAAAAAAACAGCAAATGCAGAAGTGATTACAAAAATATACACTCCATCAGATAAGAATATGGGTTTTTAGCCATGAAAAGTCAACCAGCAGAGTTATTTTCAAAAGGGTTTAGTAACCTAAGTACTGTGTTCTGCATTTAATAAAGGGCTAGATAATTTCATAACCATTAGTAACGTTTGTAGCTATCCAAGTTAAGATAATGATAAGGGTAATCAGATTCCATGCCTCATTGCACATGATCACTAGGATCAGGGGATTTGTTCTCTTTAGGAAACTGCATTATGATTTAAATCCAAATTTCCCTTTCCAAACTGAAGCTCCAAAAGGTGAGATGCCAAGAGCTGAGAGATGAACCAGATAAGGACATCATTTGAGAACCACAGCAGCTTACAGGGTTCAGCAGTTGAGCCATTCACATTTGGGCTCTGATCTGCCAATTGCCTGGTTGCTAACCTTCCTATTGGAAACTACAACCATCTCAGCCTGTCTTTGGTCTTCGTTTCCAGGTCTCCAATCACCATCTCCTTAGGTACCAAGAGCTCTGCTGAGTGGTAGGTATACCAATATTGATATAAAAACAACCTTATTTGTTTTGTAGGACTTTTCAATGATGACAGGGCATGTTCACTTCCATTCTGTCATCGGATTTTTCCCACAATACTATGAGGGTGGCAGCATAGGAGCTACATCTCTACCATTTACATAGGGTAACTGCTAATTGGTGGCAGCTCTCTAGGAGCAGATGCTGGGTCCTCTGGCTCAAAGTTAATAATGCCCATGACAGAGAATAAATGCAGAATACTGGTAAGAGGACTGAAATGGCAAAGATTATATGCCATAATAAATACCAATAAAGATGAAGAAGACATCTCTATAAACTGATTTCAGATGAAAGAGGCCTAACAGGTATGGAAAAAACAGCTCTGGTACAACTTGTGTTTGGAAGTCTCTCAATTGTTTTGATTTCCGTAATACTTCACCATCTAGGTCCCCTACCCTTTAGCCTTTCCTTTTTCATTTTCTTCCCTTTCCTCTTTCATCTTGTAAATATGTACATAGTTCCCAAGTTCCTATTCATTTCCCTTGAGACGTTAGCACTCCTTAAACCTTCCACTGTCACTGCCAAGCCGTGAATTCTCTAGGTCCCCACCTCTAGCCTTTACCTCTCCTCTGAGTTCATCAGGCATTTCCAATTGTAAATCTCAACAGCCTGGCTCTTGGATGTCTTATGTTTTACATCACTAAGTCAAACTCTTATCTGTTTTACTTATCTGTCCCCTGTTTTGCTTTTGGTAATGAAATCACAACCTTCCCAATCTAGACATTCCTCACTTCTCTCCTTTTTTATCCAAACAGCTGACAACACCTGCTAATTCAATCTCTGAACTGTTCTTTGCTTTTATACTCATTACTTTCCTATATTCATCATCATAGAATAAGTCTTTAAAAACGTTTCTCTAGAAACACTCACTCAAGACCCTGCTGTTTTCCTTGAACCCATTAAAAAACATTCTTTTAACAGAGCCAAAATAATCTCCCTAAAAATTAAGTGCTGAGCATTTCATCTTTTTTCTAAAAAGTCTTTAAATGTCTTCCCCTTGCTTTCAGGAACAATCTATCGTTGGTATAAAATTCAAATCTTCTACACTATGTCCCTAAAGTGCCTGGGAAGAAAACCAAAGGAAACTCAAGAACATGGCTATCATTAATGGAATGTCCACTATGAACCAGATAATTCACTGGGCATTTTTCCATAGGTTATAAATATTCACAGAGCTACAAATTGGCATTATCGCCATCTGCATTTTATGGAGTAGTCAAATAATTCATCCGAGGCTACATAACTAGTTGGAGGCAGAACCAGACCTTGAATCAGAGACCAATACCCTAAATCATATGTTCATTGTGCTAATCCATATGACCTGCCTTTTTTCTTATGCTATTCATTCTGGTCCAGTTGAATTCATGAATTTGAGAATGCATCCCATATTTCCTTCGATACGACACTCATGCTGGTATCATCATTGGATGTGCTCTTTCTTCAGGTTCCACTAGTCAAAACCTGTCCCATCCCATCTATGTACACTAAAAAAAAATCTCAGCAACCAGCAATATTTTTACCTTCTTGGTATATAATTGATTCTGTTTTTAAAAAGATTCATATGTATGATTTTCATTTCCCCGCCCCCCACTAGATGTTAGCTTTCTTCACATCTCTAATAATCCCAAGTAAATTGCTGTTTCATAAGTACGAATTGAATTAAAATTATTACCACTATGCTTTCTACTCTAAAACTTTCATTAGGGGTATAATAGTAATTAAGGGTCAGAATTGCATTTGAAAGTCCATTCAGCTGTTTATTAGTAGAAGCTTTAGCTTCTTTAAACTTTAGTTGCCTCAATTATAAAATGAGGATATTAATAGTGACTACTACCTCACTGAGTGGTTGTGAGCTCATTATAAGACAGTGTAAACATAGTTCTTGCACAGTGTCTGGTACCTGGCATTTTGTCAATCAATATCAGCAGAAAGTGATAGTAATAGTACCAATATAAGGTGATCTCTGAAACACATGCTCCTAAGTAAATGTAGGAAGTCATAATCTATGCCATTAAATTACCTGCCATTTTACAGAAATGGAGGAGGAAAAATAAACTGAATTATAAGAGGTTAACTAAGGACTCAAAAATAGAATATGAGCCTTAAAGACAACTCATTTCCTGTCATCCTGAGTATGAATTGATTTCAGGATGAAGGTTAGCTTGGTCGGATCAACAGGGCCTATCTAAATGTCTGTAAGTGATTCTAGGCTCCAGAGGTGTCATCACAGGCCAGGAAATGACAGGTCTGGCTGTCAGTACTATCTGTGAGGCTAATGCAGTTATACAGTTCCCTCTGACATCTGTCCCTGAAACACTAACAAGTTGCAACAGCAGCAGTTACAGCACCAGGATCTAAGAAACTGATTCTGTGGAGTGGGTGGCTAATGAATTCCCCCATCAATACACTGAGCTCCTATGCCTTCTGAATATAGCAAGGGATCTAAAATCCATCATCTATAGCTTCAGGGAGTCAATGAGTTATTTCTTGCCCTGTTGCACCGAACAATACCCCAGGAGTAATGACGAGTAGCAGTGTAAGCGGTGGGTCAGTGAGATAATTCATCCAACTGATGGTGTTAAGGGAGGCTTGCCATTAAGTCCTGTGAGCCCCAGCACTCATATGATGGCACTTAGAGTTTGCCTTGCTTGTTGCATTTTAGATTCATATATCTAGAAAGCTTCTGCTATTCAGAACTTATTCAGCTAGCTTGATAACTGCAATAACACAGTATATATGCCACCCAGCTGTCTTTAAATCAGTAACATCCCAGCTCCTTAGAATTTTATATTGCTTCATTTCAAATTTCAGAGGCCTGATTAAAGATTATTCATTGCTTAGGAAAACAAAATGTAACAATTTTTTGAGTTAAAATGAGTTAGTTGAAGAAATTCTTTGAGTACCAATAATATCAAAATCTATCTATGATTGAAAGCTCACTATATGCCAGGAGTTTTGCAAGAGTTGTATATACATCACCTCATAATGAGTAGAAAACCTAATTTCTTGTTTTTGTAATTGTCATGGCCTTTCAAGCCTGTTCATGTTATGCAAGCCAAGGTTGGTCACAGTACCCTCAACACATAGAACTTTTCCTGACACATAATAAAAACTCAATTTATACATATAAAACGAATGATGCTCAGGATCTAAATTCTCTTCACCTTAGTTTTTCAAAATTCGTATTTGTATGCATTGAGGATTCTGAAACATAACTATCATTAACTAACAGTCTAAGGGGCTCTTGTATGAACCATAAATGAGAAAGACATAGCCGTTTGGCTTTTCCTTCTCATAATTTCCTATCAGCCATAACCTATTTTCCACACACTTTGTCAACTTGATTTTTATGATTGCATTATTGTACATTTCACTTGCACAGTAAATTTATAATTCACTTTTCCTTCATGTTTTGGGGAATCCAAATCTATGAAGCATTTCTGTTTGTATTTCTGATTTTAAGTTTCCAGTTTACTTGGTGGCGAGACCTACTTAGCTCCCCACAGTCTGGCTGTACCTCCATTATGGCTTTGGTCCTAGCAATGTTTTGTGGGGGCTCTATCCTCGAGTATATGACCAAGCCCGTTGTGACTTTATCTGGTACCCAAGGAGAGTCTAAAACCATTTTGATACTAGGCCTATCTAGAAAGGTTTTGCTTTCCTGCTACTACTACTTCTATTGTTGGTAGTGATGGTCATGGTTATTGTCATCTTCTTCTAGTTCTTTTATTTTCCTTATTCTCCTCCTTCTTCCTCCTCTTCTCCTCTTTCCCTCTATTCCTTCTCCTCTTCTTTCCCTGTTTTCATGTGAAGTGGCATATTTCCATTTCCCATGGACAATACAATTAAAGAATAAACTTCAGGGCAAGGCAGGTGACAATTTCACTGCTGAGTCTAGAGCCCTTTGGAAGCTTATACTAAAGAGGACAGAAACACAATGCATTATCATCTTCTAACAGGGATAGAGACACAGTGCAACGTAATGAGACACCAAGGAGGCTATAGGGTCACTTATCCCATTGACCTAACCAAGGTCATGACCTAAATTCCATCAGAGGTAACCTGCTTCTTCACTTTATGCTAAAGAGATGCTCCAAAAGTCTTCACTGTGAATCTGGTTAATTCATAAATTTGACATTTGATCAGATGAAACAGAAATTTTAAAATTTTGCCTAAAAAGTCCCATCAGACTTACACAAATAATTAAACTTTCCTTCTATATATGTTTCTCTAATGCAGTCATCACCTCTATAGCACCCATTTTATTAGGAAAACTACCATCCTACATTAGTGCAGTGTTTTCCTGATAATGAACTGCTTCTAAATACTTTATTTCATTTGATCTTTGAGAAAACCCTGCAACATAATATTTTATGCCAATTTATAAGAAGAGGAAGCTTCAGCTCCAAGTAGTAGAATGACTTGCTGAAAGTGTTATAGCTCATTGACCGAAATGGAACTCAAATCCAATTTTTTTTTTTCAAATTAAGCACATGTTTCTACTATGGCTTGCTGTCTCTCAAAACCATGTGTGGAATCAAGGTAAACAGATTTAGATGGAAATAGCATGGGAATAATAGAGATCTGAGAAAACACACACCATCTCTCCTGCAGATAGCTGCCTCTGGTCCAGGTTACATAAGTAGTCACTTCATCCAATCGTGACTTCCACTCCCTTCTGCCACCTTCTTCTCTCACTCTGCTGGGATAGCACGGCTAAGCTGAAAGCTGGAGAGACAATGCCCAGCAGGTCCTCTCCATATAAGTGGCTAATGATCTGGAAAAACTCCTAAGCCCAGAAAACCCAAAGAAGCCTTTTTCACTAAGAGCAAATAGCGATGGAAGGAAATACGGAGTCAACCTGCAGTGCACAGCACTCTATGGGAAACGAAATTGCATCTGTTGGATACCTCTGTTGTTTTCTTGTTTTTTCCTTTTTTATCTGTGTTACCAGTCTCAAAAACACCAACATTCTTCCAGAGTTCCCCAAATACAGTTCCTGACTCAAATCCAATTCTGTCACTGGCCAAACCCAGAGGTAAATCTAAGCTAAGGGCCACCTAACCTTACTAAGGACTATCCCAGCAGATGCTGATGGTTTACTGTAAATATCCGACATAGAGACAGCCCAAATGAAGCATCCAGGCTGGCAATTTGTAAATGCAACAGATGGGAGGAACAGACCATTCATCATCATTCAGCTCCACTTCCATTTATTCTATGGGACTCTCGTTGGGTGCTATAAATTATGTAAAAACAATACTATACAAATGAAAACTAATAAAAATCCAATTTCCCCAAATATGACACTGATAGAATATTATCAGTCTGTTTTCAAAGTTCCAGTTTTTGGAAGGAGAACACTTTGCCACCATGAAATGGGGGCCAGTCTGGACAGCAGTTCTTTGTCTGCCCCTCATCCTTGTGTATGTAAGAATCTACATTTTACGTCAGGAAGGAAATAGTTGGGAAGGTTATAGATTCTTGACAAACAAAACAGATGCTTTAACACATAAATTTTCACTGTTCCTGAAAGGCTCATAATTAAAAAATGAATCCAAGAGGATTTACTGTAAATTACATACAGGGAGAAAGAAATTAATAGGATGTCTTTTTTACACTCAGCATTAACTACATAAAGGGAAGCTAATTATTGCCCAGTTCTCCCCGACCTTCTATTTTGTAGATGGTGAAAGGAGGTTGTCAAGAGTTTCATGATAGTAATAACAACCACTTCATGCTAACCTCTTCTCTAGTCCTATTCAGTTTTTTCCCTGTTGTATAAATGAAGGTGAGTGTGACATGACACCCGTCCATAAAGCTTAGATGTGGAGTCAATAGGCAGATGTCACTCGTAAGTGACAGCAGCTTTTCTCCAAAATTGAGCTTTAATTCCTCAACAATTCATTTCAATGGAGGGAAACTAATATTTGAAATGGATTTTAAACAATTCCTCTACCCTAAGACACCTGCCCTTTACAGAATCTCATTTCATGCACATATACTTCAACAAAGATCTCTTTGCCTTTTTCAAACATGCATAATTCACAATTTTATTAATATAACAGTCTATAATTCATTCAGAAAACATTGCATCATGGAATGTGAATCAAAAACAAAGAAATATTAGCTAATTTGAAGCAAGCAATTTCTAAATAATTTTTATCTCCTGGCCCTCTCTGATTTTTTTAAATGACCAAATGCCTGTGTTGGTCAACACTTTTTCTCAAAACCTATTCAACTTTCATGAGGCCTAGTTAAGTGGGAAGAGTTTAGGTTTAAAAGAAAGTAGCAAGAGAAATAAAAGCCTCTGCTCCCTTGGCCAGAATGAAAGACAATCTAAGCAAATCGTGAAAAAGAAAAAATGTGCTCTTCAGCCATAAAAAAGAATGAGATCATGTTCTTTGCAGGGGCATGGATGGAGCTGGAGGCTATAAGCTTTAGCAAAGTAACACAGGAACAGAAAACCAAATACTGCATGTTCTTCCTTATAAGTGGAAGCTAAATGATGAGAACACATGGATACATAGAGGAGAACAACACACACTGGGGCCTTTGGGAGGGTGGAGGGTGGGAAGAGGGAGAGGATCAGGAAAAATAACTACTAGGTACTAAGCTTAATACCTGGCTGATGAAATAATCTGTACAACAAACCCCTATGACATGTAACATGAGTTTACCTATGTAACAAACCTGCAAACCTGCACTTGTCCCCCTGAATTTAAAATACATATATTATAAAAAAAAATGCTCATAGCACTCAACCATCTTGGTGACCCTTTCTTCCTTTGCCCCAATTCAATCTAGGACACAAATGCCTTCATTTTGCCGAAGTTTTCCCATTCATTTCTACCATCCCACACAACATTGCACATCCCCAAACTAGCCATGGCCACTTTTCCTCCTTTCTGTCCAACTCTTCTATCAAAACAAATTCTGTCACAGGAGCTGACTTTAGCCTGGTATAAGAAGTATGCTAATAAGATTGACTACTTTAAATGAATTAATAAATCATTCCAGGACTTGCAGTGCAACATGAGCTTAAGATATCACTTTTCCAAAGAAATTTTAATACGTAGGGATTTCAGGGTAACAAAAGAGAAGAAATGGGAAAATTGGAGCATGTGCAGAGGGATAGTGTGGAGCTTAGAGCAGATGTGATGAATGTGCAGTGCACGTTCACAGAACCTCGCTTCTGCACATGTGGCAGACATGACTAATGGAAGCTAGATCTCCCACCTGTGGATTTGCCCACTGTTCTCACAAACCTTCCTGGTGTAAAGCTTGAAGAGAGAGAGTGAGGCACTGAGAATTTGCAGGCAAGATGAAGCCTATTTGCCACTCGTGCCCTGGGACTATTCTAGAGTGGATGCTTACCCCAGGGTCAGGCTCTCTAGTGTTCTTGGAAGAGCATTTTCTCTTCCTTCAAATAAGTCCACTTGGGGGTAAAAAGGAAATATTCCAATGACAACGTTGATGTTGCTCAAAACACTTCAGGAATTTCTAGGAATTGTCTTCTTTGAAAGTTAAAAAAAATACAAACCTTCTTTGTCTTCTCCTTCTCCCCAACACACACACAAACACACACACTCTCTCTCTCTCTCTCTCTCTCTCACACACACACACACACACATTCTGTCTCTCTCTCTCTCACACACACACACACACACACATTCCACTGCCTAATTTTAGAGTTTGCACTTTGTTTTTGATCAACTTTACTAGCTTGACCACCACTCAGAAGGAGCATCAAAGTACTTTAGGTTTTTGTTGTTGTTATTTTATAATGAACACTCATACCCAAAGAACGAAGTTTTGCCCCCATGTAATCCCTTGTTGAAGCACATCGGTAGGCAGAGCCCTGTCCTCTTCCCTTATCCCTGGAATTTTTTCTGCTGCTATGTTCTGAATATGCCTCCCAAAATTCCATGTGCTGGAAACTTGATCACCAATGCAGCAGTGTTGGGAGGTATGGCCTTTGGGAGATATTTAGGTGGTGAGGGCTCTGCCCTCGTGAATAGGTTAATGCTATACTCAAAAGGGCTTGCAAGAGTGGGTTCATCCTTTCTTCTCTTCTGTCATGTGAAAACATGGGGTTCCTCCCCTTCTGAGGATGTAGTGCTCACCTTAGAGGTGGAGACTGGGCCCTCACAAGACACCAAACCTGCCAGCACCTTGATCTTAGACGTCCCAGCCTCCAGAACTGTGAGAAATTAATTTACATTCCTTATAAAATACCAAATCTCAAGTATTCTGTTATAGCATTAAAAAAAAAAAACAAAAAACAAAACAAACAAACAAAAAAAACAGAGTAAGCCACCTGCTTTCATCTCCCCCTTGTGTCCTCTATCACTTTTTCTTTTTTCCCAGGAGGCTTCTCTTCTAGGCAAACTGTAAGGTGAAACAGTATCTTCTGCCTTATGCTCAATCCCTTCCACTTTCATTAGTGGCCCCAAAGCTCTTTCTCTCTTGAGTAATTTTCTTTAGTACAAGAAAACAAACCATTCAACAAACAGAACCACCTTTTACAGATTGTAAAAGTTATAAAAGTATCTTAATAAGTATTTACAGCTTCGTTTCCCTGATGCATCTACTTAAATGTCCAAAACAAAAAGCTGGTTTCATAATTAAGCCATTTAGTCTTCTACTTGGATTTCTTTACTTTCACGTATGATAAGAAACCTGCCTTCTTCAGAGCAGGCAAAGAGATAATCTTCAAGGACATAAAATATGGTTTCAAATGGCTAGACCCATGAAGGGGCCCCATGCTCGAGAGGGCCATGAACATGTCAGGATCACTCTAGAATCACACAGATTCTCCACAGCACAGGATACTTTTAAATTTTTTTCTGGAAAGGTCAGGTGACATCATTTCCTAATCTAAGATTTGAAGGAAAATCTATTGGACTTTCACAGAATGTTGAAGCAATCAGCTGTATCACCCAAGTGTCTACGGTAACCCAGGGGGCTCTTTACATTTTGATATAAAATGTCTGGTAATTTTGCTCATATAAAGAAAATAATAATATACCATGTCAAATCTAATGGGTATGCTTATACAGAATACACACACTAATAAATACACACAAACGGATGTTACATGAATCTCAAAGTATGTTTAGTGCATTCACTTTTCAAAGACCCTAAAGAAATGACAGAACTTTATAATGGCATATTATAATATACTGGAATGTTCTGGTTCCTCCTAGCAGTTACCGTAATCTGCATGACAATTTTATTAAAACACTGCTGATTTCAAGTAGACCATCAGAAAACAGGAAAATCTCTCTCTTAAAAGTGGAGATGTTCTACAAAACATGAATGAGCAGGAATGGATAAAACAGTAGTACATCATTTGACTCAAAAAGATGCTCATGTCTGTGGCAAATCATATTTTTCTTAGGAAGTCACAATGAACAAAAAAAGAAGATAAATCATTGTGGAAATGCAAGTGAGCTGGTAATAATAGCCTAGTTATAGCTGCCATGAAATAGTCATTAAGTTATATGTAGCATAAATCTCACAGAGTTTTGTAAATTATGGTGGTTCTTAGAGGCCAAATAAAGATAAAGTGTAGTATCACTGCCTTTCTTTTTGTTCCTTGGCATGGCTTTTTAAAATGTGTTATCTCAGGCTCATAGCACCATATGGCTCCTGAAGCATCTGAGAAAGAATTGAAAAGTTCACAACTGTATTCAAGACTCCTCCACCACATTTTGAAGGTGATCATGTCTAACCAGTTCTTCCCTAAGCTCCTAAGCAGAGTCTGGCCCTGATTGGGCTTATACGGGGGCCAGACCGACTTCCAGCTCAAGCCTAGGACTTCAAGCTGCTCTCATTTCCAAGGCATGCTGGAAGAGCAAGTGCCAGACATGTGTACTGCTGCGGGAGCTGGGCTTGCCATGCATGATTCCGGCCAGCCATCTCCAGCTCCAGAGACCAGCAATGAAACTGTATCCTCTGCTTCTCTCTATACACCTGCACATTAGCAAAACTCTGATTCAGAGATTCCTAACCAATGTTCCTTTTCCTCCTTTTTGGAGGTTGGTAGTAATCCCCAGTTGATCTTTTTCCTTAACTGCTTTTACCCCTGCTATTTAAACTAAATTCTTATTGCTTCAAATTAAATCCATTCTTTCTAGCCTTGTCATTGCTAACTAATGAGAACAATTCCTCTCTTTGCTCTTGGTGACTGTACTTTGGGTACTTATGGATGAGAATCATATCTCTCTTTAGCCTACTTTCTTAACTGCAGACTGCACTGATGATAAAATGGGTTAATTGTTGCTATAAAAATATTTTCCATCCTTATAACAAAAAAATTTTTTCTTCCAAATCATTTTTAATTTCTTAGCCTTTGCTGTGTTCTTATGATCTACAGGGATTGAGGGTGCAGTGCTATTAAGCGCATATGTACAAGACCAAAAACAAAATGTTGACTATGCAATACACATGAATTACTCAATTCTTGATCACTGTCCTCTTTCCCTTTTGCCCCGCCTACTCTGGCACTCTGGTCTCAGTTTTTATCACACATTTATGACATCTCTACAGTGATATTTGAAGCCTAGACAGGGGTCACTAAATTATGGCCTGCAGCTTGTTTTTATAGATACATTTTTATTGGAATACAGTCGCATGCATTAAAAAAAAAATGTATTGTCTGTGACTGCTTTCACATTACAAAGGCAGAACCAAGTAGCTCTGAGAGAGACTATCTGACCTGCAAAGTCCAAAATATTTACTTTATGTCTCTTTACAGAAGGTTTGCTAAATCCCAGCCTAGGAGATTGTTAAGTTCCACTTGACTTTGCTGCTTGTGCCAGGTAAGATCCATACCAGGTAAATCTCTTAAATATACCCTAGAAATCTGAAAAATGTTCTGCCACAGGCCAAGTCAGACAGTTGGGAAGGGAGCCTGCAAAGAATGAATTTCTTTTTCCTCTCTATACACATGGGGAAGAAGAAAGAGTTTTTAAATTTTTTTCCCCCAGGAACCCTATAAGCCTGATGGTTCACATCTGAAAACAATTTTTATAAGCATGTGCACCTTTGCCACACTGATCTAGATTGTTCTGCAGCATTTCCCTGAATCACCAACTCAGACCACCAGCAAGACAAGAAAATCCAGGCCAAGGCCCGCTACTCACTATGTGAAGCTGGAGGAAGTCACCAAGTCCTGGGGCACTGTCGATGCGGACCAAGATGCCATCCTTCACAGTGGTGCTGAAGCCCACGGCAAGGCGGTCAGAGCGCGTGCTAGGCCTGTCATTGGCTGGCCAGGTGTAGAGGATGAGCCCACCGCTTTTCCCAAAGATGTACGTAGCGCCAGCTGCAAAAGCGAGGAGAGAGGGAGACATTAAGGCACTGTATTGCATACAGCCAGTTGCAGCATACTGTTGAGACCTTACACAGAACAGCTGTAGAGAGGAAATGTCCCCCATGGGACAGTATTTGGTTACTTAGAGGAATGGCACCCAAAGGTTCTGAAGGCAGCTATCACCCCAAATTAAAGAGGCAGGCAGAATGAATGAATAACAAAGCAGATGTTGGCGAGAGTCGTTCTTAACATCTTCAGTTCCTGCTGCCTAACGGTGGAGGGTAGATAACATCCTAAAGTCTGGGAGTCGGGGGTATTGCAATGAACAACTTTCTGGTCTTCTTCAATAGCAGGCTTAATTTTCCATCTTGGCCAGGACAGGCACAAAATAGAAAACTAGTCCCCTATCTCTTAGCTATCAGCATAATCTGGTCACTGGAGCCAGGAGCCTTACAAAACTGAAGGTAACAGAGCAGTCCAAACACATCATATCTCTCCTGCTTGTACCTTCTCCCACTCCCACTGGAAAGAAAAGCAGTGGCCCAAGAAAACCAAGTTATGTGACTAAATGCATTTGCCTATTTCACTATTATGTTGCTATAAACATGGTAACAAAAATGATTTCCTGGAGTCTTTTTTTTTAAGACAGAGTCTCGCTCTGTTGCCCAGGCTGGAGTGCAGTGGCGCAACCTCGGCTCACTGCACCCTCTGCCTCCTGGGTTCAAGCAATTCTCCTGCCTTAGCTTTCCGAGTAGCTGGGACTACAGGCACGTGCCACCACGCCTGGCTAATTTTTTGTATTTTTAGTAGAGAAGGAGTTTCACCATGTTAGCCAGAATGGTCTCAATCTCCTGACCTTGTGATCCGACTGCCTTGACCTTCCAGAGCACTGAGATTACAGGCGTGAGCCACCACGCCTGGCCTCCAGGAGTCTTTTAAAAATGAACCTTCTTTTTGTTCCCTACTGGTGGGATTTATCTGGCATTAAATACATTTTCATTTCCTTTTTCAAATTAAATCTTAGGAAGAAGATACAAGAAACATAGAAAAAACATCCCAGGATGATGAGATTAGAACGTGACAAGTCGTAATTGTCAATTATGATTAGTGAGCTTATCAGTGTGTTTACTATTTACTTGTGTTTTTATTATTATCCATATGAACTCAGGAGTTACTAAGAATATATTAATTTGGAACTACTTACAAAGCAAATGGGAATAAAAATAAATATTTATATTTCAGAAATTATAAAAAGTATATTTCAAGAAACACGTTTTTAATCTCAGTTGGATAAAATCATTTAGATTTGGTGACCAGAAAAGGCTATGCCATTTGTTGCCTCTCTGGTTTTAGGCATGTGGTGTTAACCCACAGTGAATACTTCCATGGGTTACTCATCTCAAAATTCAGAGCACATTTGCTATCAGATTTTCTTGTGTATTTCCCAGTGACCATGTTCCAACTCTTAAAACCATTTTAAAGCAGCATTAGACAACTACTCAGATACCTTTAACATTTACTAAAACTCTCAAGCACTGGTTCGCATGTATTCCCAGAGCTAGTTTACAGAGAATATTAGGTGGAATTACGTTGACCAAAGAAGAAGTGAGTTATTCATCTTGTTTAGAAATAATAAAGTTAACTCTTGTGAGACTAGAATTAGGAATATGTGTCACATGTCATCCTTCCTAAAGCACTAAGACTCATTAAATTCTGAGGCATATAGAATCTAATTTGTCTTCTTTGAAAGGTCACTATTCTAGTTGCTCCAATTTGCTCAGTTTGTATATTACATGTAGCATAACATTGTTTTCCTTTTATGAATTTCTCAGTCCTTAGGGGATAGTGTCTGAAAGCCCCCTACACTCATCTGGAGGATTTGGAATTGTGGTATGCAAAGTTTATGATTAATTCTATACGCAAAACAATGTTTACTTCTTACCATACACAAACACCCTCAAAGCTTCTTAAAATTAGAAATGTGGGTATGATTTACCCTTGATATCTCTCCATCTGTGAAGAATTTAAATAATTCCTCTGTAGATGATTACAAATGTCATCACCACTCTCTTTAGTCTTTATTTGGAAAACTGAAGGTTACTCAGTGATTAATGTATAGAATCACCAAAAAATGCAAATCAGCCTGTGACATTTCATGGCAATTTATAAAAATCTTTTACTTTTCTATCCTAAATATATAGTGGATTTTGCTACAGAGATAAATTCATACTCTATCAGGAAATAATTTTATCACTATAAAAATAACAAGTCAAAAAAATGATAGCAACATAGGCATGGTGCTTTACAGTTTGCAAAATATTTTCAAATTCATTCACCAAATCTTTGCAACAATTGTATGGGATATTTTATATCTTAACACTGTTTTATAGATTTGGAAACAGAGGCTCAATTATCTGATTTAAATGGTACCACCCTTAAGTCTCCAGCCTGAGTCTTCTACCTCTGAAAACCTTTTTTCACCACATACCAATGTAATTACACAATAAACTGTATCAAGAAACTATACCAATGGGGCAAACAGTTGTCTGTACTTAGTTCTTTTCACATCTTTTTATCAGACTAAAGCAGAATGAAAACAAAGTCACAGCCCCCAAATCTGGCATGTTTTCAAAAACTTGTCTGGCCATCTCACCATATCAATAACTTTAAGCATTTTACTTGTAATTCTCACCCACAATCCTGCCCGTAATTCTCAGTGCTCCAATAAAAAGGAGAAGAATATTTTAATACATAAATATACAATTTCTTATATATGGTTAGAAGGTCACAGTGCCTTTAATCTTTAAATAAACAAAAAACAAAACTTCACTATGACAATATTTGATAGATAGACTAAAATTTTGATTTAAAATTATTTGTATTGCTTTTGTTATTCTGAATTTACAAAGTCACTATGTTAGATAATTCTAACTTTATAGGTGAAGAAAGCATAAAAGATACAAAGGACCTGGCGTATGATTACTTTGCTATGAAGAAAAAAATATGAAAATATCTCTTCTTGGTAAAGTATTTGCTAGTAAGAGTGAATAAAGACCCTGAATGCTCCCATAGTCCAATGCTATGGGACATTAGAGGAAGTTAATTAACAATTATACCTTTCTACACCGATATTGTTATTGTTTTTTCTCTTTACATTTCATGCTTTGCCATCGTACATGGTTTTTAAAGGTAAATACATACTTCATGTTTATTTTAATATAAAATGCCTAGAGTCCTCCAGGAAACAGAATTATTTTGCTTTACATATTCAAATAAAAAAGTTAATTGTGTTATTTTAAAATGTGGATTACAAATCCACTTCTTTGGGAAATCCTAGGAACTATAAGAATCTCCACTTAATCCATTAAAGATTTTCATTTCTGAGCCATGCTGTATACCACATTACATGCTTTCTTCCCTGAACCTTGTACTTCTGATTGCTGGTTTCTCACCATGGTCAGTATGCTGATGCAAGATCATACTACTTATATTTATATTCAGAATCATGTAAATTTCATTCTTGTTGGCAAAAACTGATCAATTCAACTGAAGAAAAAATTGCTCTAGTAGCATTTTGGCCATTTAACACTGCAGGATTTGCAAGTTTGCAAGCAGCTGAGGTTGCTTTGCTGAGTTTTAACCAACACAGTATTCCAGGAGTGAAATTTCTACACAGTCACCACTAACAAAGATTAAGAGGACACATTTCATCTTCAAATAGTCAACAAGGATGACTTTTTTTTTTTTTTTTTTTTAAACTCACAACCTGCAAATAATGGGTCTGGCTTATTGTTTTCATAATTGGCAAACTACTTACTCTGATGGAGCTGATGGTGATATTGACAGAGTGTTTTGGTATGCGTTCTGTGCGTGTGTGGCTGGGATAGCGGTCCAGCAGACGAAAAGGATCAAACAGTCTTCCACGCAATCATAAAGGAGTCCTGGGTGATAGTTACAGGACAAGCTAATTAAGTGGGTGATCTATAGTTTCTTCAAGAGAATGAGGAATATAATTTTTTCTCATTCACATATTTCTCCAAGGTTCTTAAATTTTGAGTTTATTTTATTGCTTATTTTATTAGAATATAATTGTTGATGGCAATTTACGTTTTCTTTATTTAGGATCACTTAGGTAATTATTTTAT